>NW_026526732.1:52583500-53113500 GCF_024362965.1 Panthera pardus | reverse complement strand
TATGTATACACACACACACACACACACACACACACACACACACACCCCACAACTTCTATGCACTTTTCAATCTGTTTAGGTAAGAATCTAGAGAACCTAATAAAAAATGATTTGGTCACACAGATCAGGAACAGATACAGCATATCATGGCATGGATCTCCCTGGCCTCTGAATTCTCTGATAGGGCATGACTACCAACGACACTCCTCAGCTAGCAACCTGCAAAAATTGAGAAAATAGCCACATTTTTCCTATTCCATTGCCATTTCATACTGAGGTATATGTCACCTTGCAGGAAGCCCTTATACTAACAAGGGGACATTTAAAAACATCTGGCTCTTATGTTTCTTGAACCAAGCTTGAAGGAAAGGAGGTAGGGAGTAGGAAAGAAGGGAGGGGACGAAGGCAAAGTCAGCCCAGGTATCTCAGAATAAGACCCCTGATCCTAGGATCCTGGACAGTCTACCTCTTGATGCTGATATAATCCTCCATTACCTGAAATTCTGGTATTAATATTTGAGGGCCATTAGCACTAATATGCTTTTCTCCTTGACTGAGAGAATAGGGGCAATTAAATTCCTGGGGGCCTGATGAGGGTGAAATATGAGTAAGGTGAATATGAGTAAGGAAGTGGTGAGAGGCAAAGGAAGAGGGAGTCGGAGGCAAAGAGCTTCATGTTTGAATTCATGGAGAATGGTCCAGGGTCTGGCTGGACCAGCAGGCCAGAGTTGTAGCAATGCCTATGGGTATTTAGGGGACAAAGGAACTTACCAGGGAAAAGCAGAAGGTGCATGGTGACAGCAGGAGATGCTGGCTCAAGTAAATGTTGAAAGGCAGAAAACACTAAGAGGTGCCCAGCCACCCAGTGGAGAGAACTAACACTTCTGCCATTCTCTGTTACTGCTTTCCTCCATTTGCAGATGAGGTAGAAAGTCAAGCAGGGTATGATGAAATGCAGTCTGCTTTCACCAAAATCTGTTGTGAATGCAATTGCCTAGTGTTAAATAGGAGGGAAAAAAAAGAAAAGAAAGAAAACCACTTCCTCTGGCTATTGACTGACTTGTAAATGTTGTTCTTGGAATTAGCCAAAGGGAGAAAAATGTGAACACCTCTTTTCAAGTTGATTTATGGTAAACAGACCCTAAAGAGACTTAGAATACCTATAGATTTTAGAGGTGGATCATGAGGGGAGCCATATAACACACATGGATTAACCTGCATGTTGGTGTCATGCAAGTTTCTCAGGCATTCATTCATTCATTCATTCATTCATTCATTCAATGATTATTACATGGATGCTGCCTTTGTGCCAGGAATTGTGCTGCTCAGGGAATGAAACATGCAATGAACAAGTGAACGAAAAAGTAAATCTACGTCTCTAACTTGTGGGTTCCATGAAGAAAACCACAGGAAAAGGGGGCAGTAGGGTAGAAAGGAGCACTCTCGGAATGATCAGCCAAGCTCTTTCACAGTTGGGGACATCTGAGCTGAAATCTGATGAATGAGAAGGAGTCAGCCATACTGGAGAAGAGTTTTCCAAGTAGAAAATGGAAAATAGCACAGTGTCTGAGAAAGGAAATTCTGAGGCAACAATCAACAGTTTTCTACTTTTCCTTCACAGTTTCCTGTGGGTGTTATTTTGTGACTTCCTTGGGTATATCTGCTCTGGTCAAGAGTCACTTTATACAGTATCAGGGGACCAATAGTAGTGTGATGCCATTCTGAATGTTGAATGCTAGTCGGATGAGATTAGGATTAAGTGGAAGGTGGCAGCTGGGAGGAGTCATAGGAATGTGGGTATGAATTTTAAAGCTCTGTTACTATTTTGCAAGCATGTAGCAGTCAAGTATGAATTTTAGCATCTATATGCTGGTCAGTATTCTGATTCTGAAGTTGGCAAGTGATAATAGCCCGTGAAAAATGACTTTCTTAAGCGCCTTCTGCATGAAGGAAAGCAAACCCGGTAGGACTGTCCATTTTAATAGCTCTGAAGGAATATAAGCACTAATTATGTATAGCACAACTTCAGAACAATTTCTGATCAATTTTCTGTGAACACCAGAAGCCTTTCCTTAGGGATTTTTTTTTTAAAGAAAATAAATGTTTTATTTTAGACTAGTTTTAGATTTACAGAAAAGTTAAAAAGATAGTGTAAAGAGTTCCCAGGAATCCCTGTCCAGTTTCTCCTATTATTTAAAAAAAATTTTTTTTAATGTTTATTTATTTTTGAGAGAGACAGTGAGCCAGAGTGCAAGCTGGGGAGGGACAGAGAGAGAGGGAGACACAGAATCCAAAGCAGGCTCCAGGCCCTGAGCTGTCAGCACAGAACCCGATGTGGGGCTCAAACCCACAAGCTGTGAGATCATGACCTGAGCTGAAGTCGGACACTCAACTGACTGAGCCACCCAGGTGCCCCTGGTTTCTCCTATTATTAACATTGATCTTATATTACTTTGTCACACCTAAGGAACCAGCATTGGTACATTACTGACATCTAAACTAGACTATATTTGGAATTCACTAGTTTTTCCATGAATGTCTTCTTTGTGCTTCCGGGTACCACATTATCTTTAAGTGTCCTGTTTGCCAGTCTCCACAGGCCTGTGTCCATTTCTCGGTCTTTCCTTGTTTACCATGACCTTGACAGTCTTTAGGAGTACTGGCCAGGCAACCTGTAGAATGTTCCCTAATTTGAATTTGTCTGATGTTTTTCTCATGGTTATACTGGGGTTATAAGTTTGGAGGATGAGCACCTCAGAGGTGAAGTGCCTTTCTCATCACATCATATCTGAAGCAGATGCTATCAACCTGATTTATCACTGGGGATGTTACTCTTGATCATGTGGTTAGGCTAATGATGTTTGACAGGGTTTTCCACTGTAAAGTTACCATTTTTCTCCTTAAGAAGTTGTTAGAAATTAATTTTAAACTACAGAAATAATAAATAAATGTCTCCTCCTAGTAAAAAGTGGAAACATCACTGAAAAGTTAATGCTTTAACTTTAGCTAATGGGAACTTGAATACTGGGTCCCCATTCTACTTCCTCAGAGGTTAACATGGTTATTGGCTTCAAGCCTTTTTAATGCATTTACATTTAAAAGCATGTTCTCATTAAAAAAAAAAAAAAAAAAAAAAAAATATATATATATATATATATATATATATATATATATATATATATATATAGCATAATTTTGTGTTTTAGTTTTGTATATAAATAATCTATCATTGGGGGGCCTGGGTGACTCAGTTGGTTAAGTGTCCAACTCATGATTTCTGTTCAGGTCATGATCTCAAGGTTTGTGAAATCGAGCCCTGTGTCCAACTCTGTGCTGACAGCATGGAGCCTGCTTAGGATTCTCTCTCTCTCTCTCTCTCTCTCTCTCTGCCCCTCCCTCACTTGCTCTCTCTCTTTCAAAATAGATAGAAATAAACTTTAAAAAATTATTTACATGATCTGTCATACTCCATGGATCTTTGTGCAACTTGCTCTTTTTTTGCCCAATAATATGTCTTAGAGATCTGTCTCTGTTGTTCTTTTTAATGGCTGCACTATATTTTATTATATACCACAGATCACACAGACACCTCCCTGTGGATAAGTGTTGCCATTTTTTATTCCATTAGAAACCATTCCTACTGAATTGTCTTGTACATGCCTCCTTGTGCGCGTGTGTGTTTCTTTAGAGTAGATATTTAGAAGTGGATTTCCTGGGTCACAGAATGTGCACATTCAAAATTTCCTGCTAAAGTGGTATATCGTTTTTCTCCCAACCGGTAACTTATGAGAGAACCTGCTTTCCCACATCCATTTTAACACGGAATGTGTTTGTCTGAACATTGATAATATTTGTAATGTTTCTATCACAGTTTGAATTGGCCTTTTATTTACTATCAGCATGGAAGGCTGGCCACTCTTTTCTTTATACACAATTCTATTTCCAAATTCACTTAAAGATCTGGGTTTGGGGGATAAAGAAAAAAATACCAAATCTTCTTATAATTGTTCATTGAAGGTAATTTATAACTAGAAAGAGGTAATTCTGGTCCAAATGGACTGCATTTTTTGATAGTCTTTTGAAAAAACTTAAAAATAATTTAACTGTAGTCCTAACCAGGAGAAGGAATAGACCAGGCAGCCCTATGTGGATCTTCCCAAACCTTCCAAACTTGTATCATATCAAGTTACTTGTATCCAGTGCTTTTCCCCAAGAAAATCCCTGTTTACTCAAATGGTTATTTATGTACAGACATTTAATACTACTATTGACCATCATATATCTTTTTTTTTTAATTTGCATCTAAGTTAGTTAGCATATAGGGCAATAATGATTTCAGGAGTAGAATCCAGTGATTCATCCCTCACATATAACACCCAGAGCTCATCATAAGTGTCCTCCTTAATGCCCATTGCCCATTTAGCTATCCACCCACCCACAATCCCTCCAGCAACCCTTAGTTTGTTCTCTATATCTAAGAGTCCCTTAGACCATCATATTTCTAAAGGTATGGTTTAAATGGTCACTGTTCTTTAGCTTTATGGAATGCTGAAGGGGCAGAAAACACTAGATCAACTTTGCCTCTTCTTTTGCTTCCTTTTAAAAAAAAATTTTTTTAATGTTTATTTATTTTGAAGAGACAGAGACAGAGCATGAGCAGGGGAGGGACAGAGAGAGAGGGAGACAAAATATCTGAAGCAGGCCCCAGGCTCTGAGGTGTAAGCACAGAGCCCGATGCGGGACTCAAACCCACAAGCCACGAGATCATGACCTGAGCCAAAGTCGGACGCTCAACTGACTGAACCACCCAGGTGCCCCCAACCTCTACTTTTGCTTCTTCTTACTGGCCATACAGAGGAGAGGAGAAGGGGACAGCTGTTTCCCCCTGTGTTACTGCTCCCCTCCATTGCCAGAGATATTATGAGTACATGGTGTGCCCTCACAAAAGTGTTATTGTATACAGTAGCTCCAGTGTGCAAGAAGTTCAGGGACACATAAAACACTTCTTTTCTGGTTTCCCTCATCAATTCAATAAGGCATTTTAAAAACAAACCTTTTCTGTTGACAATAATTACATGTATTTGTCATAAAAAAATTTGGGAAATATAGAAAAGTTCAAGGAAGAAAATAAAAACCAGCCATTATTTTACCACCCAAATATAACAATAGTATTGTTAACATTTGGTATACATATATCCCTCCCTCATATACATATATTCTGTAGGTATACACAAGGAAGCTATAGGGACATTTAGGAGGTGGGAAATACATAATAGACATATTTTCCTTCTAATTCTTTCCCCCTCCACTCCCACTCCATTGCCCCTGCCAATTTCCCAGAATAAAATGAGATTTGCAATCAGTAGAAGTCTCAGAACTGTCCAAATACACGAACTCAGCCGTGCTGGCAAAGACCCAGCCACCAGGGAGAGTAAATGTCAAAGGGTTTACCTGCCTCGGAAGAAAGTACAAACGCAGGTGGTGTTGACATTCTGTTTTCCGGTCAGCCCTGCTGCTTACCTGCTCAGTGTCCAGCCTTCTTAGGGAGATACACTCATGCACCTTTGGTATTTCCTAAGCAGTTTACTTCAGTGGGCTGTGGTTGTTCTGTTTTTCCGGTGGGTGCTGGGCTCTCTCCCGTTACTCACCCTACCCTGTTGTGCCCCCTTCCTCTCTTCCTGGCAGTCTGCTGGGTATTTTTGTGGCTTGTTCAGTCATTCCTTCAAAGTGTCTTTCACTGTAACTTGATGTCACTTTCTGTTCCTTCCTATGTAATTCTGGGTAATTTTAGAAGCAGCTGAAAAAGTCACAGTCCCATCAGAGAAAGGCTGTGGTTCTGAGCCTGCCCTCTGGACCTACGCCCAGCAATGCTGAACTGCAGCATAAGAGCACCATAAGGCTGGGGGGCAAAAGTCTTCAGTAGAGCCCCTCTTACCCAAAATTCTGGGCCAAATAGAAACTGTCAAAGTTCAGCTTTCCTCATAGAGTACACTCTACCCTACAGATTTTCTTAAAATAACAGAGATTCTCTTAATTTGGGGTAATGATCTTGTTTCTGTATTCAGGAACGGGAGTACACCATGTCGCCTCCTAAAGCCTTTTCCATTCCCAGGGTTGTGGGATGTTTACACAGAAATACACTGATGTGCATACTTACCCAAAACAGGCAGGAGTTAACTATCCACAGGCAGAATGGGAAGCTACTTAACGATACCCAATTAGACCATTTTCTTTCTCACCAACTCTTCCTAGTATCCCTGCTCCAAATTTTCTCCTCCACTGTCATAAAGACCAATTGTGTATCTTTAGAATCTTAGGTACTGTATTAGTTAAAATTATATTTGGCTGTTGGTCATAGTTAAACACAAAATAAGAGAGGGTGAAAGGAGATGGGAATTTTTTTCTCTCCCTCATATTAACATCCAGGGGTAGGAAGTACAGAGACAGTGTGATGATTGCTCCCATGGAGTTCTCAGGGACCCATGCTCCTTCTGTCCTGGAGTTCCAACAAATGTGGCCTCCATATCCAAGATCAACACCTGGTTTGAGATGGAGCTCCAGCTGTCACATTCATATATAAGTGGCAGGATGGACAATGGGGGTGAGGAAGCTGCCACTTCAAGGAAATTCCCAGAAGCTGCCACCTGACATTTTCACTCTCATTCCATTGGCCAGAGCTTAGTCACATAGCCACACCTAGCTGCAAAAGAGGCTTGGAAACGTCATCTCCATCTGGGTGGCTATGTGTCAAGATAAATATTCAATTACTATAGAAAAAGAGGAAAGCGGATATGGGGGAACAACCAGCAGTCTCTGCCATAGGGCCTTATTGGAATTCCAAGAACTATTAGAATATAAGTAACCCAAAGAGTGGGGCTCCAAATTAACTCATTGCCACTCAGAATTTTTGTGGGTATCAGCACCGCTACGAAAAAAGAATGTCTTATGAGAATGGCGTTTATGCCCAGGGGCAGGCAGAAAGGACAGCCAAGAAAGGGGCTGCTCAGAGGGCCAAGGACATGATCATTCATCAATACCACCTTCTTCACAATTTTTCCTAGGGCCCTTTGTGTGTGATCTCATCCTGCTTGACATCAGGAAAAATGCCTGTGGATTTTTTAAGTATAAACCACGAGTTCTGTGATAGATCCTACAGGGCTAACTGACTATTGCAATCCATGGCCAGCATGTAATTGAGCACCTATGAGGTGCTAGTCACAAAGTGTTAATTCTCACAGCAGCTTATTTTGTATCATTATGCCATTTTACAAGTGTGAAAACAGGATCAAGACTATAAACAATTAAATCATAGAGGTCAAAAGTAGAAAGAGGTGTTTAATCCACTGATCTCTCTCAGCCTGGAACAAGACTAGATTAGAGACGTTCATGGTTTCAAGCATCTACAAATGTGTGTATCAACTTTTCATAAGTGAATCATGTAAAAGGTGTGTGTGGGGTGCAATTTTTAAAAGCTGTGAAGAGTTTTATAAAACAGAGACTAAATAATAATAAAAACAGTGCCTTCCAATTTATTTTGGAAATCCACATTTTCATATGTCATGTTGCAATGGACCAAGATGCTCTTCTGTTTGCTCATCTAAATATGCCTTGGATCATAGGATTTAATTTTGTGGTGACCCAGCTCTGATTTTTGTTAATAATATTGCAAATGTTGATGTCATTCAACTGATACTACTTTTTTGATAGAATGAAAATATGAAGGAAGATGACCTTGCGATGGAACAAAATGCAAATGACCCAGCACAAATAAGTCTCTGCCAACATGCTGATAAGCCTGTCAAGCAGAAAAAAGAGAAAGGGTAAAATTAAATCATTTTACTAGGGACTCAAGGAAATGGATTAAACACTGTGGAGGAAATTGAGTGACTGAATAATAAGTAGGTTACATGTTAACTCAAAAATATTTAAAGCTGAAATAAAAGCAAGACTGTTGAAACAGGTCAGACAACTAAATTAATGTTTCACCCTAGGTAGGACTGGGTTTTTAACAAGAGTAATTGCTAAGAGAAATTTCTTTTTATATTTATACATAGTAATTATTTTTATTCTAGTTCATTTTTAAAGAGTAGCTACTGTGAAACTCCCTTAAGTTAAATAAAGTGACTTCAATTTGGTGTAGATGAATTTTCCGAACCACTTTGAGGTGGAAAGCATTTATTCTGTTTTTCCCGCCTGCTAAAGATACAGCTATGCAATGGCCCTACAACGGCTCGGCTTGGACGATGGGACTGGGCCCAGTGATAGGGATCCTGTCCTGACGAGGGGGACCTACTTGTCCTTTCTATATCTGCGCCACCTGCGAATCAGGGAGCTGCAGGTATGTGGATGGCATGGCATGCTGGCTTCAGGTGTCTGAAATGTTGGGTTGTCTCCCAAGGCGGCTTTCCTGCTTTCCCAGTAGCAATGCATCCTTACACCTGTTCTTTGTTTGGATATTTTTCCACAAAATCAGGCCATTTTGGGGGTGGTGTGTTTCTCAGCAGTAGGGTTGACCTGGCAACCCCATTCAGTTTTACTCTGTTGTGTGGGGCCAGCAAAGGGCAGGGGCCTAACCTGGTCTTTCTTTGTTTCAGCGTGTCTGTTTAGGAATTCTGAACTATTTCAGATCTGTTGAACGAACGCTGACAATCAACACTTCAGGCCTTACCATGGTTGCAGGGAGTCTGGTCCCCACCATAGAAGACAGTTCCTGGGTAAATATGGCAAAAGGAGGCTTGGGCATCTTGCAAGGCCTGGGAGCTCACTGCTATGTCCACGGGACATCTGCTGAGCACAAGGTGAGGTCAAGATTCGAGATTTTTTTCTCCCTTGATTATCCTGTCTCCCAAGTGCCCTTCTTCTTATGTAGCACCTGGAATCAGTTAACATGATAGAATAACAGGTGGGGGGTTCTTAGGGATATGCCTTTTTTTTAAAAAAAAATTAATGTTTATTAGTTAAACATTAATTTAAAATAAAATATAATAATAATTTAAAATAAAATTTAATGGTTTTTACTGTATTTTTTTTAAATTTTTTTTTAACGTTTTTATTTTTGAGACAGAGAGAGACAGAGCATGAACAGGGGAGGGTCAGAGAGAGAGAGAGACACAGAATCTGAAACAGGCTCCA
The DNA here is from genome assembly GCF_024362965.1 of Panthera pardus. Taxonomy (NCBI): domain Eukaryota; kingdom Metazoa; phylum Chordata; class Mammalia; order Carnivora; family Felidae; genus Panthera; species Panthera pardus. The sequence continues at coordinate 53,104,368 of NW_026526732.1, read as the reverse complement.
GGCTCTAAGCTGTCAGCACAGAGCCCGACCCGGGGCTCAAACTTACGGACCGCGAGATCATGACGTGAGCCGAAGTCGGACGCTTAACCGACTGAGCCACCCAGGCGCCCCTTTTAAGTTTTAATATAATTTATTGTCAAATTGGCTAACATACAGTTTGTACAGTGTGCTCTTGGTTTTGGGGGTAGATTCCCATGGTTCATTGCTTACGTACAACACCCAGTGCTCATCCTAGCAAGCACCCTCCTCAATGCCCACCACCCATTTTCCCCTCTCCCCTACTCCCCCGTCAACCCTCAGTTTCTTCTCTGCAAAATTTAATGTTTTTCAATATTTATTTATTTTGAGAGAGAGAGAGACAGAGTGTGAGTGGGGGAAGGGCAGAGAGAGAGGGTGACACAGAATCCGAAGCAGGCTCCAGGCTCTGAGCTGTCAGCACAGAGCCCGACGTGGGGCTTGAACCCACGAACCATGAGATCATGACCTGAGCCAATGCTTAACCAACTGAGCCAGCCGGCGCCCCAGGGATATGGCTTTTTAGAAAAATGCAGTGTCCACTTGAGAGTAGGCAGAGAGCAGTAAAAGCAGCCCTGGAGGACACATGAGGAAGGAAGGCATTTCAGCTGCAGGTTTGTTGACTGTATAGTGAGCAGAACATGAGGAGGCCTTTATGTTATCCTAGCCTGAGAACCACATGTCTTTACAGAGACGCTCTCATAAGACCCTTTTTGACATTGTTAGAGGTACCCTTCTGCCTCTTTCCTGTTTTGCAAGCCCCAAGTGAAAATATGGATTAGAAAACAAAGGTAGAAAAAAATTGGAAAGAGGTGGACAATTAAATATCGTTTATCCCTGTAAAAGCGTGTTTGCCCGTTGGTACTTTTAATATCTCTTGAATATATTTTTCTATAGCTCACAAAATTCATATCAACTCCCTTTCTTTAGGAATAAAGTTAAAAGTGCCTACAGTTTCTTGGAATATGGCAGACACTCTTGCAATATTTTCATTTCAATCTCTAGAAATTTTATTCCTGAAGGTAGGATTTTATAGGAACTTAATCTTCTTAAAAGATAGTTTGACAAATGTGAAAAATAAAATCTAATTTGCTACCAAGCAAGTTGAATTTTAAGCTCATATGACCCCTGACTTAAAGCTTGTCATGTCTATAAGGCTGAGAAATCTTATTATCAACTGTCATCCATAGGCAGTCTAGAGTAGCTCTGTCCAATAGAAATACAACACAAGCCACGTGTATAGTTTACAATATTCTAGTAGCCACATTTTAAAAGTATAAAGAGGGGTGCCTTGGTGGCTCAGTCGGTTAAGCTACTGACTCTTTTTTTTTTTTAATTTTTTTTTTTTTTTTAACGTTTACTTATTTTTGAGACAGAGAGAGACAGAGCATGAACAGGGGAGGGGCAGAGAGAGAGGGAGACACAGAATCTGAAACAGGCTCCAGGCTCTGAACTGTCAGCACAGAGCCCGACGTGGGGCTCGAACTCATGGACCGTGAGATCATGACCTGAGCCGAAGTCGGATGCTTAACCGACCAAGCCACCCAGGCGCCCCTAAGCTACTGACTCTTGATTTCAGCTCAGGTCATGATCTCACAGTTCCTGAGTTCAAGGCCCTCATTGGGCTCTGCACTGTGACAGTGTGGAGCCTACTTGAGATTCTCTCTCTTTCCCTCTCCCTCTCTCTTTGCCCCTCCTGTGTACTCTCTCTCTCTCTCTCTCTCTCTCTCTCTCTCTCTCTCAAAATAAATAAATAAATTGGGGACTCCTGGGTGGCTCAGTCAGTTAAGCATCCAACTCTTGGTTTCATCTCAGGTCATCATCCCACGCTTTGTGAATTTGGGCCCTGCGTCAGGCTCTGTGCTGACAGCTCAGAGCCTGCAGCCTGCTTTGGATTCTCTGCCTCCCTCTATTTCTGCCCCTCCCCTGCTCGCACTCTGTCTCTCTCCCTCTCTCAAAAATAAATAAACTAAAAAAATTAAAAAATAAATAAGTAAACTTTTAAAAATTAAAAAAATAAAATAAAAAATAAATGCATAAATATGAAATTAGCTTTAACCATATAATCTATTTAACCTAATATATCCAAAATATTATCATTTTAACATATACTCAATATAAAGAAATAATTGATGAGATACCGTACTTTTCTTTTTTCAATATATGAAATTTATTGTCAAATTGGTTTCCATACAACACCCAGTGCTCATCCCAAAAGGTGCCCTCCTCAATACCCATCACCCACCCTCCCCTCCCTCCCACCCCCCATCAACCCTCAGTTTGTTCTCAGTTTTTAAGAGTCTCTTATGCTTTGGCTCTCTCCCACTCTAACCTCTTTTTTTTTTTTTTTTTTTCCTTCCCCTCTCCCATGGGTTTCTGTTAAGTTTCTCAGGATCCACATAAGAGTGAACACATATGGTATCTGTCTTTCTCTGTATGGCTTATTTCACTTAGCATCACACTCTCCAGTTCCATCCACGTTGCTACAAAAGGCCATATTTCATTCTTTCTCATTGCCATGTAGTACTCCATTGTGTATATAAACCACAATTTCTTTATCCATTCATCAGTTGATGGACATTTAGGCTCTTTCCATAATTTGGCTATTGTTGAGAGTGCTGCTCTAAACATTGGGGTACAAGTGCCCCTATGCATCAGTACTCCTATACCGTACTTTTTTTAATGTTTATTTATTTTTGAGAGAGGAAGAGGGAGATGAGTGCAAGTGGGGGAGGTGCAGAGAGAGAGAGAGAGGGAGACACAGAATCTGAAGCAGGCTCCAGGCTTCAAGCTGTCATCACAGAGCCTGGTGCGGGGCTCAAACTCACAGACCACGAGATCATGACCTGAGCTGAAGTTGGATGCTTAACCAACTGAGCTACCCAGGCACCCCTAATGTACATCTTTTTTATACTAAGTCTTCAAAATGTTGTGCTTACCTTATATGTACAGCACACCTCCACTCAGACAAGTCACATTGCAAGTGCTCAATAGCCACATGTGGTTAGAGGCTACTGTATTACAGAGTAGAACAGCTCTAGATACTGAAAAACATTTTATTTTTCCATCCAGTCGCCTAGGGTCCAAGCTTCACTCAGTATATAGGAGACTTCTCTTTTTGGTCTCCTTCGCTAACAAGTACCATCCCCCATCCGCTCCTCATACACAGTGTTACCCCTCTGCCCCTCTCACTTGATCCTAGCTCGTTAGTCAAGTCCAGTAAGTATGCCCCTCAGTGGAGCTAGAGGGCAGGGTAAGATGCTTCTGAAACAAACACACCTATAAAACAAACACATCTTTCTCTTGTTAATATTGAGCTGACCTCATACCATAGCTGTGCTGTTATTTGCTAATAGATTAAAAAAAAAAAAAAGAATTTTTCTTACCACGGAGCTCTCTCTCAGTTTGTTTGTTCTGGGATGGAGTCTGGGGGTAGACACAAAGGAAGGGAGGGGAAACAAATCCTATTCTGCCCCATCAATGGTAGGAGGAGCTTCTGAAGGGTGTGCAGTATTACTGTTCTCTGCTCTCATAAATGACAGCAATAACAGCTCCCTTGGAAGCTGCCAGAAGCTACTGCTATATGTGAGAAACTCCAGGAGGTGGCCTTCTTTCAGGGTCTTTAGTACGACCTTGTGGTTTAGCTCCATGTGTGTGGCCTTGTCAACATTTAAACTGGAATGTCCAGGCCTAACTATGTGATTCTTTCCCCTGTTGGGGATGGGAGGCACAGATGCTAGTTTGTTGGGGGTGATCTCACAAGGCCCAGGGCCAAAACTGGGGCCAAGATCATTGTCCTTACCAGCCTGGGGAGCTGACATTGGAGAAGCCCCTAAGATGGAGACCTCTTCCCTGGATGGAGGAAAATCTTGAGCTAGTATTAATAAGTGCTCACTCTGTGACAATATCCAAAAAGGAAAGCACCTACCACCCATCATGGGCACTTTATGAGTTTACTTTAAGCATGTGGCAGAGTAGAAGGAGCCCCCATATGAGACGTAACAGGCTTTTCCTGCACATCTGACCGTAAGCAAGTCTCTTTTGACATGGAGGTCTGACATCCCATGTCATGTTCAGGATCTGCCTGGACTTGGCATGCTAGTAGCAGAGGCTGTTATGAGTAAGTGGAGGGAATGAGGAGTCTGCAGAAAAAGATCAGGCCAGTCCATTAAAGGCTAGGTGCTCTTTAGGGTAGGGACCAGTTCCAAGGTTGGTGGGGAGCAGAGAATTTTAAGTAAGAGAATGGCCCTCTTCATCGCTTTATAAGTTTCTCACGATCTTTGCCCAAATGTGATCACGTTCATTCCCTTGCCTGAAGGCCTTCAGGAGTATCCTGTTTCTCCTGAGATAAAGTTCAGGCTCCTAGGCATAGTCTTCAAGGCCAGGCACAATCTGGCCCCCAACCTCTTGGACCTCATTTCCCTCCACTGTCTCTATATTTCCATTCTTCTGGATCTGGGCCTGGCCCTCCTCTCAATGGGCAGAGCTGTTCATGCCTCTGGGCCTTGTACATATTGGCCCTTCTGTCCCTCACTTCCTCTTTCCTTGGTAAGTACCTACCCTATCCAAGAGTCCATTCAAATAACACCTCTCTGGAAGCCTTCCTTATATCTCCATGCAAAGCTGAATGGTTCTCCCCATGGTCTAACTCCATTATAGCACTCAGCTCATTCATTGCTTCATTCATTCCCTCATTCATTCCACAAATGTTCTGATCAGTTTGCTAGGCACTGAGGATACAGCAGTAACCAAAACTGGCACAAATCCCTGCCATCATGGAACTCTTTAGTGGAAAGAGACAGACATTAAATAAATAAGCGACATATATAGAATGTCAGATGGTTTGGCACCAAAGCTTCCTCAGACTTCCTAGTTCCTTGCAGTTGGGGCCTAGTGATGAGCTTTGGCCAGTGGGCTGTGAGCAGAAATGACATGTCACTTCCAGACCAAAGTATTTAAAAGCTGGTCCTTGACCCTCGAGCTCTTTTCACTTGCTGTAGCCATTGGAAGGCACTTATTGAGCCACAAAATAGAAACATCCTGGATCACTGGGTCACTGTTGGAAAATGGCTGCCTAGAAAGCAACATGTTCTGCAGTGGACTCTGCATAAGCGAAAAATTAATTTTAACTGTAGGCCACTGAACTTTGGAGTTCTCACAGAATAACCTAGCCTTTGTAGACTAGTGAACATGGTGATAGGCACTGTGGAGAAAAATTAAGAAGGAAAGGGTGATAGAGGTGGAGGCTGGTGATGGGATGTTGAAGCTGTAAGTAGGGTGGTCAGGGAAGGCCTTACTAAGAAGGTACTATTTGAGTAAAGACCTGAAGGAAATCAGGAAGGAAACCACATGACTAACTGGGAGAAGAGTGACAGACAGGGGAAAGCCAATGCAAAGGCCCTGAGGCAGAACCGAGGATAGCATTGTTGTAAGAACAGCAAGGAGTTCAGCACAGCTCGAACGCATGAGGGGGAAATTGGCCGAAATTATAGTAGGGAGATTGGAGGGGTGGGGAACAGGTTGTGTAGGGCCTTGTGGACCATTTCAAGGACTCTGACTTTGAGTGAGAATGGGAGCCACTGGAGAGTTTTGAGCAGAAGAGTGATGTTATTTGATTTACATTTTAACATCTATGCTGCTGCATTGGGAATAGACTGAAGATACTGTAGGACTAAAGTAGACTAGGAGGTTATTGCATTAATCAAACTAGAGGCAATGTGTCTGAGAAGACAGCACGGTGAGAAATGGTCAGATTCTGGACATATTTTGAAGGTACAGCCGGTATGATTTCCAGGAAGATAGGATGTGGAATACAGAAAAAGAGAAATCAAGATTGATTCCAAAGTTTGGGTCTCAGAATCTGGAAGTTTGGAGTTGCCATCATCTGCCATCTTAGAATGGGTTTGTTAGGAAGATCAGGATCTCAGTTTAGGATTTAGAAATTTTGAGATGCTTGTTAGATGTTCAGGTGGCAAAAAGAAACCGAAAGTTGGATATGTATCTTTCATACAGTAGGCATTAAATAAATATTTATTGGGCAGAAGAAAGGCTCTGTTCATTAACAAAATAGTTGTAACATCACAAAAAGACAGTGTACATGAAATTGCAAAGTATATCATGCTGTTCAAATGAAGAACAATTTGCTACAATAACAATATTATACTTATCAGGGGAGACAGAGATAGATTTTTAAATTTTCTTTTAAAAATATTTGAAAGATTATTAGCCAATGGGTTGAGTCATTCAACAATTGACAATTTTTGGTGAAATTCTTATACTGGGCTATTATTATCTGCAATCAATGTAAAGATTATCTAGAAAAAGGTAAGCTGGTCAGAGAAATATTGTCTAATTGCCAAAAGGCCTAAAATTCATATTTGAACAAGTGATGGTAGAAACCAGTGGAATGAAGAAAACAAATGATGGGCCACCAGTTCTACTATATTTACTGTATATTCAAATAGTTATCTTGGCATCAGTTAATTTGCAGTCTTAAAAACATATGAATCTTTCCAAAGATCAGATTATTTCTTACCCAAACAGATAATTATTGCCTTCCCCTTCCTGCCACTCCTCTAAGTATAATATTGAAGGACCAACTGTCTAGACCACAGAAACTTTAGAAGGGGCAGCCTTCCACATAGTTGTGGAAGAAATTAGAAAGGAAATATGATAATGGCTGAGACATAACCCTGCATGAAGTAATTTGTCCATCTAGTCTTTGAAATTCATCTCCTATGGACATAAGCACACATTTCAGAGACAGGAACTGAGGGAAGAAAAGAGAAGGAATATGTATGTCTATGTAGAGGGCTTGAACAATGAGGCACTGGTGGGGAGAGTGCAAAAAAAGGCAATTTAAATAGATAATGGTAGTACAGTCAGCATCTTGACACTGCAATGCTTTCCATCAGCTTCAGAAACTCAATCTAATAGCTGTTTCTTTAGTTTTAGAAAATGCCCCAGCACAAGAACATCGGGAAAGTTTTTCTCCGATAAAGTGGATAAAGGACTCCACACTAAGTTGTCCCTTTCTCCTTAAACAAGAGCCCAGTTTGCATAACAGGTGATAGGAGCTAAAATGCCAACAGCAAAAGCCAATATACTAGCTTATAAACCTAAGCAAGCTGTTTAACTTTTGTATGTGATATCATTTTCTCAGCATGTTTTCTGTTTTTCATTGGTACTTATCATTTTATAAGAAACAATACTTTCAGTTTGGGAACTCCTAGTCAAAGGAGGCGCCTAATTATTAAAAAGTTGTATGCCTAGGTGTGCCTGGGTGGCTCAGTCGGTTAAGCACCTGACTTCAGCTTGGGTCATGATCTCACAGTTTGTGAGTTCGAGCCCCATGTCAGGCTCTGCACTGACAGCATGAGCCCACTTTGCATTCCCTTTCCCTGCCCACTCTCTGTCTCTCCCCAACTCACTCTCTCTCTCTCTCTCTCAAAAATAAATAAACTTAAAAAAAAATTTGTATGCCTAAAGAATAGCAAAAAGCAGAAATTGGAGCCCTTGTGTACTGTTGGTGGGAATGTAAATCATGCAGCCACCATTTACAGAAGAACAATATGCTTCTTCAAAAATTTAAAGATAGGAATACCATATGGTCCAGTAATTCGATTTCTGGTCAAGCATTGAAAGCAGGGATTCAAAGAGATATTTGCACACCTATGTTCATAATTATTATTCTATTTGCCTATTATATTTGCCTATTATTCACAATAGGCAAAAAGTGGAAGCAATTCGAGTGTCCATTGACAGATGGTAAATAGGATATATACATAAAATGGAAAATTAGTCAATCTTAAAAAGGAAGGAAAATATGACACATGCTGCAACATGGATAAAACTTGAGAACATTATGCTCAGTGGAATAAGCCAGTCACAAAAGGACCAATACTGTATGATTCCATTTATATGAGGTATCTAGAGTAGTCACATTCACTTGAGACAATATGGAGAATGGTAGAGGCCAGGAGTTGGGGGGAGAGGGAATAGGGGTTATTGTTCAATGGATACAGAATTCCAGTTTTGCAAGGTGAAAAGAGTTCTAGAGATGGATGGTGGTGATGGATGCACAACAATGTGACTATAATTAATGCCACTAAACTGTAAACTGAAAAATAGCTAAGATGATAAATATTATTTATATCATATTTCATGTATATATGAAAAACTGGGCCAATGTCTCCTAACCTTTTTTTCTTTATTGCTTCCCCCACAAGGACTCATTTTAGACTTTTTTCCCCAACAGTCCCCCTCCAAAGAAATGTTAATACCAGAGATATGCCACATATGTGTATAGTATGTATATCTGTGCTTTATACCATAAAAAAGTAAGATTTTTTTGTCCTCCAGGAAATACTTTTCCTTAAAAAATGTTTATTTTGGGGCGCCTGGGTGGCGCAGTCGGTTAAGCGTCCGACTTCAGCCAGGTCACGATCTCGCGGTCTGTGAGTTCGAGCCCCGCGTCGGGCTCTGGGCTGATGGCTCGGAGCCTGGAGCCTGTTTCCGATTCTGTGTCTCCCTCTCTCTCTGCCCCTCCCCCGTTCATGCTCTGTCTCTCTCTGTCCCAAAAATAAATAAAAAAACGTTGAAAAAAAAAATAAAAAAAAAATGTTTATTTATTTTTGAGAGAGCACAAGCAGAGGGAGGAGCTGTGAGAGGGGAACAGAGGATCCCAAGCAGGCTCTGTACTGACAGGCTGACAGCAGCAAGTCCGATATGGGGCTCGAACGCACAAACCACGAGATCATGATCTGGGCCAAAGGCAGATGCTTAACTGACTGAGCCACTCAGGTGCCCCTCCAAGAACTACTTTTTACCCTGGACATTATCACCCCCATTGAGAATGCATTTATTAGGTGTAATGACATGAGGTGAGAATCCATGAGGGCCAAATACAGGATTTCTGACTGGTATATGTTAGAAGTACAAGTAAGCATCATAAAATCATAGACTAAAAGAAATCTGTGTACAAAAATATAAAGAACTATCTCTTCATCCATTCTTTTACTTATTTTCTAACTTTTTATGTGTTAGGCCCTCTAATAAACACTGAGGATACAATAATGAACAAAAATATACATGTTCCTTACCCTCATAGTACTTAAAATCCAGTGAGTGAGACAAATATTGATCAATACTCACACAAATAAATGTAAGACAACAACCTCAGTAAGTGCCTCAAAAGAGATACTTGGTGTTATAGGGAAGCCAGCAGGAGTTCCCTGTGAAAGTAATGATAGAGCTGAGGTTGGAAGGCGAAAAGGCTTTAACTAGGCAAAGGAGGAAGGAGATCTTTCAATGGAGACGAGATAGATTGTGCAAAGGACCTGTGCAGAGAGAGAGTATGGCACTCACAAGAAACCAAAAGACATGAATAGCTGGGACACAGTGATCCAGGTGGAAAGTGATGCAAAATGAAACTAGCCCAAAGTTTCTTGAACTTGGCACTATTGACATTTTGCGTTTGATAATTCTTTTGTTGTGGGAGGCTGTCCCAACCATTACAGGATATTTAGCAGCGTTCCTGGCCTTTACCCCCTAGATGCCAGTAGCACCTACCTCCAAGTTGTGACAACCAAAAATGTCTCCAGACATGGCCAAATGTCCACTGGGGAGCAAAATCACATTTGGTTGAGAACCACTGGAGAGAGATAGGCAGGGGCCAGACTGTGTAGGCCCTGTTAAGGAGTTTTGCTTTATTCTGTAAGTGATGGGATGCCTTTCAGGGATATTAAAGTGGAGGAAACAAGACAATCAAAACTGCATTTCTTTGTTTTTAATAATTTTTTTAATGTTTATTTATCTTTGAGAGAGACAGAGCATGAGTGGGGGAGGGGAAGAGAGAGAGGGAGACACAGAATCTGAAATAGGCTCCAGGCTCTAAGCTGTCAGCACAGAGCCTGATGCGGGGCTCATACTTGTCAACCGTAAGATCATGACTTGAGCCAAAGTTGGAAGCCCAACCAACTGAGCCACCTTGATCACCCCTCAAAACTGCACTTCTAAAAGATCTGTCAGCAGTGAGTAAAATGAGGGAAAAGAAACTCGGGCCAGAAGCAATGTGGATAGACCAATTAAGAGGCTAAACCAGTTTAGAAGCTCCTAGACTTTCCTGGTGAAAGCTAATTACAGCTTGGACTAGGATGGTGGGTGGTGGAGATGCAGAGAAGTGATGGATTGGAAAGATAGGAAGTCAAATCAACAGGAGTTGGTGATAGACTAAACATGTAGGGTGAGGCAGAAGGAGATGGCAGGAATGATTCATGCTAGAGGAAGTGACTGGGTGATGGTGCTGTTGACCAAAATGGGCAAGTTGGAGATGGCCCAGGTTTGTGGGAGAAACACAATTTTATCATATTAAGTTTGAGGGGCCTTTGAGATGCCCAGGAACAGATGCCAAATAGGTCATTGGATATGTGGGTCTGGAGCTCTAGGAGGCCTGGATTACAGATACCAGGGAGCAAATGGTCTAAAGAAGGTAATCTCAGCAGTGAAAGTATACTGCCTCCCAAGGAAGGAGTATAGGAGGAAAAGATGAGGTCCTAAGACTGGGTCTTAAGTGTGACTCCTGTTTAATGACCCGATAGAGAAAAATACACCTCAAGCATCAGCAAAGGGATGGCTGGAAAGTTGGTGAGACCAAAGAGAAGGTGGGGTCTCAGGAGGCCAGGGAAATGAGTGAGTCAAGAAGCAGGGAGTGCACAATGTTTACAGCAGCGCTATCGACAATAGCCAAAATATGGAAAAGAGCCCACATGTCCATCGGCTTTGGAATGGATAAAGAAGATGTGATGTGTATATATATATATGATGGAGTATTACTCGGCAATCAAAAAGAATGAAATCTTGCCATTTGCAACAATGTGGATGGAACTGGAGCGTATTATGTTAAGTGAAATTAGAGAAAGACAAATATGACTTCACTCATATGTGGAATTTAAGATACAAACAGATGAACATAAGGGAAGGGAAGCAAAAATAATACAAAAACAGGGAAGGGGACAAAACATAAGAGACTGTTAAATATGGAGAACAAACAGGGCTGCTGGAGGGGTTGTGGGTGAGGGATGAGCTAAATGGGCAATGGGCATTAAGGAGGACACTTGTTGGGATGAACACTGAGTGTTATATGTAGGGGATGAATCACTGGATTCTACTCCTGAAATCATTATTCCGCTATAAGCTAACTAACTGGGATGTAAATTAAAAATAATAATAATAGGGGCGCCTGGGTGGCTCAGTTGGTTAAGCATCTGACTTCAGCTCAGGTCATGATCTCGCGGTCTGTGGGTTCGAGCCCCATGTCAGGCTCTGTGCTGACAGCTCAGAGCCTGGAGCTTGCTTCGGATTCTGTGTCTCCCCTCTCTCTGACCCTTCCCAGCTCATGCTGTCTCTCTCTCAAAAATAAAAAACATAAATAAATAAATAAATAAATAAATAAATAAATAATAAAAGAAGCAGGAAGTGTAAAACTGTGTCACATGCTCCTGAGAGATTACATAAGATGGCTAAAGAAAGTCTGCTGGATGTGGAGAAAAGGTCACTGTTGGTCTTAGTGAAAGTGGTTTGCTTTGATGGAGACAGGAGTCAGATGGAGACGGGCGAGGAGTAGGAGATGAGGAAATGGAGACAGTGAATGCAGATCACATCTTGGGAGGTTAGATTGTAGGGAGGAGGGGAGACAAAAGGTGGTACCTGGGGAAGGGCAAGAGGATATTTTAAAAATGAGAGGGATGTGAGGGGCACATGAGTGGCTCAGTCGGTTGAGTGTCTGAGTTCGGCTCAGGTCACAATCTCATAGTTCATGGGTTTGAGCCCCATGTCAGGCTTGCTGCTGTCAGCACAGAGCTTGCTTTGGATCCTCTGTCCCCCTCACTCAATGCCACTCCACTGCTCATGCTCTCTCTCTCTCTCTCAAAAATAAATAAACATTTAAAAAATAAAATAAAATAAAATAAAATAAAATAAAGGAGAGGGATGTAAGCATGTTTCAGTTTCAGTTGGGAAAATAGCTGGCTGCAAGGAGTTGGGTATCCAAGAAAAAGGGAAGCTTCAGAGATGGGAGGGAATGGTCACAGAGAAGGGGAGCAGGGTTGTTCCCCATAGAACAGAAGGAAGTGGAGAGGAGGGTGTGAGCCAGGGGGTCTGTGTGAGGGGAGGTGGAGAAGCAGAGGGGCTTCTGCTGAGACAGAGTGAAGAGTGGGCATGAGGTGGGCTTGAGAAGAGTGAAGTTTGAAATTGTAAGGATCATTATCAGAAAAATTATTCTCAGGATGCAACAGTTCCTCAGTCATCTGAGAGAAATTATGATTGGAATACCCAGATTACTTGCACTACTTTCCTAGAGTTGCCATAACAAAACACCACAAAGTGAGTGGCTCCTAGCAACCAGGAGAGAACTTCATTCTGTCATAGTGTTGGATGTTACAAGTCCAAAATCAAGGTATGAGCAGGGCCATGCTCCCTCTGAAGTCTCCAGGGGAAGATCCTTCCTTGTCCCCCCTAGCATCTGGCAGTTGCTAGTAATCCTGGCTGTTACTTGGCATCCTTGGCTTCTAAATGCATCACTCCAATCTTCACCCCTGTCCTCACATGGCTTTCTCCCCTCTGAGTCGGTCTCCATGTTTTCCTCTTTTTATAAAAACATCAGTCATTGGGAGCTCCTGGGGGCCTCAGTCAGTTAAGCGTCTGACTTCGGCTCAGGTCATGATCTCACAGCTGGTGGTTCAAGCCCCACATAGGGCTCTGTGCTGACAGCTCAGAGCCTCTAACCTGCTTCAGATTCTATCTCCCTGTCTCTCTCTCTGTCCCTCCCCTGCTTGTGCTCCCTCTTTCTGTCTCTCTCTCTCAAAAAAAATTTTTTTAATTAATTAAAAAAAAAGAACATCAGTCATTGGAGTCACCCTACTCCACTATGACCTCATCTTAACCTATGTATGTCTGCAAAGGCTCCATTTCCATATTAGGTCACATTCACAGGTTTCAGGTGGACATGAATTTTAGGGGAACACTATTCAATTCAGTATATATATTACTAAGACATGAGATTGTGTTAATGCATCTTTAAAGTATTTGTATAATTAAAATGAAAAAGTCTTTAACAGCTCATGTGTATAGATCTCAAGTGCTTCATAAGCACAGTGTCAACATGCCCCCTGTAAAACTGTTGTGGTATCGCCATTGTCCCCGTGTTACAGGTGAGGACACAGAGGCCAAGAGTAGCTGAGTGACTTGCCTAGGGTGAGATCCTGGCAGAGCTAGGCCCAGAACACAGGCACCCTGACCAATAACACTCAGCTCTATTGCCTGCCTTTTTCCAGGTAACCTGGAGTTAATCAGAACAAAACTTAATCAGCTATTTATCTATGTCACTACCCTTCCCCGCCAGCATTCTTTGCTCATATGTCTTTCTCTACATACAGTGCTTTATGCATTCAGCATGTCTGCAGCTCCATACTGATAGCCCACTGCATGAGAACAGAAGCCTACTGTTTGGCCCATTTGGGCTGGCAAAATATAACTCTTTCTTTTCCGGTAACTTCTGGGCTTGGCTTTCTTTCCCCAGGTCCACAGCATCCAGTTCATGGAGTTCTCAGAAGTGGAGAACCAGGATGACTACTACAGCATAGACGCGGGTTACGTCTACACCCAGGACCAGCGAGGAGTGCATGTCATGTATGATGAAGCCTTGAGTGATCTGAAGGAGCTGGAGGCAGAAATGCTGCTTGTAGCCAGCCATTACATTGAGAAAGAGAAAGGTCAGAAGTCAGATTTTAAAAAATCAACCAGCCAAACAAATAATAAACACTAAGGGCTCTGTTTAACACCTTCCACCTGGAAACATAAATGCATATCCAATAGTATCTGAAAACTCAGTAAGTGCATACACCTCCCCTGCTTTAGAGAAGATATGGTTCTGCTTCTAGCTCAAGTCCCTCTTCTTGTTGGAGACTGTGACTACTCTTTCAAAGCGTGGTTATAATTCTGACTGTTGTTTAGACTCTGTTTGTTCCCCACCAGGTGAAGGGGGTGTCATGCAGGGCCCCAAGGGAAGCAAAGTAAGGGAGTGAAGGTAATAATTCTTTTTTCCTAAGTGACAAAAAAGTGATTGACCTTGGGGAAACAGCAGTTAGAAGCAGAGACACCCTGGAGTTCCTAACAAAAATCCAGCAGGATAAGCACCAAAAGGAGAAATCATTACTCAGGGTAATCAAATAACCTATACTATGGGTTCTCTTCTTCCTTCTGGCGTCACTCAAATGTATGCAATTCTAGAAATAGGTGAGGAAAGAAGAATCCTTTTGGAATAATATGATGACATTAGCATTATATTTGGAAAGAGCTTAGAGTTTCTAGACATATTGCAACACCTAAAAGGAAATTTAGCAAGGGTTTGTGCTATTTTGTAATATATGTGGTTGGTAATTAAGAATAATTCATTTTGGGGCGCCTGGGTGGCTCAGTCAGTTAAGCGTCCGACTCTTGGTTTCTGCTCAGGTCATGATCTCACAGTTCATGAGTTCAAGCCCCATGTTGGGCTCTGCATTGCCGGTGTGAACCTGCTTGGGATTCTCTCTCTCTCTCCTTCTTTCTACTCCTCCCTCTCTCTCTCTCTCTCTCAAAATAAATAAACTTAAAAAAAAGAATTTTAATATTGATATAAAATACTGCTCAAAGAATGTTTGACAACTAACCTTTCAGAGCCTGACAGAATTAACTTAACATTGGATTGAACTCTGCCCTCTTTGTTACAGACCATGGGTGTCTGAATCATGGGATGCAGTGATGGCATCCAACATTCTAGGGCATTTAATTTCAACTTTTAGCTTTTATCTTTACTGGTTATTCTACATACTGATGGCATCATTTTTATTGATATTAATTTATAACACTGTACAACTGTTTCAAGCTGCTAAGAATTTAATTTGATTGAAACAGTCAGCAGTTATTTAGCCACATGAACAAGACCATCTTTCAACTGAGCTAGTGAATATGTAGTCATCCATCGTGGAATGATTTCCCAACCTCTGCTGAAGAAATTCCTGATCAAAGTCTTTTTCTTGTTCAGTACCCATCATATACATGATAATTATTGAACTCAAAGTTCAGCACCTGAAACTCTCTTACTTTTTGATATTTCAGTCTGAAATAGACCACTCAAAAATTGAAAGCAATACTCATGCTGGTATTGAAAAATTAGCATTAATATAGTGGGAAAATATTTTAGCTGAATATAATGACAATGATTACTTACCTTTATTGATTTAAGTTAGGAATTAACATAATTAAGGAATATCTTAGAAACTTCTCTGAGAAGTTTTTACTTGGCTAATTTCACTTGGAAGAGCGGGGTTAACCTGGGTTTGTGGTTAAACCACCAGGGACCTATTTTTAGAGAAGGTGAAATGTATGTTTTGCCTTTAAATTACAGGTTTGAGGATATTTTCGTGAAGATTTCATATTAACTGAATTTTGGTTGTATTTCTAAAATTAGCCTTTAAGACTAAAATTAAAAAGTGGAAACAAAAACCTCTATTGACTTAGAAGTCAACAAGTGTGAACTTAGGTCCTAGTCTTGGCCAATGGCTCTCCAGCTGATTCTTAGGAACCCCTGTGACTGACTCAGTGTTTTCATTCCTGAGATGGAGCTGACAGTTCAAGGGCTGCTTTTCAAATGAGAATAGCTCCGTGGAAAGGCCTGTCTCTGGTCATTCTCATCCCCCTTCTCTCCCAGGTCACAAAGAGGGCAGCAAGTCAAATACTGGCCAGGACTGGGGATGGGCCCATGCAAGCGTGGACAGATTTGCTGTGCTGTATGACATATGGACCTGGGAAGCAACTCTTCTAGAAAATAAGCGCCAGGTATTTCTCCCTAGAAAACAAAACATCTGTTAAACTTTCTTACAAAACCCAGTATTTAAAACAAACAAAAAGCCTGTCTTTTGGGGCAGCTCCTAATAAAGTAATTATTCTATTTAAATAATCTCAGCTAGTTGTAAGGGTGTGAATAATAAGTTTATTTTCTTGTGGTTCCTTGTTAACAAAAAATAAAATGTGAAGGGTACTACTTTATCTTATAGGCATAATTTGTTAGAGGGGTGTATAATTTAGGATCTTATATATATGTTTTTAGTGAGAATGGGTGATGATTCCATTCACATTCATTGTCCTGTCAGGGACGAGCCTCACTTTGCTACACACAGACACCCTGACTTTATTATGGCCTTTAGAAATACACCACATGTGGGTGGGGCAGGCAGTTGGGCAAGGTATGCTCAGCGCAGCAAGTTACGAGGGTGAGTTTAAAGCAATGAGATGGCATCTTGCTAAATTCATCATCATACCATCAATGGCTCATATCCTAGTAATAAATGAAACACTGCTCTTCATTTGTATCCACAGCATGGATTATTAGCCCTTCTGATGGTCACCAACTCTTGGGAGTTTATTCATCAAACATTAAGTATCTCCTCTGTCTCAGGAACTATTCTAGACATTAGGAACATATGGATAAATAAGAGAAGATAATTTCTGTCTTTAAGGAATTCTAGTCTATAAAAGTTCACCCAGTCTCTAAGTAAAAATTACAGGTGACTCACAGCTTACAACTGAAGCACACACAAGATCCCCAGAGACCACCGCGGAGGGAGGAATTTGTCCTGTGGGGGGCTATTGGAGTAAAGGAAATATTGGCAAGTCTTCTCAGAGGAATAGATATTTAATCCTGTTACTAAGAGATGTGTAAGATGTTGTCTGTCAGAGAAGGAAAAATCCTTAAGCAGAGGAAACAGCATTAGCGATGTCAGGGAGGTGTAAAATGAGGATGGTGAATTTGGAGAACAAGAGGACTTCTATGGCTAGGCTATAAAGGCATGATGAGAAACGAGCTGAATGTGTTTTGGGTGCAGCCTGTGAAGGGCCTGCTAATCCATACAACATTTACAGTGTATTTTATGAGCAAAGAGGAGCCATCGGTGAGTTCCAGTAAGGGAGAAATACGACCATAGCTCCGTTTTCACCAGTTGCTGGGGTATTCGTGGGGAGAATAGATTAGAGTGGAGCTCGTGCAGAAGAGCAGTGCAGCTATTGCAACAGTGACCTGGAGAGGGAAGACGGGACCTACACCAAGGATGGAACAGTGAGAACAGGAAGGAGGGCAGACTTGAGAGCACTTTGTAGAAATGGAAATGTTGGGATTTGAAGACCAGACGCTGGGGTGAGAGTTTAATAAGGGTGGAATTAAAAAGGACTTTCTCAGGGTCAGGGAGGAGGCTATTAACTGAAATGGAATGCAGGAGGAGGGGCACTTTGGAGGGGAAGGCAATACCGAGTCTGCCACAACAGGCATGTGAGGAGAGTTTGCTAAAACTCAGGTGTGAATGTTTTGTGGGATGTATAGGTTTGAAGGTCAGGAGCAGATATGAGCTGAGGTATGAAGGTGAACGTTGAGCCACAGTAATGAATCAAATGACTAGGAAAAGCCAGAGATGTCTTAAATGCAGCCCTGGGTAATTCTTGAATTTAAGGGGAAGATCACAGAACAAGAATCCTTGAGGGGAACAAGAAGTAGCCAAAGAAACTAGAGGACAAAAAAAGAATGGATAGTGTGATAAGAGCCAATGAAGGGGGGGTGCTTTTAATTAGGAGAGGACAGTTACTAACTAGTGTGGCATGCAGTGAAACATCAAGAAAGAGGACTCCTAAACACCAGGCAGTGGGGTCAGTCCCCAGGGTCATTGCCAGCTTCATAGGACTCTCAGAGGAGGTATGGGGGTGGAAGCCAGCTTACAGTGCACTATGATGTGGTCAGAAGATGGGGAAGTGGAAATGTTTTCTTTGAATTGTTTTTCTAGTAGATTAGATGGTTAACCATTTCATCTACTCTCTGGTCTATTACTCACAGAGATTTAGGTCACCCAATTTTTGCAAACACCTGGCTGGGCTTAAAGGGTGAGAGCCTCGGGCTTTGAAAACCGTTCCTCTTTTCAAAGGGAACTGGCCTCTACAGAGTTTGCATCTGCACCCTTCATCTGCCAGTTAGAAACTTCCTTTGATCAACTAAGTGAGAGATCTAGACTCAGAGTGTAGTGACTGAAAAGGCTACATTAAATGTAAATAAGACAGAATCCCTGAACTCAACAAGTTTATTGTCAAAACATGAGTTTTATGCAGCCCCCCTTTTCTGGGCTCTGTCTCCCCACCTTCCCTTTCAGTGCTTCCAGGCCTTCTATGGAGGCCCCAGGCAGGACTCAATGGCAATAGAAGAATAGAAGGGCAGAGAGGACTGAAAAATCGATTTCTCCACACTTTGGCATACACTTCATTCTGTGCTAAGCTACCAGGGCTGTTCACTAGTTTCCTCTATGGTAAATGAAATTATTTTAACTTAAAAAAATCATTGAAAACGCCTCCCCCCTTCCTACCCTGACAATAAGTTCTCTATAGAAACTGAGCTAGCTATCTGTGCCAAAGCTGTGAAACGTGGCCTTCTAAACCAGAAATTCTGTCAAAAGAGCCTATTTCTAATGGATAAACCTTTGTGTTATCTAGAGTACAAATCTAGAGTACACACTGGGCTGTCTTAAATCCTGAAAGTAACCATTTTGTGTGTAAACTCTCATAAAATTAGGGCTGATGTGAATTCAGGTGAATTAAGGAACTCAGAGAAGCCAGGCATTAGCTGTCCTGGCTCCTAAGTGGCACTTGCTCCACATGCTAATTCTCTCTACAGCCACCAGAGGACACATTTTCAGGGTAATTTGAATTAGTGTTTGGAGAACTAAAATAAATAAATAAATAAAAACCTGTGACAGTTGTGGCTAGCACTGATTTTCTGTTTTGTACTTGCATTTGATCTAAAATGTTATTTTTTTAAGTTTTTTAAGTCCCAGAAATATAAGACACTTGAAGTAAAAATAATATAAACACAGAAAGGTTTGAGATTATTTGTTTTGTTTTTTTCCCATTTTCTCTAATATTTGATGCCTACCCTCAGTGTGTACCATGCATTGTTTTGCCTGAGAGTTGGCCCTTGACACACACAGGTGACATTTGACAGGCGAGGAAGACTTCTTAGACAAATAACCAGCCTAGAGTTTAAATGGAAATGGGCCAGTTAGCAAACAGATAATACATAGAACCTGTGAGGCAGAAAGATCCTGGTCTTTCCCCTGTTGGGAAAGTATTAATAATAAAATTATGCAAGGGTCCATCTGAGAGTTTCTTGAGGTTGAGGCCAAAGCTTAAAAAAGCCTAATGAATTTTTAAAAAGAGCCACGTTTTCCTTTTCAACAACTAGTGTTGCCAATTAAATTATGACAATATGCGGGACATACTTATACTCAAAAAGTGTTTGTTGTTTATCAGAAACTCAGATTTAACTAGGTGACCTCTATTTTTATTTGCTAAATCTGGCAATCCTGTAAACAACAAAGCGAGGTTGGCAAATTAGCACCAACCTCTGCAACCTGGTATCAGCAGATTGAAATCACCAGCAAGAACCCTCCCCACAAACTTCTACCAAATAGCCAAACAATAGGGCTCTTTGTACAAAAAACAGGTCAAGGCATACAAATACTATAAACCAGCTCCTGGGATTGCCTTGGCTCAGTGAAAAAGGTTCAAGTTAGTCCAGAATGATTTAGGGAAGTAATTGTTTCTTTCCTAATCTCCCCACCTAGGCTATTAAGTGACACCTTTCTTACCTGTCACTCCCTCCTTTTTGTTTTGTCCTCTACTATTTAATTATTGAATGTTATTCTAGACTAGAGCTCAGCAGAGGGAACAGGTAACTTAGATAACCCTGCTTGTTCAATTTTCCCCAAGGCTCACTTACAGGGCGGGAGATCTCCACCTTTCTTCATTCCTTGCTCTGAGATGTGTGAGTTCCTAACCTACGAGTGCATTGTGTGTTCTGAGATTTTAGCCTCCTTTGGTGCTTTCCCTTTCATGCTAAGGTTGACCTAAGGTCCCTGAGACCAATGTTTCCCAAAGGGCATCCTGCAAATCCAGATGCTAAATAAAGTGCCCTAGGATCTCCCTCCTAGTGCTTTAGCATTGAAGCCCAGATACTGCACATCTGTTAATAAGGCAGCGTTTGATTCCTACTCTGCTATTGATTCTTGAGTGTTTACCTCTCTAGGGAGTCTTGGAAGCCATGATTAGCAAGATGGAGACACTCCTGGCTTTTCCTGCCACGTATTCGTGTAGTGCTTGCACTTTCTCAGTTCTTTCTGGTTTTGTATTCTTTTCTTAGCTATGGACTCCACACAAAGAGAGGGGCTTTTTATCACCTTCAGGGAAATTTCTTATTTTGTTAAGAAGAGGGTTGACTTCCTGGCCCCAAGCCACCAGGAAGACCAACACCCAAGGAAACAAAACACACTCTTTCTCTGATGCATCTCAAAGTGTGCTAGGCTGTCAGATTGGTGGAAATTGCAACCTCAGCAATTCACTCCTTTCTGCCAATTAAATGCACACACTGGGCAAGCCTGTGTGTCTTTAAAAAATATATATACATACATATATATATATATATATATGTATATATATATATATATATACATACATGTCTGTATGTGTGTATATATATATATGTCTGTATGTGTATATATATATATATATGTGTGTGTGTGTGTGTGTGTGTATGTATATATATTGTTTTAGCTCAATTTTAGCTAATTTATTGTCAAGTTAGCTAACATACAGTATATATACAGTGTGCTCTTGGTTTTGGGGGTAGATTCCCATGATTCATCACTTACATACAACACCCAGTGTTCATCCCAACAAGTGCCCTCCTCAATGCCCATCACCCATTTCTCCCACTCCCCCCACCCCATCAACCCTCAGTTTGTTCTCTTTATTTAAGAGTCTCTTATGGTTTGCCTCCCTCTCTGTTTGAAACTACTTTTTCCCTTTCCCATCTCCCATGGTCTTCTGCTAAGTTTCTCAAGTTCCATATATGAGGGAAAACATATGATATCTGTCTTTCTCTGACTTATTTCACTTAGCATAATACTCTCCAGTTCCATCTACATTGTTGCAAATGGCAGGATTTCATTCTTTCTCATTGCCAAGTAGTATTCCATTATATATACAAACCACATCTTCTTTATCCATTCATCAGTTGATGGATATTTGGGCTCTTTCCATAATTTGGCTATTGTTGATAGCACTGTAAACATTGGGGTATATGTGCCCCTATGAATCAACACTCCGGTATCCTTTGGATAAATTCCTAGTGCTTTGGTGATATGACTACAATGGGAGCTGACACCTTCCAGAAGAGTGAAACCTCCATAAGAGGAGCTAGGGAAAGAAGACTGGGAAGGGACATCTTGAGCTAAAACTCTGAGGGAGGAAGTGTTGGATTAGATCAGCAGAGGAAAGGAATCTGTTCTGTTGTGAAATGAATGGAATAAAACTTCAGAAGCTTCCAGTGAAAGCTGATTTATCCATCAGGCAATGTGGACTTGGTGTTTAGGATCTAAGAGCTTTTCAGGTACCATTGAAAATGTTTGGGATTTGAGAAAAAAAAAACCTTATGCATTACTCTGAAATATGAAAAGAAAATACAACATAGAAAGCAGTAATGCTTAATCACGTCAGTAAAATGTAAAAACATTGTTAACTGAGCACTTATAAACATTCCTTTTGCATCTGAAAATTTCTAGATCAGATCTTCTCACTTCTTAAGAATCTCTGAATATATACTGCCCAGAAATCATAGCCAATCATTAACTCAAAGTGATGTTTGTAGCCACATTGAAAAGCAAAATTCTAAATATCATTTAACATTTTTACAGAAAAAAAAATTTGAATGGGATGTGAGTATGTCTTAATATAGTTGATATAATGTGGGATAGGGTCTCCAAAAAAAGATTGTCTAAGGCCTATGAAGGCCTGAACAGTAATCACACTGTTCAGAACTGCTTAATTATCTTGCCCTCAGGTCCCTGTTTGGGATTCCAGCCCAGTGATCTCTCAAGAGCCTTTTCCTGATTAGCACCATGACTAATTACACACAAATAGAATTTACACTCAGAACAGAAATTTCTTACGCTCACAGACAAATGTAAAAGCAAAATAAAGAACATCTCTCTCTGGATTCTCACATTAGGAACCCTCTTCAATGGTTAGTGTCTGGAAGCTTTCTTTGGTTTTTAGGAAAGGCTTGTGACCTCCACTGGAATTAAATTTAATTTAATTTAATTTAAATAAATTAAAAAATTAAAATAAATTAAACAATTAAAAAAAGAAAGTAATACAAATAATTTTTCATCAAATTATCAATAATCAAAGTATATAAATGATTTTATACACTGCAACATTCCAACAAAATTACTAATTCTCACTTCTAAAAAAAAAAAAAAAAAACCAGAAAAAGAAAAGAAAAGCTCCCCCAAATGCCTTTCAGAGTTCTGTACACCAGGCCCTTCCTAGCAATTTCTAGGTAAAATTGAGCAAACTGTTAAAGAAAAGGGGTCAGAAATGAGGATAAGGAGAGGAGGCCACCTGCCTCCATTTGGTGAAAGAGTAAAATGGAGGCAGGAGAATGAGCCTGTGGAGAAAGGTGTTACAGACAAATATATTTGATGGAGTGACATTGCATGCACCGTCTCATTAGAGCTTATCATTATCACATGTTATATTATTCATTATTTAAGGCTCCTTTTATTTGTGGAGAGCAGGGGAAGAGGGGACACAGGCAAAACTAGTGTCCCTTCCTTTGCCCTCCCTCCTTCTGTGGGTTTACTAATTGCTCTGAGTCACTTTGGTGCTGCAGCTGCCCGAACCAGGCCGGGGTACCCTGCGGTACCCCGAGGTTCTGAGCGGTTTCTCTCCTGCTGATGCCCCGGGGCTTTCCAAAGCATGGAGTGGGTGGGGCCTCACCTCTCTTTGCTGGGCCCTACGGCTGCCTCTGCTGTTCCCTGACTAGAAACCTTATTTGCAGCTTCTTGACAGTTACTTTGAAGCCTACCAGCACGTGTTGGACCCCGAGGAGAGGTTTGCCTTAGCACAAGTGATCACTGACATCATGCACAGGTGCCCAAGGTTTGATTTCAGCCACCCTTATTTCATTAAGGCCTACAAAGATGAATGCACCTGCCTGAGGCTTCACTTGCAGCTGGTGAGGGGCATCCTCAATCAGCACGTAAGTACATTTGGATTTTAAAATAGTACATGTGAGAAGGCCATAACTGAAAATAGTGTTTTCCTTTCATTGCAGGTTCAGAATCCAGGTTTTCTAGGGCAGCACGTTGAGCATGTTTATTTGTAAGCTCATTTGCATTGTCGAATTCCAAGCATAACTACAGTCTTAAATGGAAGTTTCCAACCCTAATTACATTTAATGGTCCGCAAAGAATAGACAACTTATTTTCACTACATGATGGAGTTTATTGGTACTGAAAGGAGGACTAAACATACCCCTTTACAAGCCATTAATGTATAAAGTTGTGTTTATTAATTTATTTTTAATGCTGTGGCTATTTTTAGGACACTAAAGGAAAAATTAGTGTACATCCTCTGGGGAAAAGCCAGTGGCAGGAAGTAAGCAAGGGATAAATTGTTGCAGTGCGTTTACCTGAGACCTGGTTAGATTTTTTTCCTTGTAGTCAATCATTTGACAAAGAGAAGTTTTCCTGGGCCTCTTAAGAGTGTCTCAACTTGGTTGCCTTTGTTTTTATTGGCTGATCCCAGGCTCAGACTGAGACACCAGCATGTCTTCGTGTGAATGGATCCTCAAAACCACGTCTGGGTGAAAATCAGTCAAATAATGAAGGGACGCAAAGGACTGCTGTTCTTCTCATGCCAGGGCTCATAATTCACACCCATGGGAAAGTTTAACTTTTCTAATTTTAACTTTTATGTTACATTTCTAGATAGAGCGCCAGCGGGAGTATGTCCAGAGGCTTTGGCAAAGAGGCCATCCAGATGATAGCAGTAACTTTGGACTTCCCCTTAACATAATTTGCAAACAACTTATTTCCATCAACAATAGCTGGTATGGTGCTATTGTCTTTAGACATTTTACATTTAATCTTTTAGATAAGTTAAAGGGTATGATGGTAAGTCTAAATACTATTCTATAAAGTACCTTTCAAGTATCTGGGGAGATGAGACAAGTAGATATAAAAGCCACAGAAGAGGGATTTTCTTGCATACTCAATATCCATTTGCTTTGTAAGTAATAAAGAATAGGAGGCTAGAATTTAAAAATTAAAACACTGGGTACAGAATCTTTATTCTCATGAGAAGCTCTATAAGAAAGAAAGAAGTTGCTCTTAAAAATGCTATCAGAGGACTTATTCAGAGGTGCCACACAAGCGGACATGCATGAAACTTGGGTGTGCTTAAAAGTTTCTCAAAAAGGAATTTCTTTACTCTAGTAAGTGTCACCATTTCTGCAAACTCGCCTTGTGATCCTCTACCCCTTTAAGGAGCAAACTAAATTTCCTAAGATCACTCAGAGAAGGTATACCCCCATGACATGTATGCAGCTTGAGCCACCCCCTCCCCGCCATTCCTTCCTTGCCTTTGAGAGTGGTAAGGGAATCAGGAAGTGGGTGGCAAGCCCCAAGTTGGTCTGTATGGCCCATGATCACAATCTCTATTGCCTTCAAATGGGTGGAGAAATCATCCAGCTCCTTTCAACATGTCACAAATATCTGCTGAGCCACCTACAAGTACCAGGCGCTGCGCAAGGAGGTGAGGACACAGTAGTGAACAATAGAGGCATGGCCCTGTGCTCCCATCAAGCGCACAGGTCAGCAGTACAGGCGCACTTTCACTAGGATATGGCCACAACGGGCTATGGTATCTTCTTGGGGAGTAGCAGGATGCCATGGGATTTCGTAGCTTAGATTCTTTTTTTTTTCATTGTTTATTCCTTTTTTGAGAGAGGGAGAGGCACAGATCATGAGTAGGGGAGGGGCAGAGAGAGGGAGACACAAAATCTGAAGCAAGCTCCAGGCTCTGAACTGTCAGCCCGATGCGGGGCTCGAATTCATGAACCGTGAGATCATGACCTGAGCTGAAGTCAGACACTTAACCGACTGAGCCACCCTGGTGTCCCTTGTAGCTTAGATTCTAACCTTATCCCTTGAGAAAGAGCCCTGGGAGTTCCAGGCACAAGACTGCATTTTCTCCACAGACCTTTCTAAGGACTGATTTCTTCTCTGTCATAAGATTGAGACATCAGCTGTCTGTGTGCGGCTCGCTATGGCAAGAATCTACTGTTGAGGAAATGGTTCTTGGCGGAACATGCTAGGACTGTATGGATACCAAGACCTGTCAGAACAGTCTCAAAAGCAAATGTTATTTGTTTGATGAAATTCCTTTCCAGCCCTAGCGTTGTAATTTTTAAGATCTGGAACTAAGAGGAATCCCACTTGTATAGATTTAAGAAGTATTTATGTTCTTTAGTTCTATGTAGGTATAGAAAGGCCCTTGACTTGTGCTGTATCCTCTATTTTCAAAGGAATACCCACAGACAAGCACTTTGTTATTTCTGGCTTCATCCATTTATAAAATAGAACATTCTTATGGCAAACGTGAATGATTCTAGCAGTTGTGTACAGAATTTAAAATGTGTCTTTGTTCATTAACATTTTCAGGGAAAAGGATAAAGACTCAGGTAGAAAAATAGAAAGCAATTATGGAAATTATTTATTTAATATTTAGTCACTGATAAGTTATTTTGTTTTCAGATATTTGACTAAATGTTGATTACTGGAATGTTTATAGGTTTCCCGTATACAGTTTAAGAATCAGATTGGGCTTTTAGAATAAATTCTTATGGCTCCCAATTTTAAAAGGGTTCACATTAAAGCAAAGAGCATGTTGCATAATCTGGTGGCTTCCCTGGATGGCCTCTGAGGCCCCTTTAAGCTTCCAATTTTTTATAATGTCCTGGATTAAAACAGCTGTTTTATTGGTCTTAAAAAATGTAAAATTCAAATGTCTTTTGAAACAGATCAAGTTCTTCACTGTGTAAAATTGCCATTGATCCATCCTCTTTTCAAGCCCGTCTTTGAAAAACACGTATCTGCTGGAGTTCCACCCTTCCCTGGGCCTGGCATCGCTCATCCCCCGATCTCTTGATCACCTTCTCCAGGAGGCCCGTCACACCTGCAGACCCACATCAGCCAGCAGCCTCACCTTGCTGGAGAGACGCGTGCTGCGGCTGGCCCTGGATATGTGGCTCACACCGGCCCAGCCTGAGTCCTGGTACAGCCCACGTCTCCACAAAGATGTAGGTTCTCCGAAAGGGGAGATGGGGGAGCTCCTTGTCCAAGGGAATGTTTCCAGGCAGATGTTACTACTTAACTTTGTTTTTCTGTTTGGCTCTATTCCTCCCCTATTTGGCCAGAGACAGATCATAGTGCTGGGCTTTGCCAACATTTTTATGTAATGGTTTTTTCATTTTCGGTCAAAGTTTCTATTTTATCAAAATACTGCTACAGTTAGAAGGGAGATATACATACGTATGTGGGAGATGTTTTCTGGCTTATTTATATTTCAACAATACACATTTTTAATTTAAAAGCTATGTATTTTATTTGCACTAAAGCTCTTCCTGAAATTCCCTCTTTTTGTCCTGACCTGAGATCTGGTATGAGAGAGAGAGTGGCTGAGTGAGGAGACAGGGACCTGGACTCAAGTTCCGCCCTGCCATTAACTTGCTGTGTGACTCTGAGAAAGTCTTTGAGCCTCCCTGAGCTTCTTTTTCCTATTTTGTAACCTTATGTTTGTGTATTTGAGGGGAGGGAGATGGAAGTGAGCCTGATGGTCTCTAAAGCCCCTTTCAGCTTAGAACTCTATGGTTCAAACTATGGCCTAATGATTTACATAGTATTTGTAGTTAGATTTTAATTCTCTTCTTTTTCTGTTAAGGCCAGCACAGTGGAGCCTATATTTCCAATCTGACCTTACTCTGTGTGGGTACATGGTGTATGATGAAGGAACTTTCAGCTACCAAAAATCTCTCTTCCATGCATCTGCCTTGACCTCCTATTCCCTCCTAAACTAAAATTTTATTTTATTTTAATTCATTTTAAATCGATCCAAATAATGTAATACAGAATTTCAGCAAATGAAAAAAGCAAATGAAAAAAATTACCCTAAATATAATCACTCAAATGCATTCACAATACTTTTCTGAATTCAAGCATTCTTCACATGCGTATTTTACATAGTTATAATCACATCCTTCATACACTGCTTTTCGTACACTTAATACACTGTTTTTCTCAGTTAACATTGTATTATATGTTTTTCCATTTTGCTAACTAGTCTTTATACTCACCTTTATGGTTATAATTCCCTTAAAGGATGATCATAACTTTTCCACCTCTTTCCTTATTGTTGGACATTCAAGTAATTTCTAATTTTTCATTGGTATTAAAATTGTTATAATGTATGTTTCCATACTTACAGATTTTTCTATATTTTAAATCAGTTCCTTTGATAGATTCTTAGGAGTGGAATTACTGAAACAAAATTTAAGTCTTTGGATGCAAGTTGGCAGATTGCTTCTCAAAAGAGTTGGGACAAATTATAATGCCACCAACAATTTGTAAGAGTACTAATTCTGCCACACTGTACAGTATTAGGTATAAGCATATGTCTGTGTGTGTGTGTGTGTGTGTGTGTGTGTGTGTGTATATATATATATATATATATATAAATAATATATATGTATATGCATATATTTATATATAAAGCATATATACAGACATATGCTTTATATATATGTATAAAACAGGTGGCATTGACTTGTTCATTTGCATTTCCTTGGTATTTGTTGAGACTAAATATCCTTCCAAATGTCTTGTTACAAGTTGTATTTTTTTGTGAATCTTCTGTCTTTCCTTTTATTTATCTCTTAGAATCCTAATGTCATTCGTATTCACTTCCATGAGCTCTCTTCAATAAAAATTTTAACCCTTTGTCCATGATATTTTCTGCAAATATTTCTCCCAATTTATCTTTTTCTGTTTTATTTTCATAGAGTTAAATCTGTTGATCTTTTCCTTTGTGATTTCTTTTATCTTCCTAAGTCCAGAAAGCAAATCATCTTCCACATGTTTTATATTTGTCTTACTTTATTCTAATTTCTTAAGTCTTTATTTTATTTTAAAAATATTTAAGTTCTTTAGTATTCCACCTGGAGGGAGAGAGAAAGAGAGAGAGATGGGTATGAAGATGGCTCAAAATTGAATTTTTCCTGGGGCACTTGGGTGGCTCAGTCAGTCAAGCATCCAACTTCGGCTCAGGTCATGATCTTGTGATTCGTGAGTTCAAGCCCTGCTTTGGGCTCTGTGCTGACAGCTCAGAACCCGGAGCCTGCTTCAGAGTCTATGTCTCCCTCTCTCTCTGCCCCTCCCCTGCTTGCTCGCTCTGTCTCTCAAAAATAAATAAATATTTAAAAAATTTGAATTTTCCCCAAAATTACCAGTCATGTATCTACTACCATTTACTGCAGATTCTTTTCACATTGTATTATGTTACCAGATTTTTTTAATGTATTTTAAATTCTCTTATAACTCACAGTGAGTATTTGAGATACCTCCCTAATTTCCCATTGATGCCATATGCAGTTTTAATTATTCTTACTTTTGAAATGTGTTCAAATTTGGATCTAGAAATGGTAAATACTCAGATTAATCTTTTGTATTAGGCCAAAAAATGGGGGAGACATGTCCTTAGAAATTAGTTTCTAATAGGAATTAGTTTAATAAATTTTTATCACTTTGGAAGACTTCAAGAATCTAGAAATTGCATCTTCAAGTAGAAAAGGCCTTTGGTGGATCAGTGGACAGATAAGGGAATCTGTGATAGCAAAGGCAGATAAGGGAGATAAGGCAGAAAAGGTAGATAAAGGAGCCAAGCCAGGAAAGGCAGATTTGGGGGTCCCCAAACTGGGTCCTTGCTGGGAATGGTATACGAGGGTGTAGCAACGATGTCAGAGCAGAGGAGCCCCCCATGGCAGGAGGGCTGTAAAGAGCAAGGAGGTTATTTCAAAAATTGCCCGGAACATGTAAAGGCAGTTTAGCATACTATAAAACTACTGGACTGGAATTAGGAAGTGTAAGTTCATTCTTGGTACTGCTGTGTGACCTTGGAAAGTTTCAGTGTTGCTTCAGATTTCTCACTAATGAAATGGAAATGATGGTATCTGTGACTCCTCTACTTCATGGGGATCTTGAGTTCATGTACACGAAAACACTTTGAAATTTTGAAATTGCACTTAGAAGAGTTTATAGGAAATTATTCTTATTATTGGCTTCTAAAATACTTGGAAAAGATCAGATTCCTACTTCTATTCTTTATTTTGGCTTAAAATATTTATAATAATGATAACAGCAAATACTATGTACCAGGCACTTTTGTATATATTAACTCAATGAACTCTCTCAATAACCTATTTAGGTAATTATTGTCTACTTGTTACTCTTAGGTATTGTTATTATTCTTATCCATCCTTTACAGATGAGGAAACCAAGAAATAGCAAAATTTTGTAGCTTCTAAGTGGCAGAGCAAGGACTTGAGTCCAGGAAATCTGGATTCAGAGTCTGTGCCACTGAGAGTGTTTTTTCTTAATATGTGAAATTTCTTTTTTTATACTTTAAAAAGTATTTTCTTTCAGCTGTTTTCAGCTAAAGTAATGGGAGATCCCTTTCTCATGGAGGAGATAGGTCTACTTGCACTCAAGTCTGCAGCAGACGAAGGACAGAACCAAAGCCAAGATTCTCACATGCTGCTCCTGGAGACATTTTCCAAACTTCTGGAACTCGTGACCCTCCGCCACCGGCTGATAGAAATGAGTCTGGAGAGTGTACACTTAGCTCGGTCAGTAGGGGGACTGAGGATCCAGATGGGGGAGAACAGACCATAGGTGTCCCTGCCTACAAGCCTTGCTCCCTCTGTGCCCCAGAGCAGTCAAAGCAAGCTTTCTAAATGGCTGAAATGACCCCCTTCCCCACTTTTTCATTCTCCACCCAGGCCTCCCCCTCCTGTCTCTCTGACCACTCAGCTAGGCTAGGCCCTCCTCCTAGGACCTGGGCTTCCTCTCTATTCAGCACATTGCCTTTCAGTTAGATGCTTAATACTGGTTTATCAGTTTTCCTGCTAGTGTAAGCTCCTGATTGCAAAAGCACTGTCCATGTCGGTTTCCATGGTGTCCCATCACCTGGTATGAGGCCTGACTTACACTCAACAAATATTTACTGGATTTGCTCTTAACTATGATGAAGCTGAATAGCAGAGCAGAAGCAATAGAGGGATTAGAGAAAGGAGAGGGATGAGTTAGTGACAGTATCCAGGCCTTACAGAGGTTTGGAAGGTTAAGCAGGTTGGGGGCAGGGGTGGAAAGAGAGAGAGATAAATGAGTTAGGTTTTAGGTATGAGTGTGAAGTGATGCAAAGACATCCAAGTGGACATGTTCCATAAGCAGGAAAAATATGGAATTAAAGGGTTTGTTGCAAACATGTATGAGTTCCCTTGTGTTCTAGTCCCCCACGAGAGTCCCTATATACCTGAAGAGTGAAATCATCTACCACAAACCATTACCAAGGGCCTGCTATGGCCAGGGTCTGTGCTGGGGACTTTATGTGTACTCATTCATTTAATTTACAGAATATTCTTAATAAGTAGCTTACTAATATTTTACCAGCAAGGAAGTGGAGGCTCAGAAAGGTAAGCTATTGACCTAAGATCACATACCTAGAACATAGTAGAAACAGAATTCGAACCATGAGTCAAGATATTTATTAACCTTTATGATAGTACCTCCTCATAATCTTTGATCCTTGATCTCAGGGATCTCACAATTTAAAAGTTACTTCTACTATAGTTTAATATGCTATTTTAGTCATATAACCAAAATACTATGGGAACTCAAAAAATGGAGTGTTTCATTCTTTGTAAGTGGGTCAAGGAAAGCTTCATAACAGAGGCACTATTGAGGAACAAACTGTGTCCTCTGGCAGGTTCATATGTTCAAGTCCTCAGTCCCAATACATCAGATTGTGACCTCATTTGGAGGTAGGGTCTTTACAGAGGGAGTCAAGTTAAAATGAAATTATTAGAGTGGGCCCTCATCCAATATGACTGGTATTTCTTATAAGAGGAGAAGACTTGGACACAGACACACACAGAGAAGGAAGATGATGTGAAGACACAAGCAGAATGTGGCCATCTATAAACTAAGGAGAAAGGCCTGGAACAGATCCTTCCCTCATGGCCCCCAGAAGGAACCAACCCTGCTAATACCTTGATCTCAGACTTCCAACCTCCAGAACTGAGAGACAAATTTCTGTCTATAGTACTTTGGTACATCAACCTAGCAAATTAATGTAGGTGCCATTTGAGTTCAGCCTTAATGCACCAATTTCTGAAAATGGAGAAATGTGTGAGGATGTGGGTGAGAGAGGAGTGGAAGACATTCTAGACTCTTAAGGCTGAAATGCCAGAGGTGCATCTGAATGGAGCCTTGCTGCAAGCCATGTAAATGTGGGAGTAGAGCTCAGAGTTGGGATAGGACAGAGGTACAGTCATAGGCTCTTATACTAGGGGGCTATCATTAGGCCATGTGGTTGGAAGACAAACTCCCCAAGAAGGGGACAGAGAAGAGGAGAAGAGGACCGGGTTTGGAACCCCAGGAAATACTAGAATTTGAAAATGAAGAGGAAGAGAAGCCAGTGCAGACTGAGAGACAGTGGTCATGAGGTGGGAGCATGGAGATCCTGGATCCAAAGGAACAAAGATGTTCCTTGAGGAGAGGACAAAGACCAGCTGTGAAGTGTTCTGAGAGAAAATAGTGAACCTTGTATTGAAAGCAGTATTGGTGACCTCATGAGGGCTCTGAGGATAGAAGCCAGCAGGAAATGAGAGTTGAGGAAGTGTCCAAGCACATCTCCTCCTACTTTAACTGCTATTTTTAACTGTCATAGTGTAGAGTAGACACAAGACCTTTGTGACTCATTGACTTCATTCCGGACTTGGCTTACTATTGTTTTGACTTTTGCTTTTGTGCTTATTCAGATTTTGTGGGTTTTCTTACCACGTACTTTCCTTCTAGTGGAAAATAATAGCAAATGCTCTTGGCTCTTTATCCTCCCCCCTTTAGTCTCTATAAGGAACTGGCATGGGAGATGGGTTTTGAAGAGTACCATTTGTATCTGAGGCCTGTTCATTTTGAATTTGCATCACACAAGGACAAAGTGGACCATCCACCTCCTGTTTTTATCACCTCTCTGCTGGAGGACAGTGATCGAGTGGACAGGTGAGCCTTGAGAAGGTCCAAGTAAAAATAATGTAATGGTAGAATGAATGGCCAGTGAAAAATAATTTCTACCACCACTGGACTCACAAATGCAATTGTATTTCTAAATCCCCCCTCTTATATTCTATCTACTATGATGCCATTCTTTTTTCCTTTTTCTTTCTTTCCTTTTTTAATAAGGCAGGGGAAGAACTCAATGAAGGGGGATAATTGAATTTAAAAACAGCAAGTAATGGAAGAATCTGATCAGGGAGCTCAAATGAGATAAGATCACAGACTTAGCAGCACAGGTTGACTGTGTTGCTTCTAGGTAGAAAGGGGTGTGAGAGTTTGTCTCATGGGGCAAGAACCATGGATCAGAAGTCCAGATCCCTTCTCTCACTTTCCCTGGGACCAGGAAGAAGTCAGTTAAATTTTTTGAACAGCTTTTTCCTTGAAACTCTAACACAATGTACAAATCTAACATGTATGGCAGTATCTCAGTCAGATTCTTTTGTTGACCAGCAACAGAAGTGTACTCAAACCCTTGAAACTTCTTCATGCCCCATATGTTCAGCCCATTGCCAGAAAGAGAACACTCTTACTAGTAACAGATCATGAGTCTATAAGTCGGGGAGAGGAATCTTTTTCTTCCATGCAGGATCAGCCTTTGATATGTGCTGAGGAGAAACGTCTGTCTCCCTCTTTTCTCCTTCTTTTCTAGTCTGCCCTTCCCCTGAGGGTCCTTTCTTTCTATCCCTGGAGATTCATGGTACTGGCCCCACCCCCAGGAAAGCAAAGTTGATTCCAAGGAGGAAAAGTCACCTTTGTTTTGCTAGTGTGGATCACTTGTCAAATTTAACTTTGACGTGTTGATATGTTAAAGGTCTCCTCTTCTCCAAAGAGACCTTGGGCTGGGTTAGGATGACAGAATATGGTATCCCAGAATTTCTCAACCTTGGCATTATTGAAACTCGAGGCTGGATAACTCTTGTAGGGGGCTGTCCTGTGTATCAGAGGTAGTTTATCAGCATCCCTGACCTACCAGATGCCAGTAGTACCCCTTCTCCCCTTTTATAACAACCAAAAATGTCTCCAGACATTGCCAAATGTCCCCTGGAGGCAAAATATTTCTTGCTCTATCCTGTCATGCTAGCTAAACAAAAACAATTTGTCATAAGTATGTAGAAATGTCTCACAGAAACTGAAGGCAGGAAGTGTGAGCAGGCCTCAGGTGAGGCTGGATCTCCAACCTTGAGCCAAGTTATTCTCTGGGTCTTTACGGACCTCCTGCAGGAGCTGGTATTTTACACTGATGTAAAATAGGGCATATTTTTGTTCAAGTGGAATCAACCAATCACCAGAAAGTGCCCAAATGATCTGTGGCCTGGCCAAGCTGTGACTGGTTCTCGCAACAATGACCCAAAGATCTTGCAAGATCTGAGGAGCCTTCTGAATTAGCAGGGGAAGGTTTACGCACCCAAGGATCTTGTCTCTTGAGTTTGCATTTATTTTATGTATGTTAACTTCTTAGAGTTGCCACTTTGGAGTGCTGTTATAACAACATATATCAAACATGAGCATAGTGACTTACATTTTAAAAAGCACATTTGTTCATATTATCCCACTTAATATTTGCCATAACCCTATGAGATAGGTGATACCTCCATTTACAGATGAAGAAACTAAGATTCATAGGTATTAAATTACTCAACAAAGCGTCATAGGTATGGACAAAGGACCATATCCCAAGGCATAAACATGGTTGCAAAGAACATTTAGATGATTGTTGGGGCAATGGAAGAGAGCAAGAACTGGAAAGCCTTTAGGGAGTGGAGGAAAGGGTTCAAGTCAGTGAAGAGGCTGAGGACATGAGGTCGAAGGTAAGAACAGAAACAGGATAAAACAGTGGAATGGGGATCAACAGAAAAGAGTTTGGAGTAGGTGGTCACCACAATGAAACTGAAAGGAGATCAAGTCCAGTAAGGACTGAAAAGACCTCTGAGCCCTTCGGTCTTTGGGCAGAAATATCAAGTCTTGTATAACATCTGCACTTGGATCACCTAGAACTGATCACATGCCATGCGGTCCCATCAGAATGGGCATCTCTTCACTAAAACATGGTACATCAAGACAATGTCATGTTTCTTCTTGCAGATATTCTCCTACTACTCTTGTGTTAGCCATCTCTGAGGTGGATGATAACCAGGTTGGCAAGTTTAGCTTTTATACGAAGGAAGCCATCCTTAAGGTAAATTATTGTTTTTAAAGAAACTAAAGTTAAACAATTTGCTCATGTATTTCTTTAAAGAAAATAATATTTAATTTATATAAGTTCAGCTCCCCTGTGTAAGAAAAGCTTCTAGCCTTACCTTATTTGATGTGCACATTGGCCTGGTTTAAACCATAGAGACTGCAACATCCCATGCAATAACCACTGCTAGCTATCTTAAAGAAGCACATGTAGTGAACCATCTTTGTACCAAATTTTTAAAATATGTACATGTTATTGGAGATTTTATTTGATCTTCTTGAACTTGGTGCTGTTTTTCCCCCTTCCATTTAGATGGATTTCTTTGCTTCTGTGTGAGTATGTATAGGTTTGTATTTGCATGTGTGTGTTTTAAACATTAATCTAATTTTGGCAGTTTTAAAAGTTTGCCACTGAGCACATGTTTGCTAGTTCATCAGAACCTACTCATCCTTTTCTGACCCGAAACCTGATGGTGTCCAGCTATAGAGCAAATCAGGCCTGCAGGCTGCCTTCATGGGATGAAATGGTGCTTAGAGAGAGGTTCAGTCCCATGTCTGAGGAACAAGGATCTCAGCACATCCGTCAGTTGGATTCATATGTTTACATGTTAAATAAGTGTTGATCTCAAACCCTCAACTTCACCTCTTGCTTTATGACAGAAATTCCTAATATTTCACATTTTCTTCCTTTAGCTCTTATTCCATTCAGGAGTGGAAAACATGCAAGTGACCCTTGCATGCCAAGCTGCTCAGAAAAATGCTTTGATGGTGGCTGTCCAACAGGCATCCTTCTATCACACTTCCCGATGGGGCTGTTCTGCTGATGTGAAGGTCAGCTTGTAAGATAGAGAAACCTGAGGCATGCTACTATATGCCAGCTAATGCTAGGATACCCCTTCCATTCCTTCTATCCTTTAGCCTGTCCCCTTCTCTCTTCCCTTCTTTTCTTCCTCCCCTTCTCCCCTTCCCTCCTTCTCTTTCTTCCTTCTTCCCCTTCTTGTCTATCTTTTTATCTTCTCTCCTTCCCTCTTTCCCTTCTTTCCTTTTTTTCCTAATGTGAGTCAACACATGACCAAATCTTTACAGGGTCTCTTAATTTCTCGTGATTTGCTAACAGTTTTTCTCTTTGTATGTAACTCTGTAACATTGACTAGTTAGAATCATCCAACAGAAAATATTGTACTTCTACCCCTACCCTTTGTAGAGATATGATTTTATTTGTTTTCTGTTTTATTCTTCCTGCATTTCTTTTTGTAAAAGTCAACAGAGACATTTGTCCCTTCTTTTTCTACAAAAGGTAACAAACAATGCATACCCCCTTTCCCCCCTCCCCAGATTTCGTAGGTTGTTTTTGAGATATAATTCGCATAACATAAAATTTACTCCTTTAAAGTATGTAATTCACAAGATCATGCAACCATCACCACTATCTAATTCCAGAACATTTTCATCATTTTCAAAGGAAATCCTATACCCATTAGCAGTCAGTGCCCATGCCCCCCTGTTACCTCAGCCCCTAACAAACAGTAATCTACTTTCTGGCTTATAGATTTGCCTTTTCTGGACACTTCATATAAATGGAATCATTCAACGTATGGACTTCTATATCTGGATTTTTTCACTTAGCATGTTTTCAAGTTTCATCCATGTTGTAGCGTGTATCAATACTTCATTCCTTTTTACTGATGAATACTTCAGTATATGGATATACCACATTTTGTTTATTCATTCTTCAGTTGACAGACACTGGGTTGTTTTTACTTTTTGGCTATTATCAATAATGCTGCTATGAACATCCATGTGCAGGTTTTTGCAAGGACATACGTTTGGAGTTTTACTAGCACTTGTTATTGTCTCTTTTTTATTTTTGCCACCCTATTAGGAGTGACATGGTATCTTGTTGTGGTTTTGATGTGCATTTCTCTAATTAGTAATGACACTGAACATCTTTTCATGTGCATATTGGCACATAAGAGAAATTTCTACTCAAATTCCCTGCCCTTTATGTCAAATGGAATTTGTCTTTTTATTATTGAGTTGTGAGAGTTATTTATATATTCTGAATACAAGTCCCTCGTCAGGTATATGATTTGCAAATATTTTCTCCCATTCTGAGGGTCATCTCACTTTCTTGATGGTATCCTTTGAAACAGAAGCTGTTCATTTCGATGAATCCAATTCACCTATTCTTTCTTTTGCCACTCATTCTTTTGGTATCAGATTTAGGAAACCACTGCTTAATCCAAAGTCACAAAGATCTACTCCTTTGTTTTCTTTTTTTTTTTTTAATTTTTTTTAACGTTTATTTATTTTTGAGACAGAGAGAGACAGAGCATGAATGGGGGAGGGTCAGAGAGAGGGAGACACAGAATCTGAAACAGGCTCCGGGCTCTGAGCTGTCAGCACAAGGGCCCGATGCGGGGCTCGAACTCACAGACCGCGAGATCGTGACCCGAGCCGAAGTCGGCGCTCAACCAACTGAGCCACCCAGGCGCCCCTTTTTTTTTTTTTTTTTAATTTTTTTTAACGTTTATTTATTTTTGAGACAGAGAGAGACAGAGCATGAATGGGGGAGGGTCAGAGAGAGGGAGACACAGAATCTGAAACATACTCCTCTGTTTTCTTGAGTGTTTTGTAGTTTTAGCTCTTGCATTTAGCTCTTGCATGTAACCATTTATGGTTGATTTTTGTATGCCGTATGAGGAAAGGGTCTAACTTCATTCTTTTGCATGTGGTGTGCTGTCCCAGCACCATTTGTTGAAAAAACTGATCTTTCCCCCATTGAATTGTCTTGACACCTTTGTCAAAAATGAATTGGCTTGAAACATAACAGTGTATTTCTGGACCCTGAATTCTATTCCATTATACTATATGTCTATTTTTATGTTAGTGCCACTGTTGTTTTGGTTACTGTAGAGTTGTGTTAATTTTTGAAATTGAGAAGTATGAGTTCTCTAACTTTGTTCTTTTTCAAGATCACTTTGGCTATTTTGAGTCCCTTGAATTTTCATATGGATTTTAGGATCAGCTTGTCAGTTTCTGTACACACACACACACACACACACACACACACACACAGAGCACCATTTGAGATTTTGACAGGGAGTGCATTGAATCTGTAGATCAGTTTGGTTGGATACTATTGCCATCTTAACAATATTAAGTCTTCTGATCCATGAACATGGATGTCTTTCTATTTGTTTAGGGTTTTTTTGTTAATTTTTTTCAACAGTATTTTGTTGTTTTTAGTGTATAAGTTCTGTACTTCTTTTGTTAAATTAATTTCAAAATATCTCTCATTCTTTTTATTATATTGCTGGACTTGTTTTCTTAATTTCATTTTCAGAGTATTTATTGCTAATGTATAGAAATACAATTGAGTTTTGAATATTGACCTTGTATCCTGCAAGCTTACTAAACTAGTTTATTAGTTTTAATAGTTTACTTGTGTTTATGTATTACTTAGGATTTTTTATACACAAGATTATGTCATTTGCAAATAGAAATAATTTTACCTTTTCCTTTCTAATCTGGATGTCTTTTATTTCATTTGCTTGACTAATTGCCCTAGGTAGAACTTCCAGTACAAGGCTGAATAGAAATGGCAAGAGTGGGTATTATTATCTTATTCCTGATCTTAGGGAGAAAGCTTTCAATCTCTTACCATTAATTATGATGTTAGTTATGGTTTTTCCATAGATGCCTTTTATAAGGTTGGGGCATTTCCCTCTATTCCTAATTTGTTGAATGATTTTATCATTAAGGTGTTTGGGATTTTATTTACATATATACTCTTTTGGATTTTGTTTTTTCACTTAACAATATATCCTGGGAATCACTCCAAATCAGTTCATAGGGATTTTTACCCAATTTTTTTTAAACAATAGTATAGTTCTCATGTGTATGTATATTCACCAGTAAAGTTAAATATAGTTTCAGGAAATCAACTTTCCAAATGTCCTTAAGCATTCTTTAAGTCTTATAGATTCTATATAGCTGCCCTAAATATACCATATTTATCCATTATCACATTTGTCAACTTCTATCTATTTCTACTCTTCATGTTAATAGGAGAGTACAAATTTATGAGTATGGCAAGAATACTCATTCCTTGCTTCTACTGCTAGATAATAATCCTCCATAAAATTAAATACTGAAGTAGGAAATAAGGATAGAGTGAGTTATATTGATTTTTAAAAATTCAACCCCCAAAATCTTAATTCAGTACATCCTGTAAGTTAGGTTCATCAGATAATACTGAGGAACAATTCATGCTTTTAAGGAACTTCTAGACCAGTGTATATAAGGCTGACAGACTCACAAGGGGTTTAAGCTCAAGGTATAAAAGAGGTTCAACAAGCTATAGAAGAAATTTAAAGAAAAGAGAGGTCACATCTGGGGAACCAGGAAGGGCAGCCTAGAGAGGGGACATTTGGGAAAACCCAAAGGATGAGCTTTTTGACAGGCAGAGAGAACAGCTTCAGATAACACAGGCATGGAAACGAGAGGGCAGATGGGTACTAGATAAAAATGAGGAGCCCAGCTTGACCATCACTGGTGGTTTTCATACATAGTTGACATAGGAATTCTCTATTCAATTATTTTAATCTTATAAAGAATACCAGTATATAAAACAAATATAAGTGGAGTTATTCTTGTTGAAATGGAGATTGAGAGGATTATGAGTCACTCCTTAAGATCTATTCAAGAAGCAAATGTTGAAAGTCACTGGATAGGGCACGGGGCATGGGTGTAAAGACATTAGGGATATCTATATCAATATCGGTATCATTATAGGTATATAGATATATTTATATATGAATATATAGTAATATATGAATATATAGAGAAATATGTGTGTGTGTATGTGTGTGTCTGCTTATATGCTTTCCTATAAGTGTGGGACAGAAAGACAGCTGATGGTATAATAAGAAGGAATAATGATGGAGACAATGAAAAGGAACAAGAGGAAATGAGGGAAGGGAGGAGGGAAGGAAAAAGACAGAGAGACAGGGAGGAAACAAAATTGTGCATTTCTACCAAAGCCAAAAGAGGGGAATGTTTCAAGAAGAAATGAGTCACCAAATAAGATGTACAGATGGTAAATAAGCACAGAAAAAAAGTGCTCATCACCATTAGTTATTAGAAAAATGCAAATTAAAGCCTCAATGAGAAACTACTACACACCCATGAGAATGGTTAAAATTTAAAAGACAGGCTGTTTTGAATGTTGGCAGGGATGTGAAAGGTATGGAATTCACATACACTGCTGAGGGAAATGTAAAATGGTCAATCACTTTTAAAGACAGTTTGACAGTTTCTTAAAAAGTTAAACATACACTTACCATATGATCCAGCCATTCTACTCCTAGGTATTTACTCAAGAGAAATGGAAACCCATGTTCATACAAAAACATACACAGATGTTTATTTAAAATAGCCAAGAACTGGAAATAACCCAAATGTCCCTCATCAGGTGAATAGATGAACAAATTGTGGTACATCCATACAATGGAATACTACTCAGCAATACACACAAATGAATTATTGAGATACGCAACAATATGGGTGAAGCCATACAAAAAAAGAGTACATACTGCATGACTCCATTTACATAAAATTTAGGAAATGCATTCTAATCTATAGTTGCAGAAAGCAGAGAGCAGTGGTTGCTTGAGGAAGAGGGCTGGATGGGAGGGATGGTCATTATTTTGATTGCAGAGTTGGTTTCATAGTTGTATACATAGGCTAAAACTTTCTAATTGTACACTTCAAATATGTGCTGTTTATTAAATGTCGGTTATATGTCAATGAAACTATTGTTTTTAAAAGAAGAGGGGAAAAAATAACAAGTTGAAAGTTGATAGAGTTAAATGTAGAGGGAAGAGCCAGAAGAGCAGGGATGAAGATGAGGTCATTTGACATCCTCAAAAGCTCATTGCCAACTGAGAGAGAAGTTCTAATGGGGCTGAAAGCAAGACTTGCTTGAAAGCAAGACTGTCCAGAGTTAAGGACTGAGAGGGTGATAGACGTATAGAAGCAGTGTGTGTTTACATTTACTGCTCCTGCATCAGTCCACCTATGTTGCCACAACAAAATACCACAGAAAAGTTTTTCTTCCACACCCTCCCTTCCCCTGCCCTTTATCATTACATTGTGCATGACAGCATATATAACCCACCTCCATTTGCTTATGCTGAACCACAATGAGTACCCTGCCTCAGTTTTTCAGACCTTGCAGCCATGAAATCCATCAGCAGTATTTCTTAACAGGCCACTCTACACAGAGCACTCCAACTAGCTAACTTGTAGAATGAAGAACTTTTTTCAGGGCAATTTAGACAACTGCACTTTATTCTGGAAAATAGTTACACTTACTCCCTCACCCTTAGATTGTACAAAATCTCTCTTCCCTTCCTTCTCTTACTCTCTCTTCTTCTCCCCTCAGTTTCCCTTCTCTTCTCTCCCTTCTACTCCAACCCGTCCCCACCCCACATACTCAAGCATTTACATGTGTTTGGGGTCAGTTGCGGCTGTGAGATAATTTCACAGCCAGTACTACAGAGCTTACAAATCCAACAAACTTAATGATTCCATTCTCTTCGGTTTAAAACATTTTAGGAAACAAGTTCAGATCTGAGAAATCATGGTGGAATGGGTCCAGCCAGAAAAAGAAATTCCGGAATTGTGAATGGCATAGAAAACTTGCGGTTAGCCCCAACTCCTAAAGTTCCAGACACCTTCACTCATCCTTCGGAAAGATTCCAGGCTACCAAAAGGTACTTCACTAGGGATTTGTTTAAAATAACAAAAGTGTTCTCTTTTAAATCAATTAATAACATAGTATTATGGTGTTGAAGGACGCCTAAGTTCCCAAAGTGACTAGCACGTGTTTAATTTTTAAGACCTTGTGATGAAGACCTTGTATGAACACTAAGTAGGCTCAACTTCTTCCAATATACAGTTTATGAAAGACAGTTATCAATGGTTCCTTACTTCAACCCCTTTTCTCCTCTTTTCTCCTTTTTCCTCCTTTCTCTTTGTCTTCCCTCTCTCTATATTTTTCAAATATAGACAGAACACAAGGATCTCAGCCTCTCCAAACTTTCCGTGTTTATCTTAAACTGAAAAACACAGAACTAACCTTACTATTCAAGGGTTTTACTATTGCTTAGAATGATATGGTGCTGCATTATCAGAAAGGCACAGCCTCTACAGAGAGATGGCTGTAAATCAGGGAAGTCCTATTATGTCTTGACCTCTTTTCACTAAGACAGAGAGAGATATTTGTATTTTATAATAAATATTCTGACTATTTCCAATGATAGTTTAATTCTGGAAGATTTTAAATGGAAAAAATAGTAAGCAAAACTGCTCTATTACCCAAGATGCCATTAATCTGACACGTGGCCAGAGTTCGAATAGAGTTCACAGTCCTAACATGTGGATGGAACATTTAAGACCAATATGTCTAGCCAAGAGGACCCTTGAGAGTCCTCTTCAGTCTAGGGACCCCTGCAGTAGAGGCCAGGAGGGCACAAAGGGACCTGGGTAGTACAAACACCGAGCCAGGCAATGAAGTTTGGAACAGAGGAGGGATTGCTGACACATGCTTCAGGCACATGGGAGCCCCAAGGAGGGTGGGGACACATCAGCATCCCCAGTGGCTATAACTGTAAACATTTGAAGAAGATGAACAGCATGGAGACAGAGCTACCAGCTCTTCTGTTGCAAGGCCCAGTATCATCCCCAGGTATACCTGTCCTCCAGCAAGCTGTTGAGTTGTCTTTTTATAATATGTCCACTTACTTGCTGCCTTGGGCTCAGATGTCTCTGTTCACTTGTCAGGGCACCAGAGGCTTTTGTGTCTATTCAACTAGAAAAGGTGGGGCTGCGGGACATGATGCTGAACGCCTTCCTCCTCAGGAAACAAACGATGGCTGACAGAATGAAGAACCATGTGAGTTTAGTGAGAAGGACACATTAAATGAGTATAAAGCTCTCATTGTGTTTTACATTTGAGCAAATAAAAATTCTTAACTTGTAATCTGTTGCTTTCAGCCTATTTAGATAGGACTATTGAAAATATAAAGAACTATAAAAAGGGAATTCAATAAGAAATAGAGAGGAAGTAATTCAAGGTAATTGCAGTCTACTTTTAAAAATACGTACACTTTTCCAAGACCACATTTTATTTTGTCACTTTCTAAACACAACTAGTTTCAACACCTGCTCTGGAACATTAGCCCATTCCTGAATAACCCACAGGTGTTCAGGGGTTTAGACAGGTGAGCAAGGGCTCTTACTATCGAATTTATGTGTTATCTGGTTTTCCAGATGTTAATGCATGTTTTTATTTAAGGGTTTTATGCTAGCATAATCTATTGGAAAATATTATAAAATTTAAGCCTTTAATCAGTTAAAAGTATTGCTTAATTTTGTGAATATCATTTCATTGCTCATTAATTTTTTTTGAGGAGGAAGTCATTAGACTAATATATAGTTATTGGGAGAGAAATCACAAGTCTACAACTCTAAGCTTTTTCCCTATCTGTGACTGAAAAGGAAAGGCTTAAATTTCCCTAATCCAGTTCTACAAATGGGATGTAAGGGAGGCCAGACTTCTAGATTACTGCTGAGTAATAATGGAGGCAAAGGACTCCTTTTAATAAGTAATTGAGATATTCAATTGTCTTTTTTACTACAATATTCAAAAAATATTGACCAAGTGAAAAATGTTATATCTCATTAACTGCTCTTCAGGATTATCCAATGCCTGTCAGATTAGAAGACACAAGACTCCTAGATCAGGGACAAAGAACTTTATGACTCACAGCAGAGCAGGTGACATGAGCTTCATGTTTCTATCAGTTCCCTCTGCCTCCCAAGTCCCAAGGGGGCAACATGGAGGAGCCTAGATTCATGCACTGGGTTTTTGTCACAACCAATGGGTTCATGACACTGAGCTTGAGTTGTCATAACTCATTGGGTTCATGACACTGAACTTGAGGAATCCACCTCTTTTTAAATGGCAAGCTTACTATTTTTCCTGGAGGGAGACATTCCCTTATCCCTTGAGGTTGCTCTTTACAAACAGAACCCTGAGAAATGGCCCAGGTAAAGACTAGTCAGGGTCTTGCATTCTTGGCATACTCAGCAAGGTCTACAAGAAGGAGAGAGAACCACAGAGGCTCACAGCAAGTTGGCCTTCAGAAAGAATATCTCAACCGCATGGGCTTTTCCTGCCTTAAGTTTGCTATAAGTATGTATACATGTACTAGAATGGAGAGTTTTTATAGCCAACCTTCTAATAGAAGAACTGTCATTCTCTTTTATCGCAGGATGAAATTGGTAAAGTCAAGAGAGACGTTATAGTTGAATATTGTCAGAAGTAAGTATAGTATATATGAACAACATATGCTGATTTCTCTGACTGTGAAGTCAATAAACTGCAGTGTTACACAGAAATCCAGACAATGAATCAGGTGGCTGGTTTTTTGTTTTTTTTTTTTTAATTTTTTTTTAACGTTTATTTATTTTTGAGACAGAGAGAGACAGAGCATGAACGGGGGAGGGTCAGAGAGAGGGAGACACAGAATCCGAAACAGGCTCCAGGCTCTGAGCTGTCAGCACAGGGCCCGACGCGGGGCCTGAACTCACCAACCGTGAGATCATGACCCGAGCCGAAGTCGGATGCTTAACCGACTGAGCCACGCAGGCGCCCCTGGTTTTTAAATAAACACACAATTCTCTTGGGTAAAACCAAACCAAACTATCCTCTGACACACAGAAGAGCATCAGAAGCGAATGCTAGGAGGTGCTTTGAAGAGGTCCATGCCTCTGCCTTCAGGCAATAGCAACCTGACCCAGATAGAACTTTCTTCTGGATGAGGTCCTCTATTCTCTTTGAAAGGTCTTTCAAGGAAGTAGATCTTTCTAGGAATGACACAAAAACTTTGGTTCACCTTCTGGATATCATCTCTTCTGACTTTTCAGACTGAACTGCCGTATGT
This sequence comes from Panthera pardus, assembly GCF_024362965.1. Classification (NCBI taxonomy): domain Eukaryota; kingdom Metazoa; phylum Chordata; class Mammalia; order Carnivora; family Felidae; genus Panthera; species Panthera pardus. Next base: position 53,059,805 of record NW_026526732.1, on the reverse strand, counting down.
CTCACTATGGTCTTCGGGGTCAGATCATGGCGTACTGCAATAGCCTGAGAGCCCTGCTGGAAGATTTCCCTGTTATCAGGGACACCTTTTTCATTGTGGGGCAACCACGAGAAAAGAAAGGGTTGAGAGACTCCAAGGAGGGCCTCAAGGCTGACCCCAGGTGTGTAAATTCCTTTAGAGCTTTTTACTCCCAGCAGCACCCCACCCCCCCGCCCCCACGCACCCTATGCCTCCCAGGGAAGAAGGAAGAGACATGTTACATTTGGTATGGGAATTGCTTTCTTTACTGCATTTGACCTTGGTCTTTTGGTTCAGAAGGGCAGAAGAAAGAGCTAACACTCCAAGAATAACAGTATCTTTGTATTTGAACCCAGAAGAAGTTCTCTGTTTATGGGCTATTTCACTGCTTTTTCAATCTATATAGTTTTGTTTTCCCCTGGAGATCCCAGAGATTTTCATCAGTCACACCCTTTTACATAAGCCAGCATCTAAAATGAGCAAACAAATAAGTAAACTTGATCTTGAGCTGTCCTGGCTTCAAATATTTTACCCAATGGAGCAGAAGGAATAAGAAACACCCCCCCACCCCCCCCACCCCCCACACACAACATTGATACCCCAGTGCCTTGGATAAATCTGTCCTTCTGTATTTCTCTTACAGAGAAAAAAACAATGCATGTAGAATGATATTAAATGATAAGAGCAGAGCTGCTCCCATACTTCCTTTTCATGCCTTATCCAGTTTCTCAATTATTCTTAACTCACCTTGCCTAGAGTTCACTCAAGTAGATGGAGGGTTAGCATACCTGTGCAGTCAGCGACCACATTTCCTTTAAAAAAAAAAAAGGTGGGGGGTATTACACGGTTATGCAGCCTCCAATGGGGGAGCAAAACATCCTGTAGGGTAAGCTTGTTTCCTCCTTACTCTTTCCCATAAGGTACAGAGCTTAGTGCCAAGTAATAGTGATATTCAACAAATATGATCATAGAACAGACAGATGAAAGGGAATTGAAAGAACATTTGTATCAGACCACTCCTTCGCTCACTTATTTCTTCATGCATTATTTAACTACTACTTATTTAGTGCTTACTTAGTACCAGACATTTCACCATGTGCCAGGGTTACGAAGGTGAGTAAGTCATGGACTCTGGCAGTAAATTCAGTCTAGTGGGGGAAAGCTCTGTGAACAAAAAAGTAACTTCAAAGATTTTAAAGATAACCTGCTAGAGTTATGCGAAATGTTCTGTGAGGACGCACAAGAGGGAGTGTTTAACTGTAGCCCAGGGCCTCAGGGAGAAATTCAAAGAGGAGGTGACAGGTAAGTTGGAACTCACCAAAAAAGGGGGAGGAATGGTAGAACAGGCTAGAGAGTACTGGAGAAGGAACAAACTTGAGTTTGTAAGCCTTTGACTGACTGACAGCTGGCTACCAAAATAGCGACCAGGCCTACCTTATACTTATAAGGCACCCAGTTTGTGGATACCAGTGTTTGTCTCATGAGCTCAGGCAGTGCATTCACCTGGGTAGACTTGAGGATTTACCTAATGGAAGAATGCATTTAAGGGAGGGGTAGGGCAAATATACCTCAGCAGACTGACTATTTTGCTGAAGGGTTTGACTGGGCACCTGTTTCCCAATGAGGCTGAAGTGTGTCTTTCTCTCATATGAAAGATCACAGGATAATCCCCTAAGATTTCTTAGTTTCATTATTTCATCTACCCACTAGCCAAGGAAGCCATTTGTAAGCCTAATCTATGTTTGGGATCAAATTTTTAAAATAGTTTCCAGAACTCTAACCACAAGTTCACTACATTTGTGTTTAGGAAGTCTGTTTTTGTTTCTGATCTGTTTTATTTGAAGCAACCAAATGAGGTCAGGAAGTAGAAAAGAAAAAAAAAAAATCTCTCTAACTTGCAGGTCTTGCTCTATTCCTTTATTGTTTATTTTAGATGACTGTGTGTTTCCTAAAGATTAGGGGAAACAGACATTTAAGGGGGAATGAGCCTAGCCAGTTAGTGTGTGGTAATTTCATGGCAGGGTTTGGTCAATAAAAGTGTGAGCAAAGTGAGCACACACCCAGAGTCCAAGTCATAGTCAGGCAGTGGATGAGCAGTGACTGATAAAGATTCAGTATTTTTCCACTATACCTGTGTCCTGCTCCCTAAACTATCTAGACTTTAACATGCCCCTTTTACTGCACCTCAGAAAATGGAGCAATAGAGAAAGGAACTTCTGTCTTTTGTGGAAGTTTTGTAAACTTGAAGTAGTATAGAAGATTATTTCTAACTCCAAAGTCTGTGGTTCCATGTACTGAGTATTCATAAAAATGGACATCAGCCACAAGGAGGTAGAGAGAACCATGGCCTGGGAGTTAGAATATTTAGGCTTTACCCAGCTTAGTCATAAGGTGCCCTGAGGTCTCAGGCAAATTGCTTCTCTTCAATCTCTGAACCTCAAACTCTTCATCTGATGAGTGAGGAAATGGAAGCAGCTCTCTGAAGTTAAACATGCTAAGATCTTTAGTGTTAGGGTATCTAGAGGTTGATTCCAAGGAATGGAACTGCTATGGAAAGACTTCCCAGAAAGGGACCATTGAAGAAAGTTCATGAAATGATAGATGGGGATCACCCCAGGGCAAGTTTAACTAGAGGTGTCCCCAGGACATGGTTGGGGAATGAGGGTCATGGAAGACAGAGGTCCTCACTCACTGCATTCCTAAAATATGGAGTTGGATTAGGTGGAAGATAAAAAATAAGTTTTCTTTTAAATATCAGTTCTAACAATTAATGCCCTGCTGAGGATTCTGAGATGTTCCAAGCTTATGAGAGTGTTGTAATTGATTGGCGATGTCTGCCATGGCCAAAGACAAGGGAAAGGTGCCTTCCCTGCTTGTGTTTGCCATCCCTTAACCAGAAGAACCCCATGCATTTGGTAGGTTTAAAATTCTAAGATGCTACTTAATCCTTTAAAGGCTGTAATGTACTGTGTTTAGTTTTAACAAAGACTACCATATCCTCAAACCAAAGTCTCTCTAGAAGAGGAGCCAGAGGGAGTTCTCCTCCCAAGAAAGATGTCCGTTGAGGGCTCCTTGCTCTTCATGGCTCCAGAAGAGACTAGAATCTGGATACTGGGATGATGCTTGGCCACTCTCCAAGAGCAGTTGGCTGATGGAGGAGTGAAGAAGGGAGAGAGAGAATACTAACATTAATCGAACGCTTACTGTGTGACAGGTAGAGCCACCATGATCCCATATGGTGCTTTATGGACATTAGAAGAAGGCACTCCTTCTTCTGGGCAGGGTGTAGAGTTTGGCAAGCAAAAGATAGGCTGGATATTGACCACTGCTAGCTGCCTCAGGACACAACCTGAACAGCAGTACATGGCAACCTTGGTGCCAAGTGCTGTACAGCAATGGATAGACATGGTTCTTGCCCTTCAGACAAGGGGAAATAGGTAATTACAGTACACTGTGATAAAGAATAAGATATGATAAGAGTATAATGAAAGTATCCACCAGGAAATGTTCAGTGTTATCTAAAGGATTGGGGAGGTGGGGATGGGGAGCAAGGCAGGCTGCAGGGAAAAGGGGATACTAAACCTGGGTCTTAAAGGGTGGTTGGTGTTTCAAGTGGACAAGGAAAAGAACTTCAGTTCAAGCTGGGAGAAAGCACAGAGAGGTGGACTCTTGAGTGGCTCCCACCCAGGGTATGGGGGGATGAGCAATGGGAAGTAAAATGTACAGAACAATGGGCAAGATCCAGAAGTCTGGTGTTTGTCTTTCAACAACAGGAAAAAGGGGAGCAAGCTACTGACACTGTACAGACAGGAGATGTTTAGGAGGTGAAATCAGTTGGCCAGGTGCTGGATTTATGGGAGGCTAAAGGAAAAAGAGGAATCTAGGGTGTCGCCCAGAGTCTCTGACTTGGGTAAAAAAAAAAAAAAAAAAAAAAAAAAGATGGCAGTACAATTATTATTTAATTGGTACAGAGTTGCCATTTTGGAGGATAGAAAAAAGTTCTGAAGATGATGGTGATGACAGTCACACAACAACGTGAATGTACTTAATGCCACTGAACTGTACCCTTAAAAATGGTTACAATGACCAATTTTATGTTATGTATATTTTGCTACAATTTCTTTAAATGGGGAAAAAATGGCAGTGCCATTAAGAAGAAATGTGGGGGGGCGCCTGGGTGGCTCAGTTGGTTAAGCGGCCGACTTCAGCTCAGGTCATGATCTCGCGGTCCGTGAGTTCGAGCCCTGCGTCGGGTTCTGTGCTGACAGCTCAGAGCCTGGAGCCTGTTTCGGATTCTGTGTCTCCCTCTCTCTGACCCTCCCCCATTCATGCTCTGTCTCTCTCTGTCTCAAAAATAAATAAACGTTAAAAAAAAAATTAAAAAAAAAAAAAAGAAGAAGAAGAAATGTGGAGAGGGAGATAATGAATCACAGCTCAGAAGCCTCAGCTGTGAATTCGTCCAATAATCTCCCACTAGGTCTCAGATACTTCCTATTCTGGATGTTCACTGCACTTTCTTCTACAGTTGACCCTTGAACAACACAAGTTTGAATGCAAGGGTCCAGTTATACATGGATTTTTTAAATTTTTTTTTAACGTTTATTTTTGAGACAGAGAGAGACAGAGCATGAACGGGGGAGGGTCAGAGAGAGGGAGACACAGAATCTGAAACAGGCTCCAGGCTCTGAGCTGTCAGCCCAGAGCCCGACGCGGGGCTCGAACTCACGGACCGTGAAATCATGACCTGAGCCGAAGTTGGCCGTTCAACCAACTGAGCCACCCAGGCACCCCTATACATGGATTTTTAATAAATATATTAGAGTGCTATAAATGTATTTCCTCTTCTTTATGATTTCCTTAACATTTTTTCTTTCGCTTCCTTTGTTATAAAAATATAGTATATAATACATATGACATACACAATATGTGTTCATTGACTGTTGATGTATCAGTGAGGTTTCTAATCAATAATAGGCTATTAGTAGTTAAGTTTTGGAGCAAAGCTGTGCACAGATTTTCACCTTTGAGGTGGGTCAGAACCCCTAACCCCTGTGTTGTTTAAGGGTCAAGTGTACTTCCATTATACCATGCTTCTATCATAAATCATGCTTGCATATCTAGCTGCCTCAGAAATGTAAGAACCTTGAGGGCAGTGGCTGCCTTCATTTCATATCCCAGGTGTGTACCTCCACCTTTGACGGGAGGATGGGGGGTGGGGAGGGGCCCACAGGAAGTAGGGGGGGTTCCAGCCAGTAGCCTTTAATTCAATTATGTAATAACAGACCTTGTCATCATCTGCTGGCAGGAGTTTGGTATGAGGCTGAAAGAAGACTTGGAATTATTAGAAAAGGAAATGGGCATAAAAGCTGATCAAAAGAAAGAATAAGGGTTGTCCTGGGGTGACACTGTTCAGGCTGGAAACCATTTACTTGTTGTTGTATCAGTGCAATTAGTGGTATGATCTCCTCCAGCTGTGCTCAGCAGAATGCAACTAGAAGCAGAAAGCATAACAGCTGGTGGGATTCAGAGCTGGGCTTTTGCTAGGTAGCTGGGTAGTGAGTACAAAGAAGTAGAGACTGGAAGTTTCCTGTGCTTGACCGCAAGACCCAGTCTGGGCAGGGAAGGGAGTGAATTCAAAATGGAACTGACAGATGGAAGGGCTGAGGGAAGGACCAAAGGGCTGGATGACATCACGGAGCATATGTTTGGGGGGATAAAGGAGGTTTATTGAGAGTGAGTGAGTGAAAAAACAGGGATAAAAGGTTGATATGGGAACTTAGGATGTTGAGTTTAAGTCTTTGGAGGTGATGTGGTCCCAAGTAATGACAAGGTCTGGAATGTGGCCCCCAAGTGAGTGGCTAAAGGAGAATTAAGTTTAAGGGGGATGATATTGAGCAGGTCAAGGAACTGGCAGGCTGGGGAATTGATGGGTCATCTACCAGTAAGGGGAGGAATCCTCCTTGTAGGGCTGAAAACCAGGCTAAACTCCTGAACTTTGGAACCAAAACTTCCTGCTACTCTCTCTGCCCTTCCTCAGCTGCAGGCAGGGGTGGAAATGGAAGGACATAGTGGATGAGAAATACAGGATAACACTTGGAAGAGGGCCCTGCAGCTCCTGGGATCTATATGCTCCTCAGAGGCTAAGGACTGGTTCAGCCATGCTGCTGCTGCCAGCCCCTTGGCCTGCAACCTCTGTGTGCTCAGCCACAGGCCTGGTGACTTTTTATTGTTGTTATTCGATGTTTCTTTGGGGCACCTTTGGACATTGTGAACTGAACAATAGAGATAAGACTGGATTATACACTGACTTTGATCTGCTGCAGGACAGGATAGTCTGACTTTGTGGTTGCTGAAATAAGGGAAATTCTCCAAACTAACACCATCCTTTGTTCCCAAGCTTCAAATTACCTGATTAAAACCCTGAGACTTGAAAGGTAGGTTTAAAGCCAATGATTCACCTCATGTAGAGTTGTAATGATTTTTAAAGTCTCATACTCAGAATGTTTGATATTGAAAACATTCAGCCCTCAGGTAAAATGAATTACATTTTACTTAAGTGGAAGGGGTCATCTGAATCTCTCCCAGTGACCCAGAAACGGTAACAAGAGCCAAAAACCACCCCTATGGTTTCCAAAATGTCCCATAGAAGGTGAGACCCTCCCACTGAGAGTCCTTGCTATCGACAATGGAAGTGGGAATGAAAACCGGGTACAAGTATGAGGGGATCATGAAATCAGTAGGACCTGAGGAGTAAAGGAGGAGGGAGGGTCTAAAAATGACTCCTTGATTTCTGGTTTTTGGGACTGGGGGTTGTGGTTCTTTTAACATGGGAGGAGACACAGGACTGGGGTGGAAGAGGGTAAGGAGTTCAGTTCTTGCTTTTTTTTTTTTTGCTTGAGATGACCTGAAGCACTGCCAGCCAAAAGGAAGCAAGTTGGAAGCCTGGAGCTGTGGAGGGGACCAGGTGTGCAAATGAGAAGTCAGATGTCACTGGCAAATAGATGGTGATTTTGGCCAGAGAGTGAACACAGCTGTCCAGGACTAGGGGGAGAGTAGAAGGCTGAGGTGGACCCCAGGGGCCCTGGGCAGGGAACGATGTGAGGGTGGGGGCTCCACACCCACTGCACACCTCCTTCCGCTGTCTGTCTGTGAGGACTGCCTTGTCTAGCGTAACCAAGACAGGCCTGAGGTGGCACTAGTCTCTGGCCTTTCCCTGTCACCCTCAATTCTACGACATCCTCTCATTAGCATGGACAGGTTCCTACTTCTTGACAAATAACCCTGGGGGTTCCTATGTGTCCCTCTACCAGGCCATAAGCATCCCTTGCTCCCCACCCAGCCTTGGCCACTTTGCTAGACAAACTTTATGTTATAATATAAATTATGATAACAAACTTTGTATAGCACCTCACAATTTATAAAATACTTTTCACATGCTTGGCACTCTTTTTTATCTTTAGTTTGTTTTTTGGTACTTAAAAAAAGTATTCCTTACACCAATCCTGTGAGTTAGGAATCATTATCCCCATTTTATGTATGAAAAGACTCAGATGGTAATTCATCTAAGGCCACACAGCTGTGGGTGATGGAAGTTGGTCTCAAAATGGGGTCCTCTGATGCTAGAACCCACACCTGTTAACTGCCCATAGCACCATTTTCACACCAGATGAACACAGACATAAAGGCATCGAATCCATTCAAATGGGAAACCGCTCCCTCACCCCACCCTCTGTTACAGTGGGCCACTTAAGTCCTGAGATGATATAGAAACCAAGTCAAGATGCCAGCTTCCTCCAGTGGGTATAATACAAAGATCACGAGCTTCCATTGGTATGAAGGTCGAAAACAGGCAAAACCCAACAAGATAATCTTTTAATGGTTTATCCACCTGTGGTAAAACTACAAGGAAAAGCTAGCATTGGTTAATGTAAAATTCAGGATGGTGATTTCTCAGAGGGCCATCAAAGGAGCTGGCGACATTCTATTCCTCAGGCCAGGTAGTAGGTAGCTGGGCTTGTGTAAATTCTTAAACCAGACATACGTGAATTATGTGTTTGTACATAAACCTGCAACAAAGAGACAGCTATACTGCTGCCTACAAATAATAAGGTATTCGGAGGAAGAGGAGAGCACAGAGGGAAAAGAAGGGAAAGAAGGCAAGAGTCTGGAGAACCTGGCAAAAAACATGGCAGGCTAGGGAGGAAAATAGAGGCTGGTCTCTAGAGCCTGGATTCTAGACCCGGACAGATCTGCATTTAAATCTCAAACTTCATCTCTTAGGAGCTGGACAGGCAAGATCTCAGAGTGCCTCCGTTTCCTCATCTGTAAAAGAACAAAAGAGGTACATTCCAAGGTTGTCATAAGAATTAAGTGAGAAAACATGTAGCGCCTAGAATGGTGTTAGCCACCTAATTCACGTTCTCCCTTTGCTTTCTTACCTCACCTCTCCCTCGCTCCGTGCCCACTCCTTCCGCCAGCACAGCTGAGTCTAAAAGCAGCCCCACTGCTCTTCTCCACAGTTATTTATAGCCAGGGCCACCTGTGAGCGGCCTGGAACGGAGGCCTGCTGGCCCAGGCTCCGACGCCCGGCTCATGTGTCACCACAATCCAGACTCTGGCGCTGCGGCTGAAGGGCAGTGATATAAATAGTTCACACTGGGGCCACCTCTTTTTTAGAGAGAAATGCTGTGCCTACCCAAACTTTCTTATAATGTTGCAGGAGTTTTCAGCCCCGGCCACGATGTTTGCTGTCTGCTGACGGGAAAGTCTTCCTCAATATATGGTTCATACCCCATCCTTCTGAAGTGCTGGTTATGTTCAAAACTCTGCCAGAAAAGGTTTGTATTTTTTTTTTTTTTATGTGTACCAGAATGAAAACTGGCTGAGTTTTTTGTTTTGTTGTTGTTGTTTTTTTTTTGTTTTTTAATGTCTTGTGGTTAATAAGCACATCAATTTCAGAGAACATCTCTTGTTTTTTTTCCAGGGATATCTAATAACTGAAATCTTCACACAGCCCCCCAATATTCTTGCCTGCTTTATTATTATTTCTCTTAGGCCTTATTATTTTCTGAGTTCTGTTTCTCCCTGGTCATTAATGAACACAATTCAAGCTTCCCACATTCCTTATTAATCCTCAATTTCCTCCCAAACCCTTCATGAAAACGCCACTCTGATGTCCTGAAGCTAATGACAGGTCGAGATCACAATCCTGGTAATCAGCCTATTTTTTGAGGGGTTGCTCTGTGTGCCTATCTTACTGGTAACCATTAAAAAAAAAAAGGAGTAGATCTAGAAATGCACAGGGCACTCATGTATTTACTAAGTACAGTGTTGAAAAATGGCAATTTGGAAACATTCTAATTTTTCTATGTAAGTGAACACCTATTTAACAACCTAGGTTTCTTACCCTTTCTTTCCCCATACCCCAGCTTTATTGAGATATAACTACTAAATAAATTGTATATATTTAAAGTGTACAATATGAGGGGCGCCTGGGTGGCTCAGTCGGTTAAGCGGCCGACTTCAGCTCAGGTCACGATCTCGCGGTCCGTGAGTTCGAGCCCCGCGTCAGGCTCTGGGCTGATGGCTCAGAGCCTGGAGCCTGTTTCCGATTCTGTGTCTCCCTCTCTCTGCCCCTCCCCCATTCATGCTCTGTCTCTCTCTGTCTCAAAAATAAAAAATAAAAAATAAAACGTTAAAAAAAATAAATAAAGTGTACAATATGACCTATGTGTACAATGTGAAATGATTACCATAATTAATGAACATACCAATCACCTCACATAGTTACCTTCTTTTGTATGTGGTAAGAATACTTACCTACTCTGCTAACAACTTCCAGATATGCAATACATTATTATTAACTCTAGGTACAATGCTGTACATTAGATCCTCAGAATTTATTCATCTTCTAACTGAAAATTTGTACCCTTTGACCAACACCCATCCATTTCCTACCCCTTGGTAACCACATTTCTATGAGCTCAACTTCTTGTTTTTTTAGATTCCATATATAAGTGACATTGTACCATATGTGTCTTTCCTATCTGGCTTATTTTACTTACCATAATATTCTCCAGGTTCATCCATGTTGTTGCAAATGGCAGGGTTTCTTTTTTTGTTCATGTCTGAATAATATTTCTCTGTGTGTGTGTTTCACATTTTTTTTTATCCATTTATCCATCCACTGGGCACTTCCATTATTTCCATAGCTTGGCTATTATGAGCAATGCCGCAATAGACATGAGAGTGTAGTAATCTCTTTTGAGATACTGATTTTGGATACATACCCAGAAGTGAGAGGATCATATAGTAGTTGTACATGCCAAAGAATGAAACTGGACCCCTCACAAAATCTTTCACCTCTCACAAAAATTAAGTTGAAGTGGATTAGAGACTAAAAATAACATCAGAAACTCTCGGAGGAGAATGGGAAAAGCTCCTTGACATTGGTCTTGGTGATGACTTTTTGGATATAACACCAAAAGCATGGGCAACAAAAGCAAAAATAAATAAGCAGAACTACCCCCAAACTAAAAAGCTTCTGCTTAACAAAGGAAATAACAAAAATAAAAGGCAACTTACAGAATGGGAGAAATATTTGCAAACTATGTATCTGATAAGGGGGTAGTACCTAAAATATGTAAGGAACTCCACAACTAAACAACAATAAAATCTGATTTTAAAATGGGCAGAGGCCCTGAATAGATATTTTTCCAAAGAAGACCTACACATGGCCAATAGGCATATGAAAAGGTGCTCAACAGCACTACTCATCAGAGAGATGCAAATCAAAACCACAATGAGAGATCACCTCACACCTGTTAGGAGGGCCATTGTCAAAACACAAGAGACCACCAAGTGTTATCAAGGATGTGAAGAAAAGGGAACACTTGTATACTGTGAATGGGAATGTAAGTTGATACAGCCATGATGGAAAACAGTATGGAGGTTCCTCAAATAATTAAAAATACAACCACTCTTTCTTTCACTGAAGAATTTTATGTGTTTTTGAGATATACATAAAAATACTACCTTCTTTCAGTTAGATCATACGTTTCTACTTTTTCTTCACTTGAACATTAATATTTAAGATCCAGGGTTTAGGTGGCATGTTTAAAATACATTGAAAAATATCTATGCTTTGCTTATAGGTATTCCCTCAGGGCAATGTTGTCTGAATATGGGTTCCTGCTAGGAATTTATTTGTGATCCTCGTAACCTATCAGTGGTCATACAAACACATTGTGCTGTGTTTATGGTCACTGTGGTTTTAAACAAAGAGAAACATATTGCTTTAAATGCCTCACTCCAGGACTTACCTTGTCCAAAGGCATATACCCTGGTTCATGAATAGTTTTGTTGTTCTGTTTTTTAGATATTAACCTGTAATTATTATCCTATATTATATCGTGAAAATGTTTAACCAATATTCTTATTCAAAGATATTATCCCCATCAATGCTCATATATTTTTATATGTGTCTTAGAAACTTCTTAATATTTCTTTGTGTTGGTTATACCCACAGGCAGCTTTTCAAGCCTTAAAGCTAACTCTACAGCTGATAGCCCCTCTCCATGACATTGTGGCCTACCTTTTCAGTTTTGCTAAACTTGGAAATTGCTCAACATGTTTTAAATTTCCTCTAAGTGCTAACCCTTTGAAAGGTGACTGGGGAGGAACTGAGGGCATTGGTAAGTGATTAAAGGTGATTCAAATCACCTTCAATATTCGCTTGAAATTCTATGAAGCTCTTCCTGCACCCCCACTGCCCCAACTTTACTGCAGTATAATTGGCAAATAAAATTGTAAGCTATTTAAAGTGTACAATGTGATAACTTGATATGCTCACACATTGTAAAAAGATTTCTCCCATATAGTTAATTAATATGAAGCTCTTAATACTTGGAAAGACAGAACTAAAATATTTTTTCATAAATGACAGTGAGAAGAAGGGCAAAGGGCAAAACATCATAATATAGTGTCTCCAAACTAATTAATTCCACATTTATAGGCTAATCCACAAGGTAAAGCAAGTCAAGAGTGGCAAGCCTGGCTTTTTACCCTGTATCGGCCACTTGGTTACTGGAAGCTGGACATTTTATTCTGTGGATCTTTGTCCATCTATAAAATGGGGATGATAATACCTGTTTCATGGAGATGTTCTGTGGATTAAAATCTCTGTAAAATTTCTACAAGAATGTACATCCCCCTACTGCACAATAGTTTTATTTCATTCCCTTTCTGGCCTATGTGAGCTAACATGGCAAGGTCAGAACCAAGCATTTTTTGTCAAGAATTCTTGCAGACAGTCCTCTGTGAGCTGACAGTAGCCTGATGGTCCTGAAGTAAGAATGATTGAGGCTTTAGTTTTATTTACCAAGTGCTAATCCATAAACCCTAACTAAGCACTAAGTTCTAAGATAAATGCACAAGGTAAATTAAAGACTCTGAAATGCTTAGTAAGCTGGGTTAATCAAAAGTAGGGATACTGATCTTGTTATTTTAATAATTTGACTCCCAGTCAAATTACGTCATTAGTTAATGTAAATGTGATAACATATTGTAACAGAGTAGCCAAGGATTTTAATATTTTTTGACGTTTATTTATTTTTGAGAGACTGAGAGAGAGCACGAGCAGGAGAGGGGCAAAGAGAGAGGGAGACACAGAATCTGAAGCAGGCTCCAGGCTCTGAGCTGTCAGCACAGAGCCTGCCGCACGGGTTCATTCAAACCCATGAACCATGAGATCATGACCTGAGCCGAAGTCAGATGCTTAACCCCATGTAGCCAAGGATTTTAAAGGATGAGAAGAGCCAACAAAATGAGCTAATAATATGCCTATTCTAACCTAGTGGTCTTCAAACAAGTGTAATATACTCTGAATCTATTCCTCTCTGGCCAGTGTATAAAGGAAATATGTTTGCGGGAGACCCTGATTTGTTTGCTGGTAGATTTGCATTGCGCTAATGAGCACGGAAGGAATCTGTAAACATTCAGATAGGAGACCCTAGGGGAGCGTATGAGTGGTGATCCTGGAGGAAGATTGATGCCTGTATCTGAGGACAGGCAGCATGAAGAAGGGATGGATTGATGCTGACTCAGCAGAAAACACAGAATTTTCACAGGCTAATGAGATTGCAAAACTACTAGCAAATCTTCCATGTAAGAATCAAGAGAAGAAAGAAGTTCCAAAGCATGCTTAGAGCCTTTCCTTTTACTAATTCGGGGACTGTTATAAAAGGGGTTTACTCAGAAAATAAACTAAGACACTCTTAGAGGAGCTGCTAGATTTGGGGAGGGTATGGGGACCGGGCTTTAGATGAGGGACAGGAGAAAGAATGCCATCCCTGTCCTTGAGACACACGGAGATGAGATAGAAGCCTAGATAGAGCCAGAGTCATCTTTCCATAGAGGCTGCATAGGAACTTCTACAGCAGCTGGGAGAGCAGAGCCTGTGGGGAAAGTGATGTGGGGGGTACTTGCCCTCACTAGAATCAATGGAGAAGGCTAGGAGGGATGGTCCTGGTAAGACAAGAAAAAGACTCTGGCAAAGGTGACAGGCAGACTGCACATGGCTAGTCCAGAGAATGGCGTACCTACTGGTGTGATACTGAGGAACAGTAGGAAATGAGGCCAAATTGTTGAGGACCTGGAATTCAGGATGAAGGAAATTGGTTTCTTACTATTTATATGCTTATGAACCAGAAACCATTGAAACATGTGGGGCCCAGGCTTTCCAAGGTGTGCAATTAGAGGCATGCACCCTGTCATGTTGCCAGCAAAAACATTTGTGCTCCAGGGAGAATGTGCAAAGTTTTGCATACTCTGCTGAAAATAGATAAAGAGCAAACTGAACTAAAAAAAGAAAAATCCCACTCTGTGATAATCATCTTTTTAAAAAGCCTAGGTTGCTCAGTTCCTGGCCTGCTTCCCAGAGGAGACAAGGAGAGCTAAGGTGAAAAGAGATGGGTCTGTTCATATCCTTGCCCACCTCCTCTTGGCTATTGCCAAGCTATTTGGAGTTTGACTTTTGTGGGCTCATATGCTTTAAAATAATTTTTAAGGGGACCCTCCAGATCTCAGCTTTGGCCCTGCCATTTGACTGAGGAAGCAGCTCTTAGACACTGTGCACCAGCTCTGTGGACCTGCCCAATCCTTTCCTTCCCTGAAAGTCAGCAACTCCCTTTGGAGTCAGCAGAGGATGTAATCAGCCTGTGGGAGTTTACACTGTGATTTCCTTGTAAAGGTTTAGGAGGCCAATTAAAGCCCAAATACTGTCCACTAAACTTAGAGTTTCAGAAACTCTAGAGACAAGCTGAGAACAAAGTGTGCTGGCTCTGAGTATTCACATGGAGACAGGGCCACTATGATTTCCACCTCACCCCTCCCCCTGCCCCCACTTCTCTCTCTCTCTGATTTCCCAAATAAGACCCTCCTGGGGAAGTCTCATTTGTTTCCTGATGTTTCCTGGCTCAGGGTCTCCTCCCAACCTCCCCACCACAACTACATGCTAACCATCTGCCCCATCCTCACAGTCAGGCTGTCTGCCCTGCCCGCCAGCCACCTCCCCTCCCACCAAGCAGCTGCTTGATGCCATGAGACAAGGGAAGCCTAAATGAGGATGGTAAAGTCAGTTAATAACAAAGAAAGGGTAGTCCCCACCTCTGCATCTGTGTTTTAATGATAATACTACCTATCAACACAGAACAATTTTGCTGGGAAGTGATCATATAAACATGCACACACATCACGTATATAAACAATAATGGAAATAATGAAAAGAGAACAATTACCTGCAATCCAACCATTCTAACAAGTGAGATATTTTTATTTACCTTTACTGCCTTCTAGCCCTTGTCCAAACACACTTTACATTTAACAGAGCTTTAATCGCGGGATATATACAACTTTATATTCCTTTTTCATTGTCATGGCAGAGGATTATAAACCATTCCCCCCTGGTTGCTACTTCACCTGACAGCATGTAATGCTTGCAGACCGTCCCACTAGGCCTTGAACAAATAAGGTTCACTGATTACCACTAAATAGGGCTTCCATCCACCACCAAAATTCTTGTGCAGTTCACTCTAACATGACTCCTCTTCTGGAGGAAGTTTCTTTTCAGTCCGATATGGCCATCAGATTTATAGAGGAGTCATAAAAATTTTGGTGATTGCGTCCAATTTTGCAGTGGCTGGAAAAGTACCTAAAAACCATTTTTCTCTTCTATGTAATGGAATGGATATGAAATCTGGACTTCTCATGTTTTCCTAAAGCCAAAAGCATATATCACAAGTGTTAGCAACTATTCTCAGTCCTGGTTCTGCCCTGGTCAGGCTCTCATGGACAGCTTCCCCATTCCCTCAATTCCTCTTTCATCTAGAAATGTGGGAAGAAATCCAATGCCAGGCCAGATAGGGTAGAAGGCTGCTCAAGACTGGACAAGCTATTGAGAGAGTAACTCTGCAAATGCCTCATGAATATCCCATCTGTCTTCTGCCTTGGGCTACATATCAGGCACAGAGATCAGTTTCCATAGTCTTCTTCCCATAACTGTGATGTCCTCTCAACTAGAAAGCTATCACTGTCCTCGCTGGGAGTTGGCGAACATTTCAGATCAGCTGACATTCCAATAGCCCTGGAAGTGTGGGCCCACCTACTACCCTACTAGTGCTCCCTAAGGACTCATCATTTTCTTGCTTTGCTCTCCCATTCTGACTAACTCCTCTCCTGGGCCAATAATAGAGATGCTATTAAGTCATCTATACCCAGGCCAGTTTCTTCAACCCAGTACTGAGTGTTGCAAAAGGTCCCTAACTTAGATTTCCATTCAAAACACATGAAAGTCTACTTATGTCCAGTCCACTTTTGCAGTAAGGATCCAAGAAACAAGTCAGTTTAGGATCTCTCACACCTCTTAAAATGATGATAATCTCCTAGAAGAAGGTGTGTGTGCATGTGTGTGCGCACATGCACACATATGGGTATGTATATTTCTTGCTTGCCTTAGATGGTCTTGAGTCTTTAATCCATGAGCCAGTGAGAGAATGAGCCAGTGACAGAGAGGCTGATTTGTATGGCATGGTTGTGGGAAATGAATGCTGGTTTGTAATCTATAATAACTTCAAGCCCCTAACAGCTCTACTGAGACCTATACTTTCCCATTCCTTGTCATTCTTTTATTCAGTCTAGAGGCTATAGCCTTGTAAAATTTAAAACTTTCATTCAACAGCATGTTCTTATTCTGAAAAGCAAAGCAAATTTTTATCTTATTGAGGGAGGAAGGAAGGAAGGGAAGATAAATCAGACCTTGGGCTCTACAATATAACTTTGCTAGTCTTGCAAAACATATAATTAGCATGTTCACAAACAAAGAGAAGTACATTTAGGTAAAAAGTTAGCTTTGGAGGTGAATGATGGCTCATTAGGTTAGCCACGGTAGCCTGTAGGTCACACTACCTGACGAAAATGTCATCCATCTTCCAGGGTCTGAGCTTCAAGAACTGCAGAAAATGATTGACAGCCTCCAGAGCCCCCAGGACCCTGCCCACGTGTCCCAGGCACTCCTCCTTCGAAGGGAGGTTATATTTTTGCAGTTTGATGCTGCGGTGCGGCACCTCATCCGGTAAGGGCTGGAGCGCCGGATCCTGTCCAGTTCATTGTGTAGGGCAGGTGCTTCTGAGTGACCACTGGGGGTGGCCACTCTTGGCAAGATTGAATACCGAGCTTAAAATAGGGCACAACCTGAGCCAGAGCACTGTGGCTACCAAAAGCATTCTGCTGCAAAGGCTGTCCAAGCAGCGTGTGTTCTTGTCCGATCATAATATTCTCAATGTTATTAAATGTGCCTTAAATACAGTTAGTTTGCACAACAATCACTGCTTTCAATGTTCAGGTTGTTGAATTGGGAATGATGTTTTTCATACCTCTGAAGATGATTCTAAGAGTTTTGTTTATGTTTTTCAGCCCTTAATCACCTTTCAAAAGAACAGAATTTTCACTGCACGTGTGAAGCCAGTGGAACTGGCTGAGTTAAATTTATAAATTCAAATAAATAAATTGTGGGTATTAAGTGTTCTGCATACAAAAAAGAATGTCTATCTGGTTAATTAATCATGACTGATGAGAAAATTAGTTGGGACTGAGAGTCACACTGTTTCTAGGATAAATAATAAGTTTTGTATGGGAAGGGAAGAGGTCAGGCCTAAGGGTCTCTGCTTACTCTTAAATCATCAATATCAATTAACTTCCTTTGATTAATTCCCAGTATAAGTATTTAGCCAAGGAGGAAGATCTCAGGAGGCTGTGCTCTTACCTGTGGATTATAATCACATTTCACTTCTAGCATGGGTATCCATAGAGGATGTAAATGTAGGGTTTGAACTGAACTGTATTTTCTCTTCCTACTCTGCATTTTCTTTACTCTGAGCATCAAGGATCTCTGGATTCAAATTAATTCAGCAGAAGAAAACAATTGGACGAATTGATTTCTTTTTTATTGATAAACAACTTTCTGAGCTGTAGCTTAGTTGAGCAGGTAGAATATAAAGGCTCCAATTTTTTCAGGATGGCCATTCATTAGTCCTCTGACTCTGAAACCCCAGGTCAGAATTCGGAAGGAATTCACATAGGGTGAAGACAGAGCTATACCCCCGAGGTTCTGTTTGGATTCCAGCTGTGCAGGGTTCAGCTTGCTACTGTTCTCCCAGAGGAACCATTCTGCTTCCCCTAGGAATTCCTTTGAGGGGCTTCCTTTGTCCTGGCACACTCAGTGCTCAGGAATAGAGGGCACTGTGTTCTATGTCTGGTTTCAGTATATTCAGTATATTTTTCAAAAGACTTTGGAGGGAACCACTCGGGACGGTATGTCTCCACTAGGCCTTTATTCATCACATTTCCTCCAGCCTTTATCTTCAGAGCTCTTCCGGGCTTGTGTGTATTTGGAATCGCACAGTTAGTAAGTGGCAGACTACAAGTAGAACCTAGGTGCATTTGACTCTAAAGTCTTAGAACTAGGATGGATGCCAGACAGCAGTGTGGATCGAAAAATAGACTCTGGAAAGAAGGCAGTGAACAGGAGGAAAAGAGAAGCTAAGGGATAAATGTCATCCCACTTGATGATTTCACTGCTAAACCTGCAAACAAGGAAAAGTCCTTAGATAATCAAGAGGCAGGAAGGACAGGGAAGTTCCCTCACCCTTCCCCAGAGTTCATAACTCTGAGCAAACATGACTGTTTACCCAAGGGAAGTTTTTGCTTATAGAAACTCAAGACTTCTCCAGAATTTGAAAAGAAAGAACTGAACTTTTACCTGGAATGAGAGCAACATGCTTCTATCGACTGGGGGAAATTGAGGAAGGATGTAGCTCAAGGACATCAAGATAGTGGCCCATTAATCACCTAATATCTGGCTTCTGCTTCTATGTGGCATAATTAGCTCTGGTTGCAGGGTAGATGCAGTCTAAGCACAGAAGTCTCACTCTGCCCCTGTCAACCTGCCCTCTGATGCGGGAAACAAAGGCAAAAGGAAATGGCAGATAAAATTAAATTTCCTTATGACCTGCAGCCCTTTGATAAATACTTGAGGCAAGCAGAGTATAACATTTCTCCAGGAACTCCCTACTGTCTTCATGTTAATACTTTGCTAGGGGGAAAAACAACCTTCGCTTGACAATAGCTAGGCCTCCAGTATCCATGAGTCTTTTTTACCATGTGAAAATACCTTTGGAAACTTCCCCTGGACTTTATCTCTCCCAACTCCCAGGTGTATAATCAGTCTCTCCTCACAATCCCCAGGCAGCTCTTCCTTCCCACAGGTCTTTTGAAAGATTTTTCTTTAAATCTTTAACAAAACCACCTTTTTGCACCTAAGTTGTCTCAAGAATTCTTTGTTGACCATTGGCTCCGGACCCTACCATCACTCCAAACCACATCACCTACCAAGCTCCTGGTAGAAATTGGTATTGTTCTCTAATACCATTGGAACCACGTTGCCCAGGGCCTGTCACCTCTGCACATGTCCAACAACCTATAGAAGTTATTTATTAGCCAGTGCAAGAAATGCCTGAGAAGTGAGCTTGTCTTTAATTTCAGGTGATGTAATCATTTGTATTGAAAGTAAATGCTTGGGTGGTACAATGGTTCTAATCCATCGTAACTATGTAAGTCAGGGGTCAGCAAACTTCTGTCATAGGCCTGATTTTTGTATGGCCTGTGGGCTAAGGATGGCTTTTACATCTTTAAATGGTTGGGGGAAAAATTTCAAGAAAAGAGTAGTATTTTGTGACTCATGAAAATTATATGGAATTCAAATTTCAGTGTCCATAAATGAAGGTTTTTGAAACATAGTCATGCCTATTCATTTGTAAATTATCTTAGACTGCTTCCACACAGAACTGAGTAGTTGCACAAGAGACCATATGATCCACAAAGCTGAAAATGTTTACTATCTGACCTTTTAAGAAAGATTTTGCCACACCCTGATTTAAACAGCGTTTCCCTGTTTCTTGAGTGCTATTGGGCAAGCTGTGCTGGTCAGACCCACCCTAGCAGAAGACACAGGCCAGGGTTTATCAAATGAGGCGTCTGATTGAGTTGCGATGGGAACCCATGACCTGTTATCAATGTTTCGAAAGGCATGATGAAAAAGACATATTTGCCCCAAAGCTTTGCAAGTAAACAAAATGTCAAACTTCTTTCTTTTTAAAATTTTTTTAATGTTTTTATTTATTTTTGAGACCGAGAGAGACAGAGCATGAGCAGGGGAGGGACAGAGAGAGAGGAAGACACAGAATCTGAAGCAGGCTCCAGGCTCTGAGCGGTCAGCACAGAGCCCGACGCGGGGCTAGAACTCACGGACTGTGAGATCATGACCTGAGCTGAAGTCGGACACTTAACGGACTGAGCCACCCAGGCGCCCCGCTTCTTTCTTTTTTTAAGAAATTCTGGAATTCTAAGAACTGAGATAAGGGGGAGAGGAAATTTGCTCTGGTTGAGTTCTCACCATGTGCCAACTCTGTGGGTAGAAATAATTTCCCCCATTTTTACAGAGGAGGAAATAAAGATTCACAGAAGTTGCATAACTTGCCCAGGGTCACACAGCTTATTGTAGCAGAACTTGGATCTGTGCAGTTTTTCAGACTCCGGAGCCCTATTCTTCCTTTATATCATGTTTCTTCGTCTCTTCCTGCAGCTTGGAGCTTGGGCTGGAGGCTAATGTGGTATCAAGTTAGACAGGAAAATATTTACTGAACATTTGGTAGAAAAATCTTTCAAAATATGGAGTCCATGGAAAGGAGGGAAATAAAAGAGGATTTAGTGCTAAAAGTATTGAGTATCATCTTGAGACCCCTTTTTTCACATGGTATTAGACACAGTTCTATTGATAGAGGGGAGATGGCGCCTACAAAGCATGGTGATCTAAACTAAGGAATCAGGAAAGTAGGGAAAAGAATACCGATGATTTGGTCAATGGTGGTGCCTATAATTTGACTCTGGCCTCTCTAGAAAGTATACCATATTCTATGATTCTGTAGCTTAGACTAGCAGCCACATTTACATCTGAACTGCATTGTATTTTTGAACAGTCTCCAAGCATCCATAAATTAATAGGCTTGGTATGTGCACAAAGCTATGTCTGGGGCTCTAGAACCCTGCCAGGAATTGTGTTCATTTGTGGCACTTGGTAGTTACAAAGTTCTGCACAAACTTGTCAGGGTAAGAGAGCACATCGGTGTTCTGTGTTCTTTTATGTGATGACCAGTCAGGTATAGCCACAAGAAGGGAACAGAAGGGACCTGGGAAAACAAAGTTTATTATATTCACAGGTCCTAGAAACAAGATGTATGCCACACCACACAAAGCCACATGGGAAAGCATCTGTGTGGGCCAGGAGCAAGGAGAGTGCTGAGACCATACCCTGAAAGGCATGGCAGGGCTGGGTTGAATAATTCCAGTGGGCTTTGGGTTGTAGAGGTGATCTCTAGTAGTCTATTAACTAGCCTGGGATGAATAAAGCAGAGGAATATTCCCTCCTCAGGTGCAAGGGTCAGGTAGAGGAAGTATGGCTCTGGATGGTTGGTTTGCATATCAAAGCCATGCTCCCTGCCAAGTCCTTTGCTATTTCTAGGAACTATCTAGCCCAAGGAGGAGCAGTATCATCCTTAGCCAGAAAGGTCTTTGAAGATGTCAAAATATCCATAATAAACAGAAAATAATTTTTAAGATATAAGCACTGTAGTCAAGGATTGAACTAGTAAGACATGAGCAAAGCGGGACCCAGAGACTGAGAGAAAGAGAAATCCTTCTATAGATTGGTGGGAGAGGAGAGCAGGAATGATAGGAAAGGAGCCAACCAGGAAGAGGTTGTACAAGTTACTAGACTTCTGTGCTCTTGGTTTGGGCTGAAAATAAATGTTTCTATTAGAGTATTCTGCTATTTGGTACCACTGTTTTAAGTAGATCTATATGATCTATATGTGCCAGAAGACAGACGTGGGTGTGGAAAGTACCATGGTCATTTAGAGGAAGGTCAGAAGCAGCTGTAAATGAGCTCTGCCTCACTGGGGCTCCTACTAGGCTGAAAAGTCAAACACATTTTTGTATTTGGGACAGTTCCTGTACTTTGCCTTGTGCATAATTGGTGCTTGATACATCACTGTCACATGGGTAGCGAGTGAGTAATGTGTCCCTGGCAGGGCCCATTGAGAATCATTAGAAAACATGTGAAAGACATGAGCAACAGGAGAAAATGTTCTCATTGAGCAACTCCAGGCTCCATCCTTGAGGTATCAGGATAAGTCAATGATTGTATCTAGTCTCTCAGTATAAAACATTTATTCAACTATCTTTTGCTAATTCTCATTAAAATGTGAAAAGGTGGTATGATTTTTGCGGTTTGATGTAAAAGTATGGAGCTCCCTTCATCTGTCTTTGAACTTAACTTCATAAGCCCCTTCTGCTGATGGCAAAAAAAGATGAAACTTCCTAATTCCACCTCATCCAGCCACAGGTAGAGCTTAAAAGTGGTCGGTTGGAGATTTAAAATAAGTCAATTTAAGAATAATTAATCCCCATTTCCCTTTGTTTTGATGGCCTCCTATTCACCCTGTTGGTAAGTGAGGGATTCTGCGCTAGTGTTCCAGGGACACTAAACGCTGGGCAGAGGAGATCAACAGCAGTTTACCAGTCGTCTACATCCCAGGGGAAGAGGACACTGCATGCTGTGCAGGGCCACAGAGGAACTGCACCCGGGGAACAAAGTGAACAACCAGGGACTATGGGAGACAGGCTTTGTGGTATCAGGAGGGTATGATGTCCCCTCATTTGTGCAGGAGGATGTGATTGGTTCATTTGAATACTTTCATGGTCTGGCAACAGACAGAAACCACTAAGGGGGTAAGCAGGGATTGCCCTAGGTCCCTTCAATAAGAAAGATTATTTGACTAAGGGACCTTATCTGTGAGAGCAGAGTGGAGAGGAAACCTTTTGGTTAGGCCATTCCAGGCCCTCCTGATTTTACCATAATATTGGACCTAAATTTTAGGTCTTACACTGTACTTTTCTCTTCCTTCATTCCTCTCAGAGATGATGTAAGCTCCTGGGGGTGCTTATAAGTCATCCTAGCAGTTGAGGAGGAATGGCTACGTCACCTACCCATTCTGGATTATCTTGTTCAACCTCAGATCTCTTCTGATTGGCCTGATGCTCAGCATTCCATGTAGATACCCTTCTGTGGGGGCTCTGGCACTCCTCAGGGCTTTCCCCAACACTTTGATTGTCTGCTAGTCTCTGGGAGGCTACCTCATTTCCCTCAGGGCTAGTATCTTCCTCAGTCATTGCTAATCTCCTTTTTGATGTCTGCTTTATGCAAGACTTGAGCCAAGCCCATGGAAGATCCAGACAAACGGTCCCTTCTGTTTTAGGATATCCTCTCCTCAGTTTACCCTATGTCAGCATCTTTTTTTTTTTTTTTTTTTTTTTTTTTGGTATCCACTAGCTCTAAGTTCTAGAAACAGTCTTTCCTTGCTTACTAAATTCTTATTTCCATTTGGACAAAAAAAGTCATTGTAATTTATCATGCATACATCCTTCTCTACAACTTAATGGTATAAATTTCATGCACTAGTCTTCAGGATTTTTGGTTCTTGATATGCAAAACCAAGTTTTATTCAAAACAAAACAAAAATCTTCCTCTCTCAAACCCCAAAGTTTTATTATTTAATTTAAAATTTGGTTTGCAGGGGCACCTGGGTGGCTCAGTCGGTTAAGTGACCAACTTGGGCTCAGGTCATGATCTCATGGTTTGTGAGTTCAAGCTCCACATTGGGGTCTGTGCTGACAGTTCAGAGCCTGGAGCCTGCTTCAGATTCTGTGTCTCCCTCTCTCTCTCTCTCTGCCCCTCCCCCACTCACACTTTGTCTCTCCCTAAAAAATAAATAAAATTAAAATTTTTTTTTAAAATTTGGTTTTGCATATCAAGAATTGTCTCTGCTATTGTCTTAAAATAATTCAACAATCCATATCTTTGTTCTAGAGCTACAGCTGAGTTATCCAATGCAGTAGTCACATGTGGCTATCTAATTTAAAGTCTCAAATTGATATTGACTTAGATGAAGTAAAATTTAAAATTCAATTCCTCAAATCACAGTAGCGACATTTCAAGTGCTCAACAGTCACATGTGGCTAGTGATTACCATCCTGGACAATCAAACTCAGAACATTTCCATATTGCGGGGTGCTTGCTTGTGTAACTCAGTTGATTAAGCATACAACTCTTGGTTTTGGCTCAGGTCATGATCTCACAGTTTGTGGATTGAGCCTCGAGTTGGGCTCCACGCTAACAGCACGGTCTGCTTGGGATCCTCTCTCTCCTTCTCTTTGCCCCTCCCCTGCTCACACATGTGCTTGC
Source organism: Panthera pardus (assembly GCF_024362965.1). NCBI lineage: Eukaryota > Metazoa > Chordata > Mammalia > Carnivora > Felidae > Panthera > Panthera pardus. The sequence continues at coordinate 53,035,876 of NW_026526732.1, read as the reverse complement.
ACTCTCTCTCTCTCTCTCTCTCTCTCTCTCTCAAAATAAATAAATCAACTTTTTTTAAAAAAAGAACATTTCCACATTGTATAAAGTTCTATTGGACAATGCTAGTCTATAATATATCTACCTTTCCCTTTAAGGGTTGTGAATCATGAGAGTGAAGGGCAGTGTGTAAAGAAAGGAGGATGAAGGATGAGGTCATTGAGGAGGAAACCTGTGTTTATCTCAAAATATTATCTTGCTATAGTAACTTTGAAGAAAGTTTTGAGCTTCAGAAGCTTAAGTAACTGCTTTTAATGAGATTCCCTCCATGTTTTGGTAGAAGAACATTTTTGGCAACTGGAAATGCTTCTGCCTACCAGTCTGTTACAGACGGCATGTACCATGGATTGCCACCACTGAGCAACTCTCTCGTGAAGAGCATTTTTGCTTCACAGCTCAGCGTGCCTCAGCCACTAGATCCACAGAGCCTCCAGGTATGTTAAGAAGTATTTTTATACCTAGAAACAATGTTGTACGTAGGGAATTGGCACTTTGTTTCCATTTGGTTTAAATTTTGCAGGGGTTCTCCATGTTGTAGTGCTCTTTAGTCTTGCTTGGCTCCCCTTCATTGACATAGTAGAACAGCCTGGGCCCCCATAGCCAGCTGTTATTCCCAGTCAGAGTCTTTGCCTCCAAACTGCTTAACAAGCAAATGGGGGCAATACCTTATCTGCTCCCAGCTGGTAGCAAAACCAACAGTTGATCTTTTCCATTTAATAAATAATAATAGCAATTACAATACAAAAATTAGGTCAGCCGCTCAGTTTTTAATAGCCCTGGTTACAGCAGGTATTATCATATGTAATCCTGGCAATTATTATTTTCCCTAGGTACCAACAATATTACCCACCCTCTACAACTAAAGACTGTAAGGTTCTGGCAGGTCAGAGATCAGACTGCTGGGCATTCATGACAGCACTAGATCACAAACTGTATTACTTATCTATGGCTGCATAAAAAATGACCCCAAAATTTAGCAGATTAAAACAATACATATTCATCATCTCATACAGTTTCTGAGGCTCAGGAATCTGGGAGCAGTTTACTATGTAATTCTGGCTCAAGATCTCTCGCCAGTCTACTATCAGGGTATTGGCCCAGGCTGTACTCATCTCAAGGGTCTACTGGAGGAGAATCTGTTTCCAAGCCCACTCATGGGCTTTCAGGAGGCATCAGAAGATCCACTTTCAAGCTTATTCATGTGGGCTTTTCCACAGGGCTTCTTCACAGCATGGCAGATGGATTCCTCCAGAGCAAACAATTCAAAAGAGAACAAGAAACAGAACCCAAGGTGGAAGTCACAGTCTTTTTATTACCTAATTTCATAAGTGACATCCCATAATTTTTGCCATATTTTATTCATTAGAAGTGAGTCACTAATTTTAGCCCACACTCAAGGGGAGAAGAATTAAACTCCATGTTTTAAGGGAAAAGTATCAAAGAAGTTATAGACCACCTATATTTAAAGCCATCTCATGGGGCGCCTAGGTGGCTTAGTGGGTTAAGTGTCCAACTTTGGCTCAGGTCATGACCTCACAGTCTGTGAGTTCAAGCTCCAACTCGGGCTCTGTGCTGACAGCTCAGAGTCTGGAGCCTGCTTTGGTTTCTGTGTCTCCCTCTCTCTCTGTCCCTCCCCTACTCACACTCTGTCTCTGTCTCTCTCTCTCTGAAAAAAAAACATTAAAAAATATATGTATTAAAATAAATAAAATAAAACCACCTCACAAACCCAAGTCTTCTGACTCCAAAACCTCCAATGTAATTTTTTTATGTTACAAATCTAAGCCAAGTAATGCCAACACCAACCCCATGTAAGTCCTACCATTTTACCTTCCCTAGCAACAAGGCAATGACTCTTGGTCCAAACCTTGACCCTCATTTAGTCCTGGAATACAAGATTGACCATGACCATTAGTCCTGTTCCTACTGCCTTTAAATGTTGCCTGGGATTAGGTAGATGGAAGTGTCCTGGCTTCTGGCTACCTGAATCAATTCCAATTCTAGGAATTGTCCGAAGCCAGTACCAAGTCTGCAAATGTAGAATGGAGTCAGATGGATAGGTCCATTATGTCCAGGCCTGCATGTGATGCCACAACTAGTAGGGCATGCCTTGACTGTTGGACAGTGATATGGAGAAGACAGAGGCCCACATATTAACATTGTGGCATTGGCTTTGAATTGTTACCTAGAATTGGAACACAATGGTGATGAAGGAAAACATTTTAACGTTCCTTATGTCTAGAACATTTGAATAAGTTTACTTTTGTTGATTGTAACTGTGTCCCATTATTATTATGGTATTCTGGAATTTCCAAACACTGGTGCTGACTAGTTACACTGAAGTCTTAATTAAGTACCCTTCTGTTTATCCAGATTTGGGGAATAAAAAAAAAAAAAAAAAAGAATATTACTCTCTCCTCTACATCATCAGAGACTTTCTATCCAGAACTACTTCTTTTTTTTAATGTTTATTTATTTATTTTGAGAGAGAGAGAGAACACACCAGCAGGAGAGGGGCAGAGAGAGAGAGGGAGAGAGAGAATCCCAAGTAGGCTCCACTCAGTCAGCACAGAGCCCGATGTGGGGCTTGATCTCATGAACCATGAGATCATGACCTGAACCAGAATCAAGAGTCAGACACTTGACCAACGGAGCCACTTAGGTGCCCCAGTAACTATTTCTATATAATAAATAAATCATCCCACATTGTTTTGGAGTACAGACACAGAAATCCTGTTCATATAAGATATTTATTATTTGTGGACAACAGTACAACATTATCATGTTTCTCATTTGGTTCTTTTAGGCATCTGTGCTATTCCCTTGGAGAGCATTTCTAGAAGATGGAGGACTGTTTCCAGTTATGGGTAGCAGCCCAGATACCCTAGAGTATAATATGCAGGTAGGATAGTTCTTCCCACTCATGGCAGAAAGAACTGAATGCAGACTGCAAAGCAGGTTTCATTGGGTCCATAGGTCAATGGTGAATAATTTATGAGATAAGCAGGATGTTTGATTATGAAGCTGTAAATCCAATGCTACCAGGTGAGTCATGTTTTCTTATGACAGAAGAGAATCATGGTCTCAGCTGGTATGGGCCTTGGTTGTAGACTCATGACCAGTAATGACCTGGGAGAGTGACCAGCCATCTCCAGTCACTCTCTGCACCTCTTAGAGAAACACCCAGGCTGGAAGCTCAGGGGTCTGTAACTCCCGGTCTGCCTGTGAATGGTGGTAGGAAGAGAACTCTTTAAGCAGGATTCATAAGGAGAATTTCTTTCTTTCTTTTTTTTTTTTTTTTAAATTAATTTTTTAAATGTTTATTTATTTTTCAGACAGAACACGAATGGGGGAGGGTCAGAGAGAGAGGGAGACACAGAATCCGAAGCAGGCTCCAGGCTCCGAGCTGTCAGCACAGAGCCGGACGTGGGGCTTGAACTCATGGACTGTGAGATCATGACCTGAGCCGAAGTCGGACACCTAACCGACTAAGCCACTCAGGTGCCCCGGGAGAATTTCTTTCAATTATGTGTTTCCTCCCTGATTACCTAAGCAAATATTGTGTTTTCATTTTTAAAAATAGAAAATATGGAAAAGTATTAAACATGAAAATCAATCATAAATTTGCTCCGAAATAATACAGAAGTGGAGAGTGATGAAGATAGGGGCAGGATTGGCCACAGGCTGATGGTTCTTAGGGCTGGGTGGTGGGAACTCTACTGTTTACTTCTGTATAGGCTCAAAATTAAAAAGGTTTGGGTGTTTTAAAGTAACATAGTAAGAATGGTTAAAAAAAATAAATCGTATTTCCCCCAGTAGGAGACAATCACCGTTCACATTTTGGTTTATTTTTTCTAGTACTTTCCCTATGCATACATGTGTCTCTATCTGTACTTTCAAAAGAAAATTGATATCACACTATGCATTCACCATATACAAATACCACTCACTGTAAAGTGCTGGGAAATGGACTTCCATACAAGGCCAAAAGTCTGATATGTTCAAGGAGGACTTTCGGCTAGAAATGTTACTCTGATTTTTACAGATTTTTCTAATAGTGGAGAGGGTGGGGTTTGTAAACACAATTATTCCTAGTTTTCTCCCCCCAAATCATGTATAAGGGATACATAGAAATCTTCAAGATGGGTGTTTTGTTTCATTTTGTTCTTTGTTTTGTTTTGTTTTTAGCTGTGCCTCTGTAGGCTGAGTGACCATGATCTGAAGGTGGCTCATGGAGAGCTGGTGGGCATGCAGCTGCTTTTGGAAGATGTGCTTCTGAGCAACTATCATATGATCATGGAGGATCATGGAGGATCCCCCCAGCAAGACACACTGGACAAAAACACACAGGTACTCTTGGTGAGCAGTCTTCCTAATTGGCCAGTGCTGTAGTGTACTGAAGGACCTTCCTCCCCCTTTGTCTGACAGCCTCTTCCAGTGCGTCCCAAGACTGGGCTAATGCCACATGGGAGCAGCGGATTCATTTCTTTTCGTTTTAAAAACAGAACAAAGGTTGTAAGAGGTCCATTGAAATCAAACGGGACAAATAATCCAACTGGCTGGGTTTCCTTGTGAGTCATACACATTTAGGACTGGAGTTGGGAGGACTGGAGGGGTAGGTCAGAGGCCCTGGGTGAACATCTGCACCCCGGGCTCTCATCTTCGTTACTCAGCTAGCCTTATGGACTCCTAGGTGAGCACTCCATCCTCTGGACTTATCCCTGGAGCTCTAAGGCAGCAAGAGCCCCTGGCCCACTTGGTGTCATAACTGGAACCAATTCTGCACATACGTGGGAACCAGACAGAGACTTGTCTGGACACAGGGTGAGCTAGCTGGTGCTCCCATTTAAAGAGCCTCCTTTTGAGAGCCCAACTTTCTGAGAGATGTCTGCAGCAGCCATCTCCATTTCCTCACCTTCAACCCACTCCTCAGAAACTGTGCTTTGTCACCACTGAGACCACCCTTATCAAAAGCACCATGGTCCTTGTCACTAAATCCCCTGGATACTTTTCAGTGCCCCTCCAACCTGACCCTTGTCAGCATTTGACACAGTGTATCCTTCTTGCAGCCTCCCTGCTGCTGGCTCCCAAAGCACAGCTCCCTTCCTCCTTTTCCTCTGGCATCGGTAGCCATGCCTTCTCAGACTTCCCCATAGACTCTCTCCTGCCTCCTGCCTCCCTTCTTCCTCTGCCAGTCCTCAAAGTACTGTTTTTTCGGGTTCTGTCCTGCTACTACCACCAGCAGGGCTGCATTTTGACTTCCACAACGCTAGCCACTTCTGTCTTTGTAGGCCCTTTCCTCCATAAGAAAGCATTAAAAGTTATAGTTTACAACTGTGTTAATATACAAAAATTAATATCATATATTAAAACACTTTATTCAGCCTCAGTATCCTTTTCCTCTGATTTTAAAAGAAATTAAGGGGTGTCTGGTTAGCTCAGTTGGTTGAACATCCAACTCTTGATTTCGGCTCAGGTCATGATCCCAGGTTCGTGGGATTGAGCCCCACATCAAGCTGCATGCCCAGCGTGAAGCCTGCTTAGGATTCTCTCTCTCTCTCTCTCTCTCTCTCTCTCTCTCTCTCCCCCCCCCCCCGCCCTTCTCCCTCACTCACACTCTCTCTATATAAAATTTAAAAATATAAGAAAGAAATTAAAACATTCTGTGGGCCCTGGGCACTGTGCCTTCTGTGTCTAATCAAGAAGTTTCCCCTGAATGCTATTAATACTACTGTTGGCTATGACTGAGATCTTTTCAGAATGCTTTAGTAATTATTAGCTTCTTTAATCTTCCCAGTAATTCCATGAAATAGATGCTTTAATTATTCTCATTTAATACTGAAGCTCAGAAAGGTTAAATGATGTGCCCGAAGTCACATGCCTATTGAGGCAGGAAACCCACATTCCAACTTGACAGTCTGCCCTGGAGCTTCCTTCTACTCTTATCTGCTACGTTGTTCCACTCCACAGCCACTCCCTAGGCACGCTCATCTGCTGATGACTTTCCTGGCTATAACTCATGCAATGACCATCTACCTGTCTTGTCCGAATCTCAATCCTGTCAGATTCATGCGTTCAACTTCCTTGTTCCATCCCAGATACACTGTGTCCCCAGGTGAGCTTGTTTCACAGCCCAAAACTTGCTCCTCTTTCCATATTCCCTCTCAGTTAACCACCACCTGCCCAACTGCCCAAGCCAAAAAATCTGGATGCTCATCTTTGACTTCTATCAAACCCCATAATCAGACACTGAGTTTTACTATCCTGTTATTTTAATATCTCTCAAGTTTGTCTCCTATTCCCCATCTTCCATCACCACCCCCAAATCAGCATCATCTCCTACTATTAGGCTATGTGCATAACCTCTAATTAGATTCTTATATTCACTCTTGCCTTCTTCCAGCCATTCACCAGGATTATTTTATTTTATTTTATTTTATTTTATTTTATTTTATTTTATTTTATTTTTATTTTATTTTTTAAGTTTATTTTTATTCTGAGAGAAAGAGACAGAAAGTGGGGAAGCGCAGAGAGAAAAGGAGAGATAATGCCAAGCAGGCTCTGCACTGACAGTGTGGAGCCTGATGTGGGGCTTGAACTCACAAACCATGGGATCATGACTTGAGCCGAAATCAAGAGTCTGACGCTTAACCGACTGAGGCACCCAGGCACCCCTTACCAGAGTAATATTTTAAAATGCAAACCTGATTATGTCCCTTCCCTCTTACAGCCCTTCAGTGTCCTCCATATGTCCTTAGAATAGGATCCAAATGCCTTAACCAGCCCTTTACTACCTAGCTCCTGCTGATATTTCTACCCTCAACTTCTTTCATTTTATCAAATGTACCGTGCTTTCTTTCCTCAGTAACTTTGTGCAAGCTAACCCCTCTGGTGGAAAAGTTCCTTCTCCTACCTCTCTATGTCATCATCTGATTAATTCCTACTTATCCTTCAGGTTTCAACTTCCACGTCACTCTTTCCGAAGCTTTTTCTGATTTTCCACCTTTGAGGTGATGCCCTCTTGTGCCAATTAGGGTGCACCTGCTATAAGTAACAGGTTGTCCTACTAGCCATGAATTAAATTAGCAAAAGGTATTAATCTTGCAAAGCAAGTCCTTAGACTTGCCTCTTAATGAGGCAGTTTGGGTTGGTGCAGTCACTCAGGTTGGTTTATGCTCCCACTCTGCCATTATGGGTATGTCAGCAAAATGTCTCCTTCATCCATGTAAGATGAAAACAGGAGCAAAAAAAGCTTTCTCCTAAAGGGCTTTATCTTTTTACCAAGAAAATCCTCTCCAGAGCCTTCTAATAACCTTGTAATAGATTTTCCTTGTGTCTTACTGGCTACAATTGAGTCACCAGTCTACTTCAGGAAAATTCGTGGAAAAGGAAGAGTGTTTAGATGTGCCATCTAAATTCCACAACAGAATTAGATGTTTCACTCAGATGGAGCATTTGCAAAGCAAGCATTGGCACCAAGTAGTACCAAGATCAAGAAGCATGTTGGGCCTTTGGGCCCTCTGTTGACTATTTCTTAGTCCTGTTTTTGATGGATTGCCATCCTTCCCTGACACCCCCACTGTCCCCCACCTTTGTTCTTTACCTTGTCTCCTGTTCCTTCTTCCATCCTTTAAAACACTTAGGAAGAGAAGACTTCTCTTAATATGAATATATTAACAAGGGAAGTTTGCTTTAAAGTTATGGTTTATTTTAACTAGTTTAATGATATGATTTATTTTATTTAAGAGTATTTAATATTCATAGATAACAGGAGGCAATGGAATATATACTGCCTGTGAGATAGGACCCTGGGTCTCCTGGCCCCGCTGTGCAACCCGTGCTGTGATCTCTTAGACCTCAGTCTCTAAAATGGAAGTCATGGGCCTTTAAAACTGTGGTTCCAGGAGCCCTGGGTTCCTCAAAGGCAAGTTGGAGGTTTTTTGTGTATTTTTTATTTATAATGCCTTTTTAAATTGAGATGTAACTGACATACAATACTATATTAGTGTCTGGTGTATGCATTGCAATGATCATCACAATAAGTCTAGTTACCATCTGTCACTATACAAAGTTAATACAATATTATTGACTGTATTCCCCATACTAGACATTATATCCCCATGATTTTTTTTTTAATTTTATGACTGGAAGTTTGCACTTCTTGATCCCCTTTACTCATTTAGTCCCCCAAACCTCCTCTCCTCTGGCAACCACCAATCTGTTCTCTGTCTCTATGAGTCTTGGTTTTGTTTTGTTTTTTAGATTCCACATATAAATCAAAGCATGCAGCATTTGTCTCTGACTTATTTCACTTAACATTATACCCTCAAGATCCATCCATATTGTCACAAATGGCAAGATTTGATTCCTTTTTATGGCTGAGTAATATTTCTATGTGTGTGTGTAACCACATCTTCTTTATCTGGTCATCCATCAATGAACACTTAGGTTGTTTCTCTGTACCTTGCCTATTGTAAATAATGGTACAGTGAACATGAGATGAATATATCTTTTCAAATTAGTGTTTTCATTTTCTTCAGGTAGATACCCAGTAGTAGAATTGCTGGATCATATGGCAATTCTATTTTTAAGAGGAACCTCCATACTCTTTTCCATAGTGGCTGCACCAGTTTACATTTCCACCAACTATGCACAAGCGTTCTCTTTTTACCATATCCTTGCCAATACTTGTGATTTTTTTGTCTTTTTGATAATAGTTATTCTGACAGGTGTACAGTGATATTTCATTCTGGTTTTTATTTGCATTTCTCTGGTGCTTAGTGATGTTAAGCATTTTTTCATATGCCTATTGGCCATCTGTATGTTTTCTTTGGAAAAACACCTGTTCAGATCCTCTGACCAATTTTTAACATGATTTTTCTGTTTTTGTTTTTTTTTTTATTATTAAGCTGTATTACTTCTTCATGTATTTTGGCTATTAACTCCTATTATGTATGTGATTTGTAAATATTTTTTTCCCATTCAGTAGATTACATTTTTGTTTTATTATGGCTTCCTTCACTGTGCAGTAGCTTTTTAGTTTGATGTAGTCCACTTGTTTACGTTTTTCCCCACCTGTTTACTTTTACTTTTATTTACCTTGCTTTTTCTCTTGCCTTTGGAGTTAGATCCAAAAAATATCACTAAGACCAATGTTTTGGGTTTTTTTTTTAAACCTTTATTTATTTTTGAGAGAGAGAGACAGTGCAAGCAGGGAAGGGACAGAGAGAGAGGGAGACACAGAATCTGAAACAGGCTTCAGACTCTGCACTGTCAGCATAGAGCCCGATGTGGGGCTTGAACCCATGAACAGTCAGTTCATGACCTGAGCCGAAGTCAGAACCTTAACTGACTGAGCCACCCAGATGCCCCTTACTAAGACCAATGTTAAGGATCTTACTGCCTATGTTTTCTTCTAGGAGTTTTAAGTTTCAGGTCTTATATTCAAGTCTTTCATACATTTTGAGTTTATTTTTTATATGGTGCGAGATAGTGGTCTGTTTTAATTTTCACATGCAGTTGTCCAGTTTTCCCAATACCATTTATTGAAGAGACAGTCCTTTCCCCATTCTATATTCTTACCTACTTTGTCACAAATTAATTGATCATATATACATGGATTTATTTTGGGGCTCTCTGTTCTGTTCCATTGACCTATGTGTTTATATTTATGCCAATACCATGCTATTTGATTATTACAGCTTTGTAGTGTAGTTTGAAATCAAGGAGCATGATACCTCCTCTAGCTTTGTTTTTCTCAAGATTGTTTTGGTCTTAAGGTGCTTAGGTGGCTCAGCAGGTGAAGGCTCTGACTCTTGATTCCAGCTCAGGTCATGATTTCACGGTCGTGAGATTGAGCCCTGAATTGGGCTCTATGCTGGGTATGGAGCCTTCTTAAGATTCTCTCTCTCTCTCTCTCTCTCTCTCTCACTCTCTCTCTCCCCATCTGTCCTTTCCCCTACTCTCTCTCTCTCTCAAAAAAAAAAAAAAAAAAAACAACTACAAGATTACTTTGGTTATTTGGGGGTCCTTTGTGGTTCCATATAAATTTTAGAATTATTTGTTCTAGTTCTGTGAAAAATGCCATTGGATTTTGATAGAGATTGCATGAATCTGTAGATTGCTTTGTGTAGTATGAATATTTTAACAATACTAATTCTTCTAATCTATGAGCATGGAATATCTTTCCACTTATCAGTGTCTTCCTGAATTTCTTTTAACAACAACTTATAGTTTTCAGTGTACAGGTCTTTCACCTCCTCAGTTAGGTTTATTCTTCAGTATTCTTTTTGGTGTAATTGTAATCTCAATTTCTCATTCTGATAGTTTGTTATTAATGTATAAAAATGGAACAGATTTTTGTATATTAATTTGGTACCCTGAAACTTCACTAGATTCATTTATTCCAATGTTCTTTTGTGGAATCTTTAGGGTTTTCAACATATAGTATCATGTCATCTGCAAACAGTGATAGTTTTACTTCTTCTTTTCCAACTTGTATGCCTTTATTTCTTTTTTTTCTTGCCTAATTGCTCTGGCTAGGACTTCTAATGCTATAATGAATAAAAGTGGGGAAGGTGGGCATCCTTGTCTTGTTCCTGATATTAAAGGAAAAACTTTCATCTTCTCACCATTGAGTATATTAGCTAGGGGTTTGTCATATATGGCCTTTATTACATTGACAAGCATTTCCTCTCTACCTACTTTGTGGAGAGTTTTATCATAAATGGATGAGAGTTTTTTCAAATATTTTTTCTGCGTCTGTTGAGATGATCATGATTTTTATCTCCATTTTATTAATGTGGTGTATCATGTTGATTGATTTGTGGATGTTGAATTATGCTTGCATTCCTGAAATAAATCCCATTTTATCATGGTGTATGATCCTTTTAATGTATTGTTTAATTTGGTTTGATAATATTTTGTTGAGGATTTTTGTATCTGTGTTAATCAGGGATATTGGCCTGTAATGATTTTTGGAAGGGGTGATGTCCTTGTCTGTTTTTGGTATCAGGTAATGCTGGCCTCATAAAATGTGTTTGGAAACATTCCCTCCTCTTTAATATTTTAGAAGTGTTTGAGAAGGATAGATATTAAATCTTCTTTGAATGTTTGGTAGTATTCACCAGCTGTCTGGTCTTGGACTTTTCTTTGTTTGGAGGTTTTTTGTTTTTTGTTTTTTGTTTTTTTTTTTTTAATTTTTCTTAACGTTTATTAATTTTTGAGAGAGAGAGAGAGACAGACAGAGCATGAACGGGGGAGGGTCAGAGAGAGGGAGACACAGAATCCGAAACAGGCTCCAGGCTCCGAGCTGTCAGCACAGAGCCCGACGCGGGGCTCGAACTCACGGACTGTGAGACCATGACCTGAGCCGAAGTCGGACGCCCAACCGACTGAGCCACCCAGGCGCCCCTGTTTGGAGGTTTTTGATTACTGATTTAATCTCCTTACTGGTAATTGGTCTATTTTGATTTTTTTGTTTTTTGTTTTTTTTATGATTCAGTTTTTGAAGATTGTAAATTTGTAGGCACTTGTTTATTTCTTCTAGGTTGTACAATTTATTTGTGTATAATTGTTAATAATTGTCTCTATGATACTTCGTATGTCTGTGGTATCAGTTGTAACTTCTGATTTTTATTTCTGATTTTATTTCTTTAAGCCCTCTCTTTTTTTTCTTGGTGAGTCTAGCTAAGGGTTTGTCAATTTTGTTTATCTTTTCAAAGAACCACCTCTTTATTTTATTGATTTTTAAAATTATCTTTTTAGTCTTGATTTCATTTATTTCTGCTCTGATTTTTATTATTTCTTCCTTTTACTAACTTGGGCTTTCTTTCTATCACTTAAGACCAATGTATCCTTATTGATTTTTCTGTCTGAATGATCTATCAATTGATGTAAGTGGGATGTCAAAGTCCCCTACCATTATTGTACTGCTGTCAATTTCTCCCTTTAGGTCTCTTAATATTTATTTTATATTTTTGGTGCTTTACATTGGATGAATATATATTTAGAAATGCTTTTCCTTTATTATAGTCTTTGCTTTAAAGTCTATTTTGTTTAAAGCTACACCAGCTTTTTTTTTTTTTTCATCTCCATTTGCATGGAATAACCTTTTTCCATCCCTTCACTTTCAGTCAGTGTGTGTCCTTACTTATGAAGTGAGTCTCTTATAGGTAGTATATAAATATGCCTTGATTTTCTGTCTATTCAACCACTGTATGTTTTTTTATTAGAGAATTTAGCCTATTTACATTTATTTTAATTATTGATGGTATGTACTTATTGCCATTTTGTTACTTGTTGAGTGGCTGTTTTTGTAGTTCCTTTCTGTTCCTTCCTTTTTTTCTTTCTTTCTTCCCTTCTGGTTTGATGACTTTCTTCAGTGTTATGTTTAGTTTCCTTTGTCATCTTCTTTTATGTAGTTAATACGAGTTTTTGCTACACAGTTATTTTGAGGCTTGCATATATCATCCTATGTATATAACTATCAATTTTAAGTTGATAGCAACTTAAATTTGAACATGTTCTAAACTCTATGTTTTTATTACCACACCCCTTCACATTTTATGTTTTTGATATCATATTTTACATATTTTTATTTTATGTATCTCTTAACTAATCATTGTAGTTTTAGTTAATTTTACTTTTGTCTTTTATTTTTTTTTTATTTTTTTTTTACTTTTGTCTTTTAACCTCCATAGTAGCTTTATAAGTGATTAACTCATTATCTTTACTATACATTCACCTTTTCCAGTGATATTTTTACTTTTGTATGTATATTTGTTATTAATTAGTGACATCTCTTTTCTGCTTAAAGAAGTCCATTTAACATTCCTTGTAAGGCCAGTTTAGGAATGATGAACTCCTTTAGCTTTTGCCTGAAAAATTCTCTCTTCTTCAATTCTGAATGATAACCATTAGGTAGAGTATTCTTGGTTGGAAGTTTTTGCCTTTCAGTACTTTGAATATATCATGCCACTTTCTTCTGGCCTGCAACGTTTCTGCTGAGAAATCTGCTGATAGCCTTATGGTGTTTCTCTTGTAAATAATAATTTTTCTCTTGCTGCTTTTAAGATTCTCTCTTTAAGTTTTGACACTTTAATTAAAATGAGTTCATCTTATTTGGAACTCTCTGGTATTCCTGAACCTAGATATCTGTTTCCTTCCCTAGGTTAGGGAAGTTTTCAGTCATTATGTCTTCAAATAAGTTTTCTGCCCATTTCTCTTTCTTTTCTCTTTCTAGGACCTCTATAATGCAAATGTTATTCTGCTTGATGTTGTCTCATAGGTCTCTTAAGCTATCTTCATTTTTTAAAATTCCTTTTCCCTTTTGCAGCTCTGTCTGGGTGAATTTCATTACTTTGTATTCCAGCTTGCTGACCTGTTCATCTGCTTCATCCAGTCTGGTGTTTAACCCCTCTAGTGTATTTTTCAGTTATTATATTCTTCAGCTCTATGGACTCCTGTTTCATACTATTATATTTTCTATTTCTTTGTTGAAGTCCTTACTATGTAAATCCATTCCTCTCCCAAGTTTGGTAAGCATCCATTACCCTGAATCTTTATCAGATAGAATCCTTATCTCCATAGCATTATGACCTCTTTCTGAGGTTTTATCCTATTCTTTCATTTGGAACATATTTTTCTGTTTCCTCACTTTGCTTGACTCTCTGTGTTTGTTTCTATATATTAGGCCAGACAGTTACCTCTCTCAGCCTTGGCATGCTCTTGTGCAGTTGATGAAAGTTCTCATTCAACCTTGCCCTAGCTCTTGGTTGTTTCTTGCGACTTTGTGATTGTTGGATCAACTTGATTTATTATTGATAATGTCCTTATGGTCGAGATGTACCAGAGCCTGTCAGTGTTCTAAGGGGAGGAATTTCATTTAGCACCAAGTTTCAGGCTAATCGAAAGTCAGACCCTCAGGTAGCAGCTTTTAAAATATGCAAAATATAGTCTTGTGGGGCCACAGTCATAATCCCTGCTGCCTCCAAACCAAAAGATCTGAAGGTGTCCTTGGGTGACAGTTGCAAAATGTGGGACTCTAGACAAGTATATAAACTCCTTTCTGTGAGGTCTTATTGAGCTGTATCAAGGTGAAGGGGGTGCACAAGGATGGTGTCTTCCTGCTTATGTTCCCTGGGAGCACTTCTGTAGCCTCTAGATGTATGGAAAACTTGAAGCCTGTTCCTCAGCCTGAAGCCCCAGGATAAGTAAATGGGCTTTTGTCACAGGAAGGCAAGGTTGTGTCTCAGTTGGCTGTCTGAAGTGCCCTGGAGTGGTGGCCTGCCAAGTACTGTCTTTCTGATTCTTATATTCCCTTGGAGCTCAGGAATGTCAGCCCCCTTGGCCGTGAGGGCCAGGCAGTCAAGGAGCATCCTCTGTATGGATTGCACATATCCACTGGCTTAACTAAGCAGCTAGAGAGTGTAGGGGGTGGGGCACACTCTCCAGCTTAGAAAGGCAGCAGGAAAGGGTCTTGACTGCATGTGCCCAGGGGTTTTAGGAATGCAGCAGGAGAGTGCCTTGTCTGGGTGCATATTCTGGCTTTAGGCTCAGAGCAGAAAAATGCCAGGACTGCTCACAGTTGCCAGCCCCAACCAGTGAGTGGGGGAGTGTTGCAACCACCTGTGCTCACCAACCAGCTTTAGTTCGGGAGTGGGAGACTGCTGCTACTGCTTGCTCTTGCCTGCCCCAGCTGGGGAGCAGGGAAGTGTTGGCACTGATGCCTGCTCTGGCTTCAGCAAGGCAAAGGGGATAGTGCCACAGTCCATCGCCCCGCTTGTCTTAGCAAGGTGGTGGCGGAGAGGATTTTGCATCTGAGTTCACCCACCTGTGCTAGCAGGATAGGTGGAGGGTGAAATATTGGCATCTGCCAGTGGCATCCTTCATCTCTGGGGAAAGTCCAACTGCCCCTGCTTCTCCAGCAGATGCTTTTAGATCAGCAAATAAATCGCCTTCACATATAGTCTAGGCGCTTTTTAAACTGGCATTTTTTAACTGGGTCTTTGGGTGAAACTGCACACAAGCCCTTTAAAAGGAGCATCCTGGGGCTTTTTGAGCAGAGGGGGCCAATTACATGGCCTCTACGCTGCCCCCTCCCAGTCACCATGTTCAGCCTTGGTCTGTTGAATATTTTTGGCCACTGCATAAGATGTCATTTGGTGAAAATTTTCTGAGGATAAAGCAAATCTGAAAGTGCCTGGGTTAGCTTGCTGTTGAGTAGGTAGGTCACTTGAGGGGTTGTCAGCTGTGTGCAGGAGCTGCTGGCTGTCCCCTGGGTCTGGCTGGCCAACTCTGCCTCTGACCAAGCCTCTTTCTGGCAGCCATGCCTTTCTTTAGATATGTTACTAGTACTGATCTGGGATCCAGTTACACTGGGTGGTGGTTCTTCCAGTTCTGAGCCAAGAAACTTGAGCATCTGAGGTGCTGTTACCTGAATGTTCTCTGAGGCCCTTCTTGTCATAACATTATGATCCAGGTTTGCCACCTTTTCTGCAAAGGAATATTCCTTTTCCTGTGACTGAGACACTGTTATCAGGCTGAGGTTCCTGGACACAGGTCCCCATTTTGTCTGTCACTCTCTGGGTGACCCTGGACCTCACACCACTGGCTGCCAGAGAGGGGACCTGAAAACCTTGTTCCCTCTAATCCTCCAGGGCTCATAGCAGTCCCTCAACAAACACTTAAGGAAAGCACCAATGAATAAATGAACAAATAATCCTAAAGTATAATTGCCTAGTGAATAATAAATTCAAATTAAGAGACATGTGAACTTTTAAAGGATGAGAGAAGGAATAGGAGATAAGGTAAATTTAAGTTTCCATTTCTTCACCCACAAGATGACTAAAACCCCTAATTTAAGGTTTTATTACAGCTCCACCGTGATGGGGAATTAAATCTCAAGTGTGTTGAAGGGCACTTTCCAGAATGCAGAGGCTGAACATGAAAGGCTCCGTTTTTCAAAGGCAGATAAAATGTTAGTACCCAAGTAAAGAGTTTTTAAAATGAGTGGTTCAAGACCCAAGCAGGAAGCTGAAATGGAGACATTTCCCTCTTTTCTGTATACTGTCTATTTAGGAAGAATGTTTACTCTCTCTAAGCTTTAAATGTGCTATAGGCCTGCAAACCATTCCTCCTGGGGAGAATAGGCCTTCTCCAAAATGTTCATTCTGCATGGGCTGCATGTAAAATGTCATCGCATATTGACCTATGATCAATAAAGAAGAATTTCTATAATGCTTTCAGCCAGATTTGTCCAGAGTGCCAGGATTCAGAAGTCAGTTCCAAAGCAGCCCCAAGATCTCCGAGCTGCTGAGGGGCCCATGCAATACGATGATGTCTCTTGCTTTCCTGAGATCATTTCTGGTGCTGTGGAAGCAGCTGGAAGTGCTGAAGGACCACTGGGGCCAGCTCAAACTGCAAGGCCAGGACGGCAGTTCTGTCTCCCTCCACAACCAGTTCTCAGAACTCTACGGGTAAGTGTTGCTAAGGTGGAAATTCTCGTGGACGAGTGGAATCTGAGGCTTGGCACATTCCTGCCCCTTGCTCTGAGGGAGAGATTTGGTCCATGAATTCTGGTATGCCCAGCCCCACCGAGCTCAGAGGAAGCTGGGCAATATGTCTCTATAAAAAGTGCTTTACAGGAAAAGCTGGGTTCTACTGAATTCAGAGACAGTGCTGGGTTCCACTAAGCAATACTGTACATCATTTACCCAGAGTTCTGTCCCTGGGAACTTGTGCTTCTCAAGTGTTCCCATGGTGCTGACTCTAAGCTTTTTTAGTTCATAGGATCCCAGCAAGCACTGGGTAGGGAGATGCTGCTGCTGTGAACTCTTCCCTACTTTCTACCCCATTAGACCCAAGTGCTGAGTCTCTGAGAGTTTCACCCACTACAGCCAGAGGTATAATATGGTGCAACATGAGATCTTAGGTCTGTGGGATGGTAGGGTGTTTTCACACTTCAGGCTCTGGCTGGGATGAATTAGCTGTCAGAAAAGATATGTTGCCTCTTCCATGTGTCTGTTATCAAACAAGCATTTACCATCCTTGGACCTTACTGGGCATAAGAAGATTCTCTTTGGTGCCATAGTCCTTGTGGTCTATTTTATGAATTATCACAGTCAGCTTTCCTGGTAACTAGGGAATGAGAAAACTTGTCAATTTTTTTTAAAGTTTATTAATTCATTTTTAGAGATAGCACAAGTAGGGGGAGGGGCAGGGAGAGAGAGAGAGAAAAAGAGAGAATCCCAAGCAGCCTCTGCACTGTCAGTGCAGAGCCTGATGCAGAGCTTGAACTCACAGACCATGAGATCTTGACCTGAGCTGAAATCAAGAGTTGGCTGCTTAACCGACTGAGCCACCCAGGTGCCCCAAAACTTGTCAATATTTTGAAGACTAAATGAAGACAAAAATTAAATGTGCCCAGTGGGAAAAGGCCTAGGATTTAATATTGACTAAGGGTGCAACAACTATAGTGAATTTAGATGTCGATGTGAGTATCTAAAATGGGTTGGGAGGTTTATACATGATGATAGGAGACAGAACATGAATGAAAATAATTGTCAGAGAATATGAATGAGAAAAAATATGTTTGTTTACTAATTTTGGTCTCTCTTCTTTAATAGAACTGACATCCTCTACCCCAGCATGAAAGCTATAGCTAGGCGGATGGGGAAAGAAGATGAATTTGAAGATCTCATAATAAGTAGTCAGTCTATTCTTCCCCCTAAAGGAGCTTCAGAAATTGAAATAAAAATTCAACAGGTATGCAAGAGCCATTTTGAATTTGACTTTGAAAATTTGCTTTATGGCATAAGCATGTAATACTACAGATACACCCAAGTGGTTTTTTTTCTAAGACATTAAGTGTAGATTGTAGGTGTGTAAATCACTGAACAGGCTCAGAAGGAACTAAGTACCTAAAGGCATGTAGGGCTTTGATTAAGCAAATAACTATCCCTAATGTTCCCATTTTGTAAGTCTGAATCTTCATATTTTGATTTTCCTCAAATTAAGGTGGACTACCACACAAAAAAAGACCGTGATAGAGAACATAACCACTAGCATCTTAAACATAAAATCTAGGGGTACCTGCGTGGTTCAGTTGGTTGAGCATCTGACTCTTGATCTCAACTCAGATCATGATCTCACAGTTCATGAGTTCAAGCCCAACGTGGGGCTCTGCTCTGACAGGGCAGAGCCTGCTTAGGATTCTCTCTCTCACTCTCTCTCTGCCCCTCCCCCACTCGCACTGTCTCTGTCTCTCTCAAAATAAATAAATAAACTGAAAAAAAAAACATAAAATCTGGCACACAATTATCTGCCCCCCACACACACCCATGGCAATGGAATGTATTTAAAATAGCTCCTGTGATTTTTTTTTTTTCTGAGAGTAAGACCACGCAACTTATGCACTAATCCATTTGGTATATGCTAGATGATCTATGTGAGAGACTCTTTTCCCAAGTGTTTGTTTACCTTTGTCCTAGGACATAGACCCAATGTGGCTGTGCTCACTGTCACAGGCAAACAAAACCTCTAGCTGTTTCAGTGTCAATGCAGAGATTCACGTCCCCTGAACACCAAGGAGAATTCAGCTCCCCCGCCTCCAACATACACACATCCCAGTCCCGAATCCCCTTGCTTACCCTTCTGAATCCTGGTTCTCTCTAGTACCTGGGGTCCTCTGACAGGGAGAAATGTGGGCCCAACAAGCATAATGGATAAAGTAAGAGTTCATGGTTATTGGGAAAATTTTCTATTGGTCATATTTAGAATTTTAATCTTCTCATGAAATCCCTCTTGATATCTAAATCAAGTTTCAGGCCCAGGGGTTTCTCTTGTAATAACAGCTCATGAAATTCCTGGCCACATTTAGAGACCCCCAAACACATGAGGTCACCTCAGACATTGAGCACTTTGCAATTTAGCAGAACTTGGTTTAAAAAAATAAAATAAAATAATAAAAATAAATAAATAAAAGGTTATGTTTTATCAGTGGGGATGTGGACCAGGAAAAGATGCTGATCCCCAAAGAGGTATATCTACGGTCGCAGAAGTACTTAGAAACCCAAGAAAGGAACCCTTTCGTCTTCCCCGGGAGAGAGTAGCTAAGGGACAGCACCTAATCCCAGACCCTTTTGCAGGAATGTGACTTGGGAGCTCAGAGTATAAGCTGAGTGTAGAAAGTGACTCAAACTTCTTACTCTAGCTTCAGAAGCTTCTGGAAAATCTTGAAATTCATATGATCCAGGAAGTATTAAGAAAAGTTAAGAGAGAAAGAGCACTGGTTGTATCAGAAAAGTCCAAGGACCAGGGTACTCTCCCTACAGGTAAAGTATGTTTATTTTATTACTTTACAAAATAGCATTTATTGGTTTTTTCCTAATTATGAAAGCAATCCATGTGTCATTTTCATGGTAAAGAGGTACTACAATGTCCAAACAATGATATAAAAATTACTTTTTAATAACTTGGCCCAGAGAGAACTATTAACATTTTGACATATTTCCTTCCACTTAAAATCTTTTAAATAGAAAACATTTGTTAAGTTCAGTTTCAGCTCTGTTGATTAACTCATAACTGAAATAAAGTTGAAATGGGGAAAACATATAAGCTTTTCTTACTTGTAATATATTTAAGTTCACGTATGTATTATACATATATATAACATATAAATGTAAAAATCTTACAAACACATGTATTTGGGGTGGGAAGGTAATCAAAATTATTTCCTTTCATCTGAGCTCTAAAGTCAGGGTCACTTCATGGACATGTGATCAGCACACTCACACAGGATTCAGGGGTACTTGGGGCTTAATAGTCTATGGCTGCCATCTTGAAACTCTTAATTTTGACTAAGAGTTTGTGTTTTGTAAGTGGAATCCAGTGAGTCAATGGAGAATGCACCAAGACTTGGAGCCTTGCTTTACATGAAGTCCTGCTTCTTACTGCCTCCCCACCTTGCCGAATGGCTCTCAGCTACCTATTCGTCTGCTCTCTAGTACCCTGGGCACCCCTAATCTCCCCCTCACCATCCCCACTAGGCCATTGCTGCTGCCCTCCACTCCGGGGGTGGGGGGGGGTGGCGGTTGCTGAGCAGGAGGAGGATGGGGATATGTGTACCTAGTAATATCTCAATGACCCTAGTCTGGCAACATCATGGTACATCTAATGGGTGACTCAGTGGGAGCAAGCCTATTGCCTATCCTAAGATTTGTACAATATCCCAGGACAGAGGTTACAATACCCTAGGGATTGCCTGTCCACAGTGGGCCCCTGGGAAGGAAAGATGCCTGGTTCAACTTCTCCACCCCTGGCCAGGGCACAGAACCTCAGTTCAGTAGCTACACAGGCAGTCATGCTCCCAGTCACAGGGTAGAGCTCCTCGGAGTGAGTGTCTCACTCTCCTCACAAGCATTCCCATGCCTAAGGAGTACAACATTAAAAACAAATAAAAACACCATGACAGGTCAAGAAAGAGACTGCAGAAGAAAGAAAAGACTATATTTTAGTATCTATAATGGTGCTTTTCTTCCCTGCTTTTTGGAAAAGAGGCCCTGCATTTTTATTTTGCACAGCGTGCCATAGATTACGTAGCTGGTCCTGTCTGAACTGTCTACTCCTAACTCCTACTAATTCTGTAGGAAAATTCACAACATTTGAACCATGGAGGGGTTGTTTGACTAGCAAACTAAATTAGATTTTCTTCTTGAGACAAAGTCCACAGACATTATAATGTTAATTAATAACATCTGTCCTCACCTAAGACATTGTCATTTTATCAGTGCTTCGAGTAATTGAATTCTATAAACAGGGCTTTGGCAGAAGGCTATGCAGTGAGAAGGCAAGCCACTTCTTGGCTAGGGGTGTCACCAGAGAGCTGAATGTCACCAGAAAGCTGAGTGTGGTTGATCTTCATTTACAGAACATTTAACAAGACACAAAAAGCACGTGTTATTGTGCTGTGATGGCTGCTTCCAGGCAACTCCCCTCTGAGTCTTGGGAGAAAATCCACAAGTGCACAGCAGGTGCAACCATCTTCATGTTTCAGGCTGTGGTTTAATGAGACACCCAGATGGGGGGCAAGGGACAAAGCTTTTTTGCTTTGTGGCTCTGTGTGCTGCCTTGTGCAGGGTGCTGTCAGCTGTGCTTGGAAAGAGCCTCCATAAGGAGCTGGTGGGAGTTAGGCAGAGGGGCGGGGTAGAGTTTTATTTATTTATTTATTTATTTATTTATTTATTTTTTTATTATATGAAATTTATTGTCAAATTAGTTTCCATACAACACCCAGTGCTCATCCCAAAAGATGCTCTCTTCAATGCCCATCACCTACCCCCACCTCCCTCCCACCCCCCATCAACCCTCAGTTTGTTCTCAGTTTTTAAGAGTCTCTTATGCTTTTGCTCTGGGGTAGAGTTATTTTTAATGGTGCTAACATTGATATTATCAAAATTTAGGGGCTCCTGGGTGGCTCAGTCGGTTAAGTGTCCGACTTCAGCTCAGGTCATGATCTCGCGGTCCGTGAGTTCGAGCCCTGCGTCAGGCTCTGTGCTGACCGCTCAGAGCCTGGAGCCTGTTTCAGATTCTGTGTCTCCCTCTCTCTCTGACCCTCCCCCGTTCATGCTCTGTCTCTCTCTGTCTCAAAAATAAATAAACATTAATAAAAAAAAAGATATTATCAAAACTTACTTTGGCTAGAGTGTACGGGCCAATTGTAAACTCTTGTTCAGATTCTGTACTCATGTACATGTAAATGCCAATAGTGAGGGTATTTTCTTATTGTTGACTCAATATGAGTGTCCTCCTGTAGTGAGTTCCCTCAGTGCAAGTGATGGAGTCCCCACCGTATGCCCGGTGTTCTTCAGTGTAGTCTTCCTGAGACCTCTGTGGGCTAGGAAACTTCGAAGAAAGCAATAAAACCTTGGAATCTCCACCAAGAGATGCTTTTTGCTCATCTCAGCGGCAAAAAGCAGCCATAGTGGATGGGGCTTCGGACACAGGCCGCCTTTGAGGTCAAGGTTACCTTGGGGTTAGGGATTTCTACAGAGGGAGTTAGGAATGGAGACTATTGAGACCCAGGGGACATGCCAGGCTCTTGTCCTTCCCTCAGGGTCTCCTCTTTCCCTGTTGGACAACTCTGGTGTCTATGTTTGTGCCTGCCAGAAATTAGCCCTCTAATACTTCTCAATCGTTTCCCTCTTTCCCACCTTGTCTTGGAGCTTAGTCTTCTTCTAGAGCTTCTGAATGGGTTTCCAGTTTGTCAGTGAGCATCCGAAAATGCAGCAGCCACACCTGGCCCAGTGTTGGTTTGTGATAGCTGAACTAGTGCTCCCCTGGGAGCTTTAAAAAGCAGCTCCAGACAATCTTATTCAGCCTCAGGGCTTGGCTTAGCATGGAGATGGGTTCCACTGATTCAAAAAGGCTCCGCTATTCTCCATATTTAGCATTTTAGCATTCAAGTCATTTTTAATTGATTTTCTCAATTTCTCTGAACATTTATAAGGTCAGCAGTCTCCAAAGTGGAGTGCGTATATCCCAGGAGTGTGGGAAGAAAACATTAAAACTTCTAAGTAGATTAAATTCATATGTAAGAAGTCACATGTCACACTACACACTGGGGTGTCCTGAAGTGACCACTTGGAGGCAATCCACAAGCAAGCACTAAGAAATAGTAAAGACAGGGGTGCCTGGGTGGCTCAGTGAAGCGTCCAACTTCAGCTCAGGTCACGATCTCATGGTTTGTGAGTTCGAGCCCTGCGTCAGGCTCTGTGCTGACAGCTCAGAGCCTGGAGCCTGCTTCGGATTCTGTGTCTCCCTCTCTCTCTGCCCCTCCCCCACTCACACTCTGTCTCTCTCTCTCTCTCTCTCTCAAAAATAAAATAAACATTAAAAAAAACTTTTTAAAAAAGAAAAAAGTAATAGTAAAGACATTTCTAATCCTGGTACATGCTTATCTTCAGCCACAGTATGAGGTTAAAAAAGATAAGTTAACCACATCTGATAAGAAGTCAGACAAAAAATTTCAAAAGGTCAAGAAAACTCTAGGAATGTAGACTGAGCTCCATTCTCATTGTTAATGAGCCTGGCCCTGAGTACATCATACTATACAGTATTAGCCAGTGATAGTGTTGTAGGTAGTTAGAAATACACAAATATACATATGTTAACAGTGAGTGGACAAAAATGTTTTGCTTAAGGGAAGCACAATCCAAACACTTAAAAGAGGGTGGCCGAGGCCAGCATTCCCAGCAGTGTGCCCTAGAACACAAGTTCCCCAACATTCTAGGGCAGGAGTTCTCTCATGCACTTTGCACTAACAGACTCCCAGGCTGCCTGAAGCTTCCCATTCCCTTCGTAACACAAGCCGGCAAAATAGTCGTTAATCACAGTCTTTGGATTGCCTGTGTTTACCTAGCTTCACTGATCATTGTTTGCTTCAAACCGGTTTATGCCACTTTTATTTGTCATTGTGTGTGGGTAATTTAATTAAGTATTATATAAACCAATGAAATGGGAGTACAAAAAGAGATCTTCTCAATAAAAATCAAGTTGAGGGGTGCCTGGGTGGTGCAGTTGGTTAAGCGTCCAACTCCCGATCTTGGTTCAGGTCATTATCGAGCCCTGCATCAGGCTGTGCACTGATGGCATGGAGCCTATTTGGGATTCTATCTCTCCTCTCTGCCCCTCCCCTTCTTGTTCTCTCTCTCTCTCGCTCTGTCTCTCTGTCTCTCTCTCTCTCTAAATAAATAAATACACTTAAAAAAAAAAAGTTGAAATGGATAAACTGTGGTACATCCAGTCAATGGAATATTATTTAATGCTAAAAAGAAATGAGCTATCAAATCATGAAAAGACAAGGATAAAAATGCACATTACTAAGTGAAAGAAGCCCACCTGAAAAGGCTACACATTGCATGATTCCAACCATATGACATTCGAGAAAAGGCAGAACCATGGAGATAGCAAAAAGATCAGTGGTTGCCAAAGGGTTAGAGGGGAGAGAAAGATGAACAGGCAGAACACGGGGATTTTAGGGCAGTGAAACTATTCTTTATGATAATATAATAGTGGATAGATGCCAATTATACATTTGTCAAACCTATAGTTTCACCAAGATTGTGAACTGTAATGTAAACTATGGACTTTGGGTGATAATAACATGTTAGTGTATGCTCATCAGTTATGACAGACATACCACACTGGTGTGGGATGTTGATAGTTGGGGAGGCTGTGTGTTGGAGGTGAAGGGGGCAGGGAATATATGGGAACTCTCTGTACCCATCTGCTCAATTTTTCTATGGACTTAAAACTGCCCTTAAAAAATGACATATTTGGATTTTTCATGGTCTTTTTATTTTTTCTTCATAAAAAAAAGAAACAAGTAAACAAACAAACAAAAACAACAAAATACACACTAGGAATTGTAGACCATGTACTATGTGTTATGGTTTATAGAAGAAAGATAGTACAGAACTCCAATGTGTGGGCACATACAAAGGAAAGACCTAAGTTCTATATTAGAAAATTGGCAAATGTTTGTATATTTATGTTTTTTAAGTTAAATAGAATGTTTAAGGTACTACATGTCATTTTTTAAGCATTCTCTGGTTTATCAGACTTCTTTTGATCAACCAACTCTTAGTCTTGATTGGATAAGAGGATTTCTGCTACGTTTTGCAGGGGTTGTTGTGGGGGAAAGGTTTTATTTGTTGTCAAAGAAGTTTGGGAAACTTGTGGTAAATAATGCTAAAAAGATTTCTTTGCTCTAGACCTCAGAGCCTTTACTATCCTACTGTGCACTGTAAATCTCCAGGAGAGAGAGTATGAAATGTTCTTTACCTTTATTTGACCACAGAACACTTTTCTCCCCTTGGGAATATCTATCATCAACTCAACCGTTCTGGGGAGCAGTTTGAGAAACACAGGAGTACAAAATACATTGCTTAAAGCAATAAGGTTTCAACCTACCCACCTTCTGGGGGAACCCTGGTGGTCAGGAGAACAACCTTGGTTGGCAGTTGTGTGCCTTCAAGTTTCAGTTCTGCTTGGCTCAGGACCCAGGAGCCACTCAGGCACAGAGGCCGGTGGTTGTGTTAGAGAAGTGAAATGCTACCAAACCAAGATACGCTTCCTAGAGGGAGGAGGCTGCATAGGGGTGGGGGGAGCATTCATAGAGGGAGAGAGGGGAAGTGGTTTGGCGAGGAGGAAGTCAAAGTTTCCTCCAGCCAAAGGACCTGGGCACAGAATGAGAGGAAAGAACAAAACCCTAATTTGACCCCCAGTGTGCTGTCTCTTTCCCACCTCCATGCTACTGTCAAAAACTGCTTCATCTCAGAGAAGCCACAAACACAACACACAATGAAAATGAGACACATTTAGAGACCACCAACTCCGCTTGGCCAGAAATTACTTCTCTTGGATGAATTCTATTCTCCCTGGCTTCCCCTGACGCCTGCCTACAGATGTACTTGTATGTCTGAACTTGAACTCATGAGGAAGAAGCACGGTGGGAAGATTTCCAGCACTCTGGTAAAATACTTCCCCTTCAGCTGAGCCCCAGAGCTAAACCCAAACCAGCTCTGTGGGCATTTGCCAGCTGACAGTCCCCAAACCAGAAATATGTGGCAGATGTGGTCCCTTGCCAAGCTTTTCCATAACCCAGAGACCTACCACTCAAGTACCCTGGAAAAAGTATCCAATTCTGTGTCTGAAAAATTTCTGAAGCATACATGAACTCCATTTTGTCAAAGCTTAGACGTACGAAAGTCTTAAACATCTTAAGAAGTGTGAACTTCTAGGCACATTAACTTTTTTTTAGATTTTCCACTTCAGCTGTACCAGGACAATGGTGTTATGTCTAATCACCTTTATTGTCCTAAAGGAAAAACAAAGTCAGATTTATATGTTCGTGATGGAAAGTAGCCAATTGTAGAAGAATCGTGGAACCCCATTTTCAAACTCAGGACCACCCAGTAAACAACGTAATTGCAAATACCAGGTACTCCTGCATTGTCATATCCACATTTCTGAGAGGACTGTGCTGAATGTTTCCTCTTGTGTGTACCGAGTCTCCTGTCAGAAAAATGAAAGTATGAGTATGAAATCACGTCTGAAATTAGAAACAGCTGGCGACAGGGAGTGGCCCTGTGTGTACTCTTGCTGATGGCCAGAACCCCCACAGCAGAAAAGGGAGTGGGGCAGGGCTTGGCTTCTATCTCTGACTCCATAGGTTTCTCTTTGTTTCAAGACTCCCCTGGGGCCATGCACAAGGAAGTAGGCCCTACCCAACGTAATTAAACATACACATGTGCTTTTGCTCTTCCATATGGAAGTTAAGGAGTGTTGACATATTTCCACTGCTCCAGCACCGTCCTGTTGTTTTTAAGTTTGATTTTTTTTAACAGCTAAAACATTCACCTGGTTAAAACTCAAAACGATACAACAATATACATATTTAGAGATCAAGTTGCTACCACTGATCCCTTTTTGCCACCCCAAGTAGCCATTTTTATTAGTTTTTAATATATCCTAAGGGTGCTTCTTTATGCCTACACTAATTCATTCTTTCATTCAATTATCTATTTATTGAGCACCTAGTATGTTACACACTACTATATTTTAGGCACCATTTTGGGGTACAACCTTACTGTCATGGAGTAAAACTCCTTACTCTTGTGGAGTTTATCATCTAGAAGAGGATACACAGATAATAAGTAACACAAGAAGTAAGAAAATAATGGAGTAAGGAGGATGGCATATGGAGGTTTGAAGGGAGCGCATTGCAATTTTAAATAGGACGGTCAGGATAGACTTCAGGGAGAAAGTGACATATTGAGCAAAGTTTGAAGGAGGTATGTGGGTATCTGCGGGAAGAGCATCCCAGACAGAAGAACAGTCCATCCAAGGGACTTGAGCAGAGTGTGCCTACCATGTTTATGAAGCAGAAATACCCATAGCCGGAGTGGAGAGAGAGTGGGAAACAAGGAGGAGGTGAAGTCAGAGAGGAAGGGTGAAAAGAGAGAGAGTGTATCATGCAGGGCCTATTCTTAGTGTTTGCTCCGAGTGTGAGGCAGTGCCTGTCCCAGATTTTGATCTGGCATATGTTAATGGCGTGTCTCTGGCTGCTGTGTTGAGAATGGACTGTAAAGGAAAAAGGATGGAAGAAGGGAGAGGCTGCTTTGGAGGCCACTACAATAATCCCAGCAAGGGGAGATGGTGGCTCAAACAAGGTTGGGAGCAGTGAAAGTATTAAGTGGTCAGATTCAGGGCATGCTTTTGAAGTAACTACTAATGGATTGTGTGTTGGGTGTGGGGGAAAGAGAAGAGTCCATGATAAAACTCCCAAGATTTTTGACCTGTGCAATTGGGAAAATAGAATTGCCATTAGCTGAGATGGCAAATTAGGGAGAGAAGTTCAAAGATTAGGGCGCCTGGGTGGCTCAGTAGGTTAAGCGACCAACTTCGGTTTGGGTCATGATCTCGCATTTAGTGAGGTCAAGCCCTGTGTCAGGTTCTGTGCTGACAGCCCGGAGCCTGGAGCCTTCTTTGGATTCTGTGTCTCCCTCTCTCTCTGCCCTTCTCCCGCTCACACTCTGTCTCTCTCTCTCAAGAATAAATAAACATTTTTTTTAAAAAGTTTAAAAAAAATAAAGAATTTAATTATGCACAAGTGATGTTTGAAATACCTTTTAGGGGTGCCTGGGTGGCTCAGTTAGTTAAGCATCCAACTCAATTTTGGCTCAGGTCATGATCTCACAGTCGTGAGATCAAGACTGCTTAGGATTCTCTCTCTCACTCTCCCTCTGCCTCTCTCTCAATCTCAAAATATAATTAATTAATTTTAAAAAACGAAAAGAAAACCCTTTTAGACATCCAAGAAGAGATGCCAAGTGAGTATTAGATCTCAATTTGAAGGTTGTCCACATATGGATGGTATTTAGCTATGAGACTACATAAGATAGCCAAGGAAGTGAGCGTAGATAGAAAAAAAGGAGGTGAACCAAGGGCTGAGTCCTAGGACACTCTTATGTTAAGTTCCAGGGTGGGTTGGGGAGCCTGGGTGGCTCAGTCCGTTAAGTGTCTGACTCTTGATTTCGGCTCAGGTTATAATCTCACGGTTCATGAATTCGAGCCCTGTCAGGCTCTGCACTGACAGCATGGAGTCTGCTTGGAATTCTCTCTCTCTCCCTCTCTCTATGCCCCTCCCCTGCTCTCTCTCTCTCTCTCTGTCTAAAAATAAATAAACTTAAAACAAAACAAACAAAAAGAGAGCTGGGGGAGAGGACAAGGAGAACCAGCAAAAGGGACTTAGAAGGAGCAGACACTGAGGTAGAGGAAAACTAAGACAGTGGTGTCCCAACATCTAGTGATGAAAGTTTCTCAAGCAGGAGGAATGTGACAAATTGTGTGAAATGCTTCTGGTAGTCAGGTAAAAGCAATGTTTTTAGTCATGTTGAGGTCACTGGTGTTTATAACAAAATCAGGTTCAGGGGAGTGATGGAGGGGAAAGCCGGGTGAGTGGGCTTACGAAGGATTTGGAGAGAAGTCACAGCCAGCCAGGATAGGCCTTTCTTCCTGAGAGTTTTGCTAAAAAGAGAGCGAAAAAAATGAAGCAATAGCTGACAGGGGAAGTGGGGTCAAAAGCAGGATTTTATGAGGTGGGAGAGATAACATGAACTATTGTGAATGATCCAAGAAAGAGGGGAGAAGTGATATTGGAGAACACTGGCATTCTGGAGCAATAATCTTGAGTAGGCTTGAGGGGATATCCCCTCATTTAATATTTATCATGTCTTTCTTATAAAACATAACATGTTATATTCACTTTTCTTCACCTTGCATTTTTCACATAGAAATCAATAGTTCTTAGGGCACCTGGGTGGCTCAATTGGTTAAGTGTCCGACTTCGGCTCAGGTCATGATCTCACGGTTCGTGGGCTCAAGCCCCGCATCATGCTCTTTGCTGACAGCTCAGAGCCTAGAGCCTGCTTCAGATTCTGTGTCTCCCTCTATCTCTCTCTCTGCCCCTCCCCTGCTCATGCTCTGTCTCTCTCTCTAAAAAAAATAAAAATAAACATTAAAAAAATTGGGAAAAAAAATCTATGGTTCTTTTCCTATTAGTACATGGGGAGGTTTCTTTTCAGAGATGCATACTATTCCATTGGAAGGATATACCATAGTTTATATGTTGCGTCCAAGCTTCTGCCGTCCTAAACAATGCTTCTCTGAATATTGCATATATGCCTCATCTTGTATGTGTCAGCCTATTGCTGCTTCAATCCAGGAGCTAAAGTTCATAGCCTGTCAGCCCTCAACATTTCTAGTCTGTAACTGTAACTATAATAGCTCTTCATTTATTTATGCTAACTACATTAGGCCAAAATAATTGTTCAGATACTTAATGACTTAGTGAAAATAGGTATCATGTAGGATCAATAATAACATTTGATTCGGGATCTTTAGTTAGGATAACAGAATATTGTTCATGGGGTTTCAGAGATACTCTTCCAAATCTTTTCATTAGGACTCTTGTAGATCTTCCTTATTCCTATGTTCTGGAGGATCCTGTGTCCTCATCCACTTCCTCCCTTCCCCCTTCCTCACCTGTTAAGTTTTGTGGATTTGGAAATAACAGCTTCTTGTGTCCAGTGTAATGCCATTAATCATTGTTCAGTGTTTCATGATACTAGCATCATTATGTTTCTCCCCCTAGACCTTTGGAAGCACCATGTCATGAAAGAAAACTTTTCAGTTATCAGACCACAAATAGTTGAAAAATTTGTACAGAGATTAATGGAAAATTACCAGGATGGTGGACTAGAGGTATGTATTGAAAGTTAGTCATTTTGGAGTGTATTTTTTTTGTAACATTAACCCAAGCAAAGAAGACTTTCCGCTTAACCCATTTCCCAATGCTTCCCTTATTCCCTTAGAATGAATATATGAACACTCAGGCTTAAAGTAGCAATCACTTGTTATAATTTTAATTTTGGGCAAAGACTGATTTCTAATAAATTAGGAGAGAGAAATTTGAATTTGCATGTTGACTAATTTCAGATTCAGCCAACTTTTTAAAGTAACCTTGGAGTTTGTTGATGAATGAGTTGTTTTAGCAACATTTCCTGCATTGATTTTTTAATATTCAAAACTTAAAAGAGAGAAACTAAAATAGCCAATAATTCCACTAACTAGAAAACATTTTTAAAATGTACAGTACAAAAAAAAAAAAAACAACCAACAGAAAGGTAACATTTCCAACCCTCCTTATTCCACCATCCCGTTTCCTCTCCACAAAGCAAACCAGCTTCAACAATTTTTGGTATATATCTATTTGAATCCATAACAAGTCTATATAATATATATTTAACAATAATATGTACTTAATACATACAATATACATACACACAGTCCTTAAAGTTATCAACTGTGTACTCTTGACTATTCCTAAATAGTGCTGAAAAGGCAAGATAAGAGAGTGTATGTGGATATTTGGCCATAGCAGAGCTTTTAGGATCATTAACAAATTAAACATAAGTACATTAGGTAGAAACAAATCCAGTTGCCTTTGAAATTCAACCATTTCTTTAAAAACCTGATTTAGCAAAACATACCTAATTTTTTAAAACAACATTTCCCTCAAATTTATATTTTTCTAAGTTCTTCAAATATTCCCCGTAATTTTATTAACAACACTTCAGTTTTTAATTACGAGACAGAGAATTCACTAGCTTGGTTGGGGATACATTTTTCCTCAGAGCTTGATGATTTACATGTATTTCATTTAAGCTTTCAATGATACCCAAGTGTAGTACTGTGTATTCTGATGAATGGGTGAAGTGGTCCCTTTTGGTCTCTGCAGCTCAGAGATTCTCAACCAGAGATACAGAGGTGATTAGGGCAGGGCATGCTCAGAAACGTGTTTGAAGCACAGACTGTTGTGCCTCTCCTTTAAAAAAAGGAAGTCAACCCTGACACATGCTTCATCATGGATGCACCTTGAAGACCTTATGCTCAGTGAAAAAAGCCAGTCACAAAAGTATAAATTCTGCACGATTCCACTTATATGAGGCACCCACAGTAGTCAAATTCATGGAGACAGAAAGTAGAATGGTGGTTGTTAGGAGCTGGGGGGAGGGCGAATGGGGAGTTGGTGTTCAGTGGGTATAAGAATTTCAGTTTTGCAAGCTGAAGACAGTTCTAGAGATCGATTGTACAACAGTGTGAATGCCACTGGACTTTACACTGAAAAATAGTTTAAATGGGGGCGCCTGGGTGGCTCAGTTGGTTAAGCGTTTGACTCTTGATTTCAGCTCAGGCCATGATATCAGGGTTGTGAGTTCAAGCCCCACATTGGGCTCCATGCTGGGTGTGGAGCCTACTTACAAAAAGAAATGGTTTAAATGGCAAATTTTACGTTACATATATTTTACTACAATAAAAACAAACAAAAAGGTTGTAGCTCAAGATCTGCTCCCCTCCTATGTATACACTTTACTCCAACACTGAAGATGGGGTCATCTAGGAAAGAAATGAAAGTATTAGGACAAACCCATATCAGGTATGACTGAAACTCAAGGCACACTGATCAGGTTGGTACCTGCCTGCCAGTGTCTTGGAATAATGAGACGCCAGGACGTTAGACCCCTCCAAATTCTATGCCTGGTGGACTTCTAGCCTTTTCTGAATGATCTGCAAAGACAAGGAACTCACTCTCTTCCAAGCCCACCCCCTATCCCCAGCCATTCCTGGCAGCTCATATTTCAAGCAGCTTTTACTGAGCTGGATTTGGCCTTCCACCACCTCCATCGTGGATCCTAGTTCTGTCCCTGGAACACCACAGATCATGGTTCTGACCCCTCACAACAAGCCTTTGGATATCTAAGGGCAGGTCAGTCAGAGAAGCTCAATTACTGCCACTGCTGGCATGTGTGAAGCCTCCGTACAATTACAATGAGGGACCTGCTCTAGTAGCACAAACCCAGACAGGTGCACCTCTGCGCCGTGGATTACAAATAGTCACCCCTTCCTCCAGACAGGTGCAGTCCAAGCCAGGGCACATGGACTAGGAAAGAGAGCAGGCACCGTGCTCCTCCCTAACCTGGGTGCTTCTGTACCAAGTACAGACCACACACGCATACATTGAGGACCTGAGCCCAGCCTTCTCTTCTTCAGACTAAACTGCCTTCTTTTCCTTTGATCACTTTATATGAGCAACTCTACCATCCTGGTCAGTCCCCTCTAAGTTCAAGATTGTCTGACCGGCAAAGAGTGCACTTGTCCTGTGTGTCCTTTGATTAATGCCCATGAGTGTGCCTGGTATTGGGAGCCACGTCACTGTTGACTTATTAGGCTGACAGTCACCTGAAGCCCATATTGCCTTCAGGCATCCTGCTGCTGCCATATTATTAGCCTCGGTCTTGTTCAACTTGGTCCACGGTGAACTTCTTAAAATCCTTAAAAATCTGGATTTTTATCATTCAGCACTGTCTCCCTCTCCCAGGTTCTTGTCAGCCTGCCCTCAGTATTCTCATTCAAGTCATTACTAACCGTGTATGCCAGGACAGGTCCCAAACCTTGTGCTACCCCCTATGGTCCCCTTCAGGCTGACCACACTCTTTGGGCACAGTCTTTCAGTGGTCAGAAGCCCATCCAGTTGTACTGTCACCCAGCCTGTGTTCTCCACTGGTCCACAAGGTCCAGTGGAGAAACCTTTTAGATGTCCTGCTGAAATCCAGATACACTTCAAGTGCTATATATTTTCTGAGGAAAGGTTAATCTGACCTGATTTTTCTTGAGTCCATATTGGCCTCTAGTGATCTTTGCTTCCTTCCCCAAATTCTAGAAAAACAGCCTTTCACCATCAGTTCTAACATCTTGCTCAAATGTCATACTAAACACACCGACCTGAAGTTAGAGACTGACCCTTATGGCAAATCAGAACTATAATAGTCTGTTGTGTGGATTCCAGAACCATTTCCATTCATATGTCAAAAGTCATTCACTCATTTAGCAAGTATTTATAGATCTCCTATTTTTTTCTAGGCACTTTGTTAGATTAAAGGCAAAAGGTACAGTTCTTGCCCTCAAAGAACTTATGGAACCAGGTGACCCAGGAGTGTCAAGAAAAGGCACTTCATGTTAAATGCTTTGAAAGAGGCATACACAGGGGATATAACCCAGCTAGCAGGTAGGGAAGAAATGGGGAAGACTTCCTGGAGGAGGTGTTGTTTGGGCCAAGTCTTAAGGCACAAATAAGAGTTGGCCAGATGAAGAGGGGCTGAAGAAGGAAGGCAGAGCAATCTAAGAAGGGAGTAGAGCAGAGTTCAGAAGAGGACACTGAAAAGGTGGGCAGGGCCAGTTGCTGAATGACATTGTAGGCAATCCTTAGGAGTTTGGATGTTATCCCAGAGTCAGCGGGAAATCATTGAAGCATCTTGTCAGCAGAGGTGGGTTTTATAAACATCATCAAAACACCTTGTATGTGCCTGATAGATACTAGATGAGTTATGAGGGGCTTCAAGAAGAAGCAAACCACAGAAGGGCAATTTGCTTCCAGCAGAGCCAGACTTTTGCCATAACAAGGCCTAGCACCTGCCATGCTTCATCCCAGGCTGGCTCTCTAGATCAGTCTATGGGGCAATCTGGTGCTTTTCCAGCCAGTGCCATTCATCATAGTTCAGATTTAACTGTTGGTGAAGGAATCAGGCCACTGGAGAACATGATTTTCACTCTGTAGTTTTTATGGAAGCCTGGGGCCTGCCTTGAAGGGGAAGTTGGCAGATGAACCCACTTCATGCTGCATTTTGGCACAGAGCTGGCATTTAGTGACCTAGGAAGGCAAGAGTAGGCTGCAGAACAGCTTTTAAGAAACAAATTGCTCTGGGGGCACCAGGGTGGCTCAGTAGGTTGAGTGTCCCACTTCAGATCAGGTCATGATCTTGCAGTTGGTGAATTTGAGCCCCGCGTAGGGTTCATAGAAAAATTATGTCAATAGCAGCCACACAGGCTGTAGTCCCACAACAGATGCTGTTCAGGCAGCTCCAAAGGCTGCCTCTGGAAGGCTGGGTAAGTCTGCAAAATCAAAGATCACTTGGAGAGAGAGACTCCTAGGAGCTTAGGAGTCTCCCTGCAACTCTCTGTCACCTGTCAATAACAGTTTCCTGTCTGCCCCACCTCAGACTTGCTCCCCACTCCATGTCCCCACTGCAAATGCTCTGGCTGGGCCCTTATCCCCTCTCCTTGCCTTCACACTCACCCTCTATGCATCATCCCCTTGAGTTGATCTTTCAGCTCAATCTCCTGAGGCCCCAACAGAACCACTGAGGGAAGGAAGCAACACAATTTCTCTGGCCTCCAGGGATGCCCAAGGGGGCTCCTGGCCATTCCTACCTCTGTGGTGTAACACAGAGACTCACCCAGAGGTGCCTCACCCTTACTAGGTAAAATATCACACTGGCTAAGAGGGAATGGTAGAGAGCCATTGTGGTTCAAGTCTGCATTTCTGTTTATTTGGGATCCTATATCTACTATGGTGGCTATAGTAACATTAGTTTGAGAAGTGTTTGCCCTGCTAAAAAGCCGTTGGAGGCCTGGCTGGCACAGTCGGATCCAGACAGTGCTGTCCAGGACAGCAAGGGGTGAGTCACTGTGGCCGATTCCAAGCACTGGGTCCAGGCCACCTGGAAAGGGTCACCAGCCTTGATGGCCTTTAATGTGGTTTCGCAATGTCTCAACGTTTCGGGCTTTCATCATACTTTGTCTGGGAAGTATTTCCTTTGTCGTTACTAAGTCCACATAGCCTTGACCCTTTCACCATAAAGAAGTCAAGGGCCATCAAATCTTGATTCCCTTTGCCTTGGTGTCAGAAGCTAAATCCAACTGTCTTACTGATCACTTTCCAGAGCAGGTTAGATTGCCCCAAATCCTACTCCACTAAAAGGGGCCCCTTGAGGAAGCCCCACAGAATGAGAGAGGGAGGCTATGTGTCCTCCTCTGACTGCCTGGCCCTGCTCATGAAATCCCCCATGAGCAGAAGTGTTCATCCACTGTTTCCATTCTACATCTCTTCAGTGTGCCTTGCCAAGCTGCTGTGGATCATGATCTTTACAAAAGCTTTACTATCTTTTCATTAGGTTATACATTTTGTTTATTTGTACATTTTATATATAATTATCTTCATTATATAAACATGTTATGATTATATTAGAAAATAGAAATATCATATATTGGAAAATACACTCATTAGCTTACCCTCATTGATAACTACTATTAGTATTTTGGCATATTTCCTTCCAAACTTCATTTATAGTTTTTTTTCATTCATCAACATTTTTTAAGCCAAGTTAGATTATTCTACATGCCCTTTTATTGTAGTGTACTTTTTTTTCACTTGAGTACATGTTATCAACATGTTCCCCTGTCAATAAACATATGTCCACAGCATAATTTTTGGTGGCGGTTTGATATTTCATTGTACAGATGGATGAAAAAAATTCAACCTGTTTCCCTTTATTAGTCACTTTTGGTTGTTGCCATTTCTCTCTTCTGTTAGAAAGATCAAGGACATCTGTTTACATATATTTTTGTGTATCGCTTTTATCATCCCCTAAAGATAAAGTTCTAGAAGAGGAATTACTGAGCCAAAGGGCATGAACATTTTAAAATCTTTTCACAGATACAGCTAGTCTGCCCTCCAGAATGCCACATTGATCACCCTTGCCATCAGCAGTGGTGAGCAGGCTGTTTCCCTCCATCAGTACTGCATTTTATCACTATTTTCCATCTCTGCTAGTTTGCCTCAATAACTTGCCTTGACAAAGTCTGGCTGCTCTTTCTCTGAAAGTCAGTGGGGACACTGAGGTTGCACTGATAGGACCATGAACTGGGGCTCACTGGGCCACAGGACCCACCCCAGAAGTCCCCAGATCCTTCTGTGGCAGACTGCCACGAGGCCTGGAGCCCTCGTGACCCTGAAGTATCACAGATAAAGCTCATGTAAGCCTGCAGGCTGGGTCTTGGATTGGGCCCCCAAAGACCCCCAGATACACTCAATGATACACACAAAGGGTCACACATAGACACAGAAATATATATAGACATTCACAGAGACATACATGAGAGACATAGATACACATACACATATACACTAATGCATACAGACACAGACGCACAATCATATCCTTAAATGCACCCCAGATGCACTCACTGATACAGACACATAGAGACACACAAAAACACTCATAGACATGCAGGCCCTAGTCAAGGTAGGTTGGTCCTATCTTCTACATACTGGTTCCCATTTCTCTCCACAGATTAAATCTAACCTTGCCTTGGAGGGGTGGACTTTTCTTCTTTTCCTTAATGGTTATCTCTTCAAAAGGATGCCCAATTTCTTAGAGAAAGGGGAAGAAATGGGACTGCCAAGAGAATGAGCAGTATGACCCTTCAATCACAGCTAGAGGGGTCCCTGCCAGGTGCTCATACTTCAGAGAGCCCCTCTGGTTCTTCTCCTTTCACTCTTCCTCACAGGGTGAGAAATACCTACAGCCAAGTGGACATGCCCACTCAGATCCCTGGCCCTCCTTCTAGACCACACTTCAGGTACCTGAGACCCTGGAATTCTCCCTGGAAAGTCCCCAGATCCTGCTCCCCAGAGGGAGAGTGGACCTTACTGCCAGTGTGCATACCCTGGCCTAAGGAGTAGTCCAGGGTGGCTGTGTAGAGGCATAGACAGCTGACTGTCCATTTACATGCATGTGAGGGCCATCTACAGTATGATGTGAAGCCAGAGGTAGAAAGAGAAGGGTGTCATGCTGCAAACTCTAGGTTGGTGACCAGTTCACTCCACATCACCACATTTCAGCATAGAACACAGAGTAGTCCAAGCCTGGCCTTCCAAACAATTTTGAAGATCTATTTTTCAAAGTAGGAGAATTAATAGTTTGTTAGTTTGATTTCCAACCTTTAAGCATCTAGAATACTTAGGTATGTGGCAGGTGGGCCTCCATATGTACTCTTGTCCCTGCCCTGCAAATACTAAGAGCAGACTTGAAAGAGAGACTTGGAAGGGTAGAGCCCATGTTTTCTATGGAGGAGAACTAGACATGGGTCTGTGAGCCAAGGCAACATGTGCCATGAGCCCTGGCACAGTGAGGCTGTCCTGCTGGAGCTGCTGTGAATGATGCCCCTTCCTTTTCAGATCACTTTCAGGAAAGAGCACCTTGAGGCCTGCCTCCTTTCCCTGGGTTGTGAAGTGATGGCAAGAGAACGCAGCAACTTCGAGAGCTACTCCATGTATTATGAGCATGTGTTGGAGCATGCTAGGCAGAAGCTCTGCCAGAAAGAACAAGTACGTTCCCAGAGAGACAGGAAGTGTGATGGGGAAGGTGTGGATAGGAAAGCCTGGGAGTCACTCCAAAGAGAATAGAACAGAGGCTAGGGGAGGTGTTCTTATGCAAGAACTGAGAATGATTGGTACTCTCCAATGTCTCTTCTCACTGGCTCATTTTCTTGGGCTCTGGTATTATCAGCTGCAAGAGTGATGGCTCAGAAACACTGGGTTGTGTGCTTTGGAGGCGTCTAGTGGAGAATATGAAAAGTTAGCGACAAA
This sequence comes from Panthera pardus, assembly GCF_024362965.1. Classification (NCBI taxonomy): domain Eukaryota; kingdom Metazoa; phylum Chordata; class Mammalia; order Carnivora; family Felidae; genus Panthera; species Panthera pardus. Next base: position 52,998,228 of record NW_026526732.1, on the reverse strand, counting down.
GGAGCAGGTCGCCACCCCCACCCCCACACCCCCTTCCCTCCCCCAGGGAAGATGCATAACTGACCTTCCCACCTAAGCAACCCCAAAGTACCTTGTGCTGTCCATGGTCTAGCCTAGAAGCCAAGATCCTTGAATAAACTCTGTCTTCAGGATGCACTTCACGGGTCTCATTAATGAGACTTCCTTAAAATGATGTCCCACTGGTGGGACCCAAAGGGTCACTTCTCCTGTCCTAATTGCACACCGTTTTAAAATGGATTGCTTCAGAGGTTTGGTGTAATTTTACTTTTCACCTAAGAAAAGTGCAAAAGCCTGAAAAAAAAAAAAAAATCAAATGAAGCATTCAAATATCAAGCGAGTCTTGGCCTTACCCCCAGTTTGGCTTATCCACATAGCCAAGTCTTCTGCATTAGTGTGGACACCTGGAAGTTCATGCTGCGTTTAGATCTCATGTTGGGCATCCTAAAGTCCGATGGGACCACAAGCACAGTCCTGACTCCAGGTGGAGCTTGAGGAGCTCAAAATGAAGCTCCATTAACACAAATGGGAGGTATCTGGAGCATGGTGTCCTGAACTGAGCCATGATTGGAAGAACAAATGGTTGAGTTTTGTTGTACATTCTTTTCTCCTCTTCAGGAATTAGATCTTATACGAAGAGGTTCGGGTCCTCCTGAAGACAACGCTGGTCAGGTAGGTTAGTTATTACCAAAAAGTTTCTCTTCTCCACCTCACAGATCCACAGTCTCAGCAGTAGGAAGACAGGAAACTTCCTAGCATTATTTTCTTGTGCCCTGTAGAAGTCCCATCAATGAAGATCCACTGCAGAAACACCTAAGGAGTGTGTTTTCACTTTTTAAGCAATAAGGGCTTTCTTTTTCTTAGCTTTTTGGTGGTTTTTGTTTTTTGTATTGCTTTGACTTATATTTTTCTTGCTAGTTTTTGGGTTGGGGCAGAGGACTTTTTCCCCACACAAGAGGTATTGAGGCTGAGGTGTCAAGAAAGGCCAATTTGCAAATGGAGACCAAGAGAGCGGAAGTATTTTATCCGAATAAAAAGTGCTTAAATGTGCCTCTTCTGGGAACACTTATATATATGCCCTCATATAATAGGCAACCATTTATTGAATACCTATTATATGTCTGGCCCTGTTCTGAGACCCATAAACCAACCTTCAATTCTGCCATCCATATTTGTACAACAGGATGTTCACCTCTTTCATCAGCTTCAAGGTAGAAGAGCAAATTTGACGCTGATATGCAAAGAACTATTTTGTAGTGACAGTTTGGAATTTTTGAGTTATTTTCCATTAAACAATATTTGTGCTGTTAGGTTGCAGAGCTCAGTCATAATATGATCATGGAAATCACTGCTCTGAGAGCTCGACTCACAGATTTGGAAGAAGAAAATCTGAATCTCAAAGAGAAGATTAGAAAAGAAGTCCAAGAAGAATATGAAGCATTAGTTCAGGCTCTGTTTGTGACATGTTTAGACATAAAAGTAAGTGACCTGTGTCGGACGTCTGGGCAGTCCTGTGAGAGCCAAGTGTTAATGACCTCCACAGCCACTGAACACAGAGTGGTCACAATGACAGAATGGGCTTTGTGGTAACCAGAGCCTGTTGGGCCCAAGAATTCTCTGGCTCTGAGTGTTCACTGCAGAGAGGGGTCAGTGATGGGTTCTCATTATTTTACCATGATAGACACTAAATTTTAGGTAATTTAGTTATTTGCTGTTTTCCTCACTTGCTGCCAAGGGCCATTGTTGCCATCTGATTGCTGTGAAGGACAGGTGGGGGTGTCTTCTCCAAAACCCCCAATGGTTAATATCACTGTTTGTCTACTGAGTGTGACCATCCAAGCAGGAGAGTGCAATGCCCTAAGCCAGGACAGACCCTGGTGTAGGTAGCAACTGGCACCTCCTGAAAGCTTACTGGACAGATTCAGAATTTGAATTAGCTGTCAGTGATTTTTTTCTGGCCTTCAAATGCCCACCAGTCTTTCTCTCACGTCCAGTGTCGGGCAGCTGCTGACCTGTAAGTGAAGGTCCATCCAGAAAAGGAGCAATGGGGTGCCTGTGTGCCCACGGCACTGTAGAAGCCTGTCACTTTCTTATGATGTCTGAAGAGCTATAAGATGGAGGGCCCATGCCTAAAATGGGCCATCACAGAGCCTGGTCCAGCTGCCCCAAAATTGTGAATTTCACTACAAACCCACCCCCTCTCTTGCTAGTGGATGTTTCCCAGAGCCAGCCCCCAGTGGGTCCTTACTTCGCTGTCTCTCCTGGAGGATTCTGGGTCCCTGAAGTTGTTACATTGACAGGAGCTTCCACCAGAGCTCTGCCTTGGCCTGGTCATTCCAGAGAGGACCAGAGATTCCTCCTCACTTATGAAGGGTCCATAAAACACAAGTGCTTACAAATACTAAAGAATCGAAACCAAAACGCATTGGGCCTGGTATTGCAGGAGAACAGACAGTGAAGTCTGGAATTGCTAAGTCATCTTCCAGGAATGAAATTATTGAAAAATTTCTTAATTTTTTTTTTAACTTATGCCAGATTCCTAGACAGAAAGTGGATTCTCTACTTCTCCCAGGCTAACCTAGTTCTGCAGGCCACCTGAAGCAGAGACTCTCTGTTCTACCCCAGACTCCTAAGTAGGTGGGGAAGCTTTCTCTGTGTGGCCAGGAGCCAGACTTCCTGCCATGGCTGCCCAGCTGGGCACTATCTTCCTGCTTTCCTCTCCAGGGAAGTGGTTCAGAGATGAGAGGACACCCAACTCTACCCTTCACCGGAGGATGCTGGGTCTGTAGTTGTACTTAGCAATGATCAAGCTGTTCCACCAAAAGCTGTTATCCACAAGCCATTTAGAACAGACTATTTCATAATGAGACTTCTGCTAAAACCGAAATGGGAAAGTAGCCAGCCTGATTCCTTCCTCTACTGTATTTTTAATGTAGTTCCTCATTAGTGGCTCATCTATATAGTGTTTTATCTGGTCAGATTCTGCTGAGTCAACCTGATTGCAAAAACCCCTAGGTTCAAATTCTCAAGTAACCCTTTGGGGGAGGAGGAGTGACTCAGTTTTCCACCTGTGACCTTCCACTCTTCTATCCATTCAACTTAACTTGGCATCTGGTAACTTAGGCTCTAAGATGTGTAGGGTCCATCTGATGAAGCCCTGTGGACTGAAGACAATAGTAAAGGGGGCTGATACGGAGACTTCCAGATAATACCTGATAGAATAATTGGGTGGATGATTTTTTTTTCATGTGAAATCATTTCTGAAAGTTAGCTTTTAGAAGGCAAAATGACTCTTCCTCTACTGTCCTTCCTGAACTTGAGTCTGCAATTTGCAGGAAAAACTGGATGAGAATCAGATGAATTTGATCCAGAAAGTGTGTGAGCTCATTGGCGAAGTAAGAACAGAAGGGATTGACAATATGAAGGCCCTAAAGAAAAAATGGGGCTCTGCCAGACCTGATGAAGGAATGAAAGAAAACCCAGCCAAAGTACGTGATTTCATTTAGCGATAGGATATCAGCATTTCATCTCAGCATCTGACCCTACCGCTCACTCTGTATGCATTCCAGTCTGGTTTCCCTGAGAAAGCATTGCATCAGACATTTTAAAAGGGCACCAGGGCTCACAGCACACTTGTGTTATCTTCTGGAAGGCACGTTTCTTTTTTTCTTTTTAAAGTTTTTATTTATTTTGTGTGTGTGTGTGAGAGAGAGACAGAGACAGAGAGAGACAGAGAGACAGAGACAGAGAGACAGAGAAAAAAAATATGTGAGTGGGGGAGGGGCAGAGAGAGAGGGAGAGAGAATCCCAGGCAGGCTCTTCACTGCCAGCACAGAGCCTGACACGGGGCTCAAACTCACAGACTGTGAGATCATGACCTGAGCCAAAACCAAGAGTCAGACCCTTGGGGCACCTGGGTGTCTCAGTCGGTTAAGCACCCGACTCTTCGACTCTTGATTTCCACATTTCCAGTCAGGTCATGATCTCACAGTTTGTGATATCAAGCCTCTCCATCCCGCCCCAGGGCTCTGCACTGACAGTGTGGAGCCCGCATAGGATTCTCTCTCTCCTCTCTCTGCCCCTCCCCCACTTGCACTCTCACTCTCTTTCAAAATAAATAAATAAACATCAGAAAAAAAAAAAAAAAAAAAGCTGAGCTACCCAGGTGCCCCAAGGCCTGTCTCTGATGTTAGCATCTGTGCCCTTCTCATGGGGGCAGACTTTTCTGAAAGTAAGCCTTTCTCAGCAGGAGCAGCTGCGTGCCTTGGAGCAAGACAACTGCCGCCTGTCTGCCCTGGTGTGCAAAGTGAGGAGCCTGGGCCACTGGAGGTTGGCTGTGCAGCGGGCTCGCTTCCAGGGCCAGCTGAACAGGGCAGAGAAGGTGAGTGTTAGGAGAGGGAGGCCCGCCCACCCCGCACAGCAGGGAGTGACTGATGAGGTGGGGGGCTGGCTGACCTGGGGGGCTGGTCTTGCCCTGGTGTTGGCAAGACCAACCATCTTAACGGATCTCACAGTCAACAGTCGGGGAGTTTTCCAGGGAAGTGACTGAATGTCAGAGCCCCCAGAGAAATAGGAAAGAGCCAGAAGCCAATGGCAAAGAAGCAAATGGGAGAACAGAGAGTCTAGCAGGAGAAAAGGGGAAAAATGGAGGGAGGACATCCCGAGGGTTTGAGGCAGCTTCATCCAAACACCGTAAATCTTTGAGTTTTCAGACATGATTATCTGAGGAAAATGGAGTAACAAAATAAGTGGAAAATCGGCTTCAAGGCAAATTGGAACCAAAGCACATAAAAATAGTGGTTTGGAAACTTTCACTTAGTGTTTCTGAAAGTCCCTATTTGCTCTGCCACACTGTTCTTCAGTGAGGACACAGAGAAGGCGACTAGAGCTTGTTTCTACCAGAAGTGGTTTTTTTTTTTTTAATGTTTATTTTTAAGAGAGACAGAGAACAAGAACATGAGTCAGGGAGGGGCAGAGAGAGAGGGAGACAGAGGATCTGAAGTGGGCTCGGACAATGACAACAGTGAGCCTGACCTGAGGCTCGAACTCACAAACCGTGAGATCATGCCTGAGCCAACTGAGCCACCCAAGTACCCCTCTACCGGAACTTTTTAAAAATGATGGATAATGAAGTGGTTTAGAGTCTCTTCTGAAATGAAAACTATGGAAAGGAAACTTATTTCCTATCTTACTGTGTTTGGGGGTGTTCACAGGAAGCCATGCAAAGTAAAAAAGAGTGTTTGAGCATCAAGCTGATGGCAGAACAAGAAGCGGTTTTATTTCATCAGCAGTTAGGGGTGCTACGGCAGGCCCTGGCCGGGGCTCAGGCCGCCAACACCAGGATGCGCAAGCAGCAGGATAACCAGGTATCTGAACACCAGAACCCCTCTTCCTCCCTCCCTTTGAGCTCGCTCTGCAAAGCTGACTGTGGCCCTGGAAGCAGCACCCTGCCTCCTGCAGCAGTCACCGGGACTCCACAGCTGAGGCCAAGCAGGAGGCACTGCCAGAGAAAGATGGCCCAGACCTCAGCTTCACTTCTATATCCTTTCTAGCCCTAGACACCAAGGAGAGTGGCCAAAAGTTGGCTAAGATGGTGAAATACCACCCTTACAAAAGATCGTTCTTCGGTGTGTAGTGTGTATGTGTATGTGTTTCTTAGAGGATCTTTTTGCCTAGAGGGCATCTTGGGATGTAGGTCTCTGCCTTTAGCCCAGTCCTTTCATCTCCAAGCACGCTTTCCATCGATAGTGACCTTCTGCACGTGGAGTGTGGCCTAGCCATCAGCATTATTCCCCAAACAGAGTCTTGTATTCTTTCCTGATGATCCACCCATACTAAGTCATAATTTCAGAAGTCACTGCTGCTCAATAAGGGGTGGGCACCACAATGAAGGTGTTTCCAAGTTTAAGCTCTAATAACTGGGCCAGCTCCCAAGCATGAATGAAGCAGAAAGACCCTAGGTTTAGTTTTCTTATTTTTATTTCTTTTAACAGTTTTGTATCTTTTTTTAAGTTTATTTGTTTATTGAGAGAGAAAGAGGAGAGAGAGAGAGAGGGAGAGAGAGAGAGAGAGAGAGAGAGAGAGAGAGAGAGAGAGAATCCCAAGCAGGCTCCCTGCTGTCAGCACAGAGCCTGATGCAGGGCTCAAATCCACGAACTGTGAGATCACGACCTGAGCTGAAACCAAGAGTCAGATGCTTAACTGGCTGAGCCCCCCAGGTACCCCAGAAAGACCCTAGGTTTAGAAAGAGAAGAGTTGAGTTTAAATAAGAGTCTGGGAAAGCTGGGCATATTTAAAACACGACATATAATTTGTTCCTTTTGGACCTGACATCCTCTGTTATTGTGCACCAGGTGAAGAATGGAGTATAATTATGTAAACTGTAACATCACCATACAAATATTATTAGTATTAGTATTATAATTGAGGATTGGACATCTGGTACTTATGGTGCTACTGATTAGAAAAATTTCAAAACAGAACCAAATTATCACTACGCTTTTCCTTCATTAACCATCTGGAACCTGGCTTCCCCAAAGCTATTTTGGAAGTCAAAACAGAGGCAAGATTAGAACCTCCCTTCTCCACTCACTGCTTTGTATTACATCACTCCTTTCTCCCCAGGCAAACCCTTCCCAGCTACGTCATGATAAATGCTCAATGACAAGGCAAATGTAGTTTGTGGTAGATATAAATATGTGATTAATAAGTTAAGTAACATACATACTATCATCAAGTTTGGGCATTAAAAGACCAAATTTCTTGACCTGTACAGTGGCATTACCACTTGCCTGGCTTTTGCTCTTTGTTTCCTTTGTTCTCCCCCTGACTGTTGCCTCAGGGCTTACAGTCCAGGCCGAGCTGGCCTAGATCCTGATAGTCTTGCTGCCTGCTAGCCCAAACAGAAAGGCCAGCCTCTATTACCCTGAGCCCGGGAATATTCCACAGAGTTGCGCCCCTGGGCCCTACTGGAGGGGTTGGCTATTGTGCTGGGCAACTTCTTCCCCACCTTTTGGTGAGAAGAAAGACTCTGCCTTCTTCATTTCCTTTGGCCTTTTCCTGCCACAGGCTCAATTGCTGAGAGAGCTGCAACACAGAGTGACCGAGGAAGCTCGCCACAGGCAGCAGCTGGATCTAATGAAGGCCTCCGGCATGGAGAAGCTCTTGGAAGATGTGCGGCAAAAGGACCAGCACCTGCAGCTCCTTACTGAAGAGGCAGAGAGGGCTTCGAAACTGGGCCGGCTTCAGCAGAAGAGAACTCAGACAGAACTCCGACAGGTAACTCCCGTGGGAGGTAGCAGCCACTCGAAAGCCAATCGGGGTGCACCAGCCAGAGCTGGCATTCTTCTGGCATTCTCCCTGCCTCTGGTGTCCTCCACCTTTGTCATTTCTAGGCCCACAGGAAAACGGAAATATTTCTGCCCATGTTGGGTGATGCTCAGGTTGCCTATGGTGAGAGAGGACGGTTTGACTGCCTCAAGGCCCAGAATCTTGGCACCTTTAGAACCCATGTGGGAAACATGTTTCCATCTGGCTACAATTTCTGAGCTAGGGAATCCTTTAGAAAATTCCAACGGTAATCTGGAAAAGCAGCAAGCATTATGGAAGCTATTATAAGAGGATTTTATTCAAGGTGTTTCTGGAACTTTAGAGACAAAAAGGAAAGGCAAAAGTGATTTCCAGACACAATATATTTTTGTTAAATATACCCCTACAGCAAGAAAAGAAAAAAAAAAAAAAGAGGAGGAAACGATAGATGTAGATGTGGATTAATGCAGGTTCCAACACAGGAGAGCACAGAATGTAATCCAATACAGAAGGCAAAAGAAATAGCACCTTCCAGAGCAGGCACTTCTCATGTATTCACTGAAGGAATAAATCACTTCGTTCACCAGATATTAGGAAAGAGAAGTTGGAAAGTTAAATTAAATGATTGGCCGGGGCGCCTGGGTGGCTCAGTTGGTTAAGCATCTGACTTCGTCTCAGGTCATGATCTCACAGCTCGTGAGTTCAAGTCCCATGTCGGGCTCTGTCCTGACAACTCAGAGCCTGAAGCCTGCTTCAGATTCTGTGTCTCCCTCTCTCTCTGCCCCTCTCCCACTCTCTCTCTCTCTCTCTCTCTCAAAAATAAATAAAAACATTTAAAAAGTTAAAAAAAATTAAATCATTGGCCAAGTGTTTCAAGGAGGAGATCAATGGGGAGAAGTCTGCAAAAACAAAGGACAAAATTTTAAAAAGGCTAAAAATTGAATTGAGGCAATGCTAGAGAAAATATTTTTGGAGAAATGGAGAGAAAATGAGTAGCCTTAGAATAAAAGAAAAATTAGAATTTCACATTTATTTCATGAAAAATAAACGAAAATATGACTTGAATCCTTAGAAACATTTGGTGTCACATATTTATCTTTCAAATTAGGCTTTTCTAGGAACCAGCACAAAAATAAGGAGTTCATCTCTCTAGTTAATAGCTAATTTTTGTCTAACGGCAGAGATTCTAAAAGCAGTCAAAAACATTTTGAGGCTTCTCTCAACAAATACATGTCTTTAGTGTATATATGTAAAAACGATCACTGGCTGTTTCTAAACCGCCCTCCACCTCTGCTAGCAGCTCCTGTCCCCTGGGCTTATGGTCTCACTTCTCACCAACTAGCAATCCACCTTCAGCCAGCAAGAGCCCCTATGGCCTACAGTGACTTCTTTAGTCCATCTCCAACCTCCAATTCTGAGGGCAGATTTTGACTCTCTGACCTTGGAGAGCATGAATGTCCTTGCCTACCTCCTGTTCCTGGGGATGCTCTAGAGTCAGACTTCCTGATTCACACTCCAGGGCCTTCCACTGCGTAACTTTAGGCTAGATCTGTGGTCTCTATGTGCTGTAGTCTTCTCGTTGGTACAGCGGAGAACGATATACTCATTTCACGTGATTTTTAGGAGGATTAAGGTAATTCAGATGAAGCACTAAGATCAGAAACTAATACACAGCTCTTGATAAATATTAACTGTATGTCTTTTGGCTGGGAATATGAAGGTGAACACTTTTGGAAACAGACTGACCTGGATTGGTTGTGGGATCTCGGGCACATCTGTGATGTGGGGTGGGGTCCTTTTTAAGGTCCTAACACAACACAAGGTCCTTACTAAGCATGTTTCCTTCCTTTGTTACTATTTTTCCAATTGGTTTAGCCCCAGCCTGGCTCAGAGGTCTTGATAATGTTTTTCTTGATATGGTTTGATATAGTTTGATAAGTCTTGATATGGTTCCTGTCTATGGGGATCGAGGAGCCTACACCAATCCCTGTAGTGCATAGAGGCACCTTGGGCCTAATTTGTATTAGGAAGTTTTCCTAACTCTGGGGATCTGATCTTCTACTGACAGTTACAGTACACTTGAGAGCATCTGCACGCACAAGAAACTGCCCCTTTAACTTTTGTAGGATGAGCCTGTAGGTTATAGCGTCAAAACCTCACAGGCCTTCTGGTTGGGTCTATGCAGATAAGAGTGTGCTGAATTTTTGAGATTAGCCTGTGGATTAGCTTGCTGGGGCTACTGTAACAAATTGCCACAAACTAGATGGCTTAATACAACAGAGATTTATTCTCTCACAGTTCAGGAGCCCAGAAGCCTGAAATCAAGATGTTGGCTCTTCCTGGGGGCTCTGAGGAAGAGTCTGTTCTATGCCTCTCTTCTGGCTTGTGGTGGCTGCCTGTAGTCCTTGACATTCCTTGGCTGGTGGCTACAGCACTCCAATGTCTGCCTTCCTCATCCAATGGCCTTCTCCCTATGTGCCCCTCTGTGTGTCTGTACCCTTTCCTCGTATAAAAGCATCAGTCATTGTACGTAAGGCCCACTCTTAATCCAGTAGGACTTCGTCATAACTTAGTTACATCTGCAAAGACTATTTCTAAGTAAGGTCACATTTTGACGTTCCAGGTGGACATGAATGGGGGAGCACTATTAGATCCACCCTACTATTCTGACTTTTTTACAATTATTGCCTTTTTATACTTTATAATTTTATGATATCATTAGAATCATATTGCTTTTTTATACTTCTGAATAATTTTTATAATTCAATTACTTTTTATCATCTATATCCATTTATATTTATACAAATAAAAATAAATTTCAAAAGAAGACACCTCCTGTCTATTCAGATGAGGAGCACCTTGGATCCGGCCACGTGGGTCAGCTGTGCTAGCAGAGAGCCACCCAGATAAACACAAAGATCACCTCTCTGGGGCACCTGGATGGCTCGGTCGGTAGAGCATTCAGCTCTTGATCTGTGTTCAGGTCATGATCTCACTGTTAGTGGGACTGAACATGCTGACAGTGTGGAGACTACTTGGAATTCTCTTTCTCCCTCTCTCTGCCCCTCCCCGACTCATGCTCTCATTCTCTCTCTCTCTCTCTCTCTCTCTCTCTCTCTCTCTCAAAGTAAATAAAAAACATTAAAGACAAAAGCTTGCCTCTGAGTATGGGCCTTATATAAGGCCAGGGAGATGGTGCTCAGGGCATCCCTGCAGATGATGAGCTGCACTGAGCTGAGCACAGAGATCTGGAAGAAAGATCAAGTCTTTCCTTTGCTTGAAACTGTCCAGAGACTTCCTCCTGTCCTTGGAGTAGTTTTGTGGCTTGGCCTACAAGGTCCTCTGTGAACTGAGGGCCCTTCTCCATCTCTTCTCTTCCCCTCCCCTCTGGTGAAATAAACATAAAGGATATAAATTTTGTGAGTAAACTCCTGGCTATCATAAGGTAATAAGGGGGTCCAGGGGCTGCCTCTGCTCATCTTTGGTTTAAGTTCTCGGCCTTCTTGGAGCTCTTGATTTTCAGAAGGCTGAGTTCAGCCTGACCAGGACTGTGTGAAGATTTATATTCCTGGGGTGGCCTGGACCCACACTCTCCTAGTAACCCCAGGAACTAAAGTGTGCACCAAAAAAGCATCTCTGCTTCCTAAGCACTTTTCCCCTCAGCTGAGAAGCCGGCTTGTCCAGGAACGCAGTGTGAAGCTGGATGCTTTCCAGCGCATAGAAGAGCTACAAAGTCAGCTTAATGACGCTGAGCGATTGTCTGTCCAGATGAGCTCACCAGGCGGTAAGCATGTCCCCTACTCTAGCTAGAACAAACCCCCAGGGTCTGGGGTCTGAATTGAAGGAGGGTCTCATGGGCCAGCCATAACAACCCAGTGGTTATTGCATAGGTGCTCCATGATGTCTGTTGAATGAATGAATGAATGAATGATACATGAATGAATAAAACTTAATTCTGATTTGCAGTCATAACTTTCTACTTTAGTAGAAAGGTGACTCCAGTCACCTTGGAGTACTGACATCCAATCCTAAAAGATTTCAGTCATAAAAACTGGTCTCAGGAGGGTGTAATGTACCACTTAAAGAACACTGGGTACTTTACTATATTTTGAAGCATCTCAATGTCTTGGGACATCAATGACCACGTTTCTCAAGTGTTATTTATAAATATATTATGATTCTTGGGTGCTGGGGGCTTGAGAAGTGCTATGGAAATGGCAATCAAGATAGCCCTCTGGGCAATGTAGCATAGAGCAGAGGCCAAACCCAGGATGTCTCTAAACTGGCTTCCTTCCCTATAAGTTGAGGATGAAATTAATTCCAAGTTCTTTTCTAGATCTGACTATCAAAAATATCATCAAATATCAATAACCAGGACTAAATAACTGCATGTGTTGGTTACTATACTTTGACACTTTCATATTTGTGTGTCCTTTATGTTTGCTTTTGGCTCTTTACCAGTTGAATATATAAGATCTTTCACAAACAGAAAGATCAGTGTCAAAGATCAAGCAAACAAAGATGGAGTTACTTTGGGTTTGCTGAGAGCAGGGCTGGGCTCGCTGGTAAAGCCCAGGGCTCTCCCCTCTGCCTCTGTGCCTATTGTCTGGGCCCTGACCACAGGGGGAGGTTTCCCACCCCAGCTGTGCTGTCCAAAGAGGAAGAGCATCAAAAGTACTCAAGGGCCCTATTTTGGCCACTGACGCTGAGCAGTTCTGCACCTTGAACTCTCCTCTCCACACTCCATGGGATTTTCCTGTCTATCCCTTGCCCCTCTGTCTCCAGCCCAGCTAAGCACCTTTTTTTTTTTTTTTTAAGTGAACCCTACACCCAACGTGGGAATTGAACTCAGGACCCTGAGATCAAGAGTCTCCTGCTCTGCTAGCTAAGCCATCCAGGCGCCCCAGCCAAGCATCTTTTTAACCTCTTTTTGGGTTAACGTGTCCTTTCAAACTGCCCTCCATGTCCTCCAACACCTGCACATTTATGAAGGAGAAGCAGAGTGAGGCATGAGACAGGTGCAGGGTGGGGCAGAACCCTAATTCCCAAGACTGGGGATGTGGCAGGAGTGAAAGAGAAGTCTCTTTCCCAGGAAGCAGAGCTAGAAGTTTCTCCTAAGCCCCAGCCCCCACCTGTCCCCCACTGCAGTGACTCATTGGAGGGGAAGGACTGGGTTGCACCTGTCTATTTTGCCCAGCACTCCAAGAGGACAGCTATACTATTAATGTGACAAGGTAGAAGTCAGTCATTCCCGCTCCTTTCTCAGCTGTTGTCCAGATGAAATCATGAAGTGACCGAGGTCTCTCCTTTCTGTCGCGGTGGTAGCAGCAGCCACCCTGCTCCCTGCATCAGAAGCATCAGAAGCAAAGGCAGACTTAAGGAGCAAGCTCTCCTTACTTGGCATTAGCATGGTGTCCCCTTAGGATCTTGCACCTCTTGAGGAACTGTAATATGCTCTAGTGCAGTTAGTCTTAAAATGCTTAAGGAAAAAAAATGAAATCACTTGGCTGACAAAACTGTGAAATGTTCAGAGGTAGACCAGCTTCAGTTTGCTTGATCCAGGTCTGACATACTTCCCCGGGGCCTGATCCCTCTGTCTGCCCCTCTGGGCTCCAAGAATGCTGGGAGCAGAAAGGAAGTGGAAGTAACTCCTCGGGAAGCGAGATGACTGCCACTGCTGTCCCTTCCATCCTCTGTTCCAGCTCATATGGCAGGAGTGAGTGTAGAGATGGGACAATTAAAAAGGATCAGCCCCTGACTGGGCTGACTCAGGTCATATGCCCGAATTTGAACAAATCAGAGAAGCCAGAGACTAAGATGCTTGGTGGATTTAAGCCCTGCTCACATGTCCCTCCCCTGGAGCTGAAGATGGGTCAGCTCACTCTCTCCTCTTCCCAGAAACTATTTTATATCTTCCTGGCCTCTTCAGATCCTCAGACGCTGTCCTCCTCCCCAGCCAACACTTTACCTCCAGTTTCACAGAGCCGTTAAAAGCCATCATGTGGCAGAGATGGCTGGGTGGCTCAGTCGGTTAAGCATCTGACTCTTGATTTCCACTCAGGTTATGATCTCAGGGTTTGTGGGTTCGAGCCCCACATGGGGCTCTGTGCTGACAGCGTGGAGATTGCTTGGGATTCCCTCTCTCCCTCTCTCTCTCTGTCCCTCCCCTGCTTATGCTGTCTCTCAAAATAAATAAATAAACGTTTAAAAAAAAATTTTTTTAAGCCATCACATGGGAAACCCCTCTATTTTTTGACCCCAGCCCACCTACATTAGGTACTCAGCTGCTTCTTGGTCCCTTCTGGTAAAATGGAAAATGTGCCCGTTTCTTCCCTGGGCCAGTCCCAATGCTCGAGATCCCATTTGCTCCTAGCTTTTCAGGGACTCTGAACTATTATTTATCTGCTTTCTCTATATATACTCATATTTCCTACCCAACTACCCTTCTAATCTTGTAAACAACCATTATTATTGAGTATATACATGCCAGGATCACAAAATCCACCCTAAACTAAAATTAAACATCTACCCAGTTGGTTGAGCCAGGAATCTGGGAGCTATACTTTGTCACCCTGTAAGTCCAGTTAATTACCAAGTCCTATTAACTTGAATATCCCTAAGTCTGTCCACTCCTACCCACCATAGTCCAAGTCGCCTATCATGTCCTTCTCTTTCACTTGGTCATGTGACCCACAGGCAAAAGATTCCATGCAGATTTTGACATCTTCATTCAAAATTGACAAAGTTGGATTAGATGCCCATTTCAAGCTTTTCTAAAATTTTGTGGATTAAATCTAGGCCCATATATTGCAACCAGAGATATAATTTAACATTTTCAACATTATAGGACTTATATCTCGGGCTCAGTACTCCCTGAGTTCTGCTTCCACATCATTCAGATACTCCCAGCAACACCTTTTAAAGACTAATCTTATGAGCAGTAAAATAACAAGAAGGATTCAAAGGCCAGAAACTGTAAGTAAAGATAAATTTGATGATATATGTGAAACAATGAAAAATGTAAATATGAAATTATGGTTTTAGGTTAGGTTTTTTCAAACTTACATTAAAAAATTATATATCAGGGCACCTGGGTGGCTTAGTCCGTTAAGCATCCAACTTCAGCTCAGGTCATGATCTCGCGGTTTGTGGATTTGAGCCCTGCTTTGGGCTTTGTGCTGACAGCTCAGAGCCTGGGGCTTGCTTTGGATTCTGTGTCTCCCTCTGTCTCTGCCCCTCCCCTGCTCATGCTCTGTCTCTCTGTCTCTCTGTCTCTGTCTCTCTAAAAAATAAATAAACATTAAGAAACATTACATACCTGGCTGTTATCTAGATACTTGGGTCTAGATAATAAAATTCTGGATTTCTCCTAAAAAGGCTTTGTCCATGAATTGTCGCTAAATCGATGTGTTTGTGGGAAGAAGGATGGTGCAGGGTTTCCTACTTTGCCATCTTGCCAATGCTACTCCTCAATAATAGAATTCTGATGTCGAAACAATTCAGCTCAAAAGCACTTACTCAATTACATTTATTTATTTATTTTTAAATATGTTTTATTGTCAAGTTAGCTAACATACAGTGTATACAGTGTGTTCTTGGCTTCAGAGATAGACTCCCGAGATTCATCATTCACATACAACACCCAGTGCTTATCCCAACAAGTGACTCCTGATTTCAGCTCAGGTTTGAACCCAGGAACTGTGAGATTGAACCTGAGCCAAAATCAAGAATCAGACACTCAACTGACTGAACCACTCAGGTGCCCCATTTCTCACATGTTTTTAAAACTTTCTGCTGTGCCAGGGAACTCAGATAAGAGATCTGATGCTGCTAGTTAAAAAAAAGTGTTTATTTAAATAAATGGATGTGGAAGTCAATGTCCACACTTTGCTGTGTTCTGTGTCTGAATTTCTTCTTTTTCTTCAGTCATCTACAATAATTAACTAGCAGTTCTCACAGTTCATGGGTTCAAGCTCCGTATTGGGCTCCATGTTATTGGGGTGGAGCCTGAGAGCTTGGGATTCTCTCTCTCCCTTTCTCTCTGCCCCTCCCCCTCTTGCTCTGTCTCTCAAAAACAAATAAACTTAACAAGAACAACAACAACATGTGAGAAATCTACCCTCCAAAGAAATTCTTGGCACACAGATTAGGTCCAGGTATAGCATGTATATGAAGATTTTCTTTTAACTTTTCAGCTTTTAGTGTATGTAAAACAATATTTACACCCTCCTCTACTGCATAAGTATTACACCTTTGCCCAATTGTTTTTCAGAATCCCCTCCAGACATTTCCATGTCAACACATTTAAAATCCTTCCCTCTTAGGAGGCAAACCATAAGAGGCTCTTAAATACTGAGAACAAACTGAGGGTTGATGGGGGGTGGGAGGGAGGGGAGAGTGGGGGATGGGCATTGAGGAGGGCACTTTTTGGGATGAGCACTGGGTGTTGTATGGAAACCAATTTGACAATAAATTATATAAAAAATAAATAAAAATAAAAAAAATTCTTCCCTCTTGCTTTGAGAAAAATTAAAAGGAAAAGATTTAATCATTCTGTCAGAGAAATATGCCATTCTCAAGTCTCTTTTGAGAGTGTAATTCTGCAGCTGATGGTCTGGCTATTGGACCAAAAATTTGCTGCAGTATTTCTGAACATGCAGTTAAAGAGTCATACACAGAAAGAGAAGAAACAGGTCAGGAATGTGCATTTGAGATCCTTGACCAAGTAGGGCCACCTTATTAATGCCCATCACTGGCTCAACTTACCAGTCTCTGTGCAGTCATCTTTCACCAAAAGGTAAGATTCTAGTATATGTCTATTTGTTTCTGCAAAAGCCTTTTCCAAAAGGAAGCAATATTCAGTTGATGTGTATGGAACCACAAGGGCTTTTAAGACTCCCTCCATCCCCATTTCACTCCCAAAAGCAAATGTTGCTGTTGTGCGGGAGGTCTGCAATCACAGCCATGGTTGAGAGGCTGCTTAAGTAGCCAAATGCATCAGAGGAGAGCCACTGTATTTAAAAGATTCAGAAGGGTGATGGTCTGAATAAACCCTAGTAAATAAGGGAGTGTTTTGTGGGCCCATTGGCATGTGAATAGAAACCCCAAGCAATAAACCTAAGATCCAGGAAAGGCACAAAAGAATTGGAGCCTCTTCAAATCTATCTAAGCTCTGACTTCTTAAGGCCTAAGAGACAAATCAAATAAATGCATATTGAAGAATAATTTATACATGGCTGGAATGTAAGACCACCAATGATTTTCTTAACAAAACAAAACACTGCACTAACACAAATGATAAAATATTAAGGAATTTTTAGATTACTCCACATATGGGATATCTTTTTCTCCTTAGCTGGGAAAGGCTTCCTTTGATAGACTAATTCTTGACCAGTTCACTTTATGACATGTGTCAAATATAAGAAGGCACACTAAATGGCCTAACCCAGACTGAACCAATGATCTCAGTCTTAGTCGTAACGGTGACTTTTAATGATATCTCCAATATCTATTTAATCTTTATATTTCAGGTACCTATTAAACACAAAAAAAAGGTTGACAACGTCTTTCTACCCAATGTGGTAGAAAATGTTCACCTTTCAGCTTTTCAAGTTCACACGGCTCCATCCATAATCCCAGAAGGACCCAACTGGTAATCATATGCCCTCCAAGTTTTCTTTCTTTCTTTTTTCTTTTTTAATGTTTATTCTTGAGAGACAGTGAGAGAAAGAGCATGAGCAGGGGAGGGGCAGAGATAGAGGGAGACACAGAATCCAAAGCAGGCTCCAGGCTCCGAGCTGTCAGCACAGAGCCTGACACAAGGCTCAAACCCACAAACTGCGAGACCATGACCTGGGCCAAAGTCAGATGCTTAAGCAACTGAGCCACCCAGATGCCCCTCCAAGTTTTATTTCTTTGAGCATCTGAATGAATAAACATGATTCGAACCTCCACTAAACCTTTATCTAATTTTTATTATCAGTATCAGAAGATATAGTATGGAATGATTGAGATGATAACATCCTAAAAGTTCCAGGTGAAGTAGGATTTGGCCTTATGTCCTAAGACGGGAGAGTTGATTTGCATTTCTACAACCTAGGGCCTTTGGTCAACAAGCAGCCTCACTGACTTGATTCTAGATTACTGACGAGGTGTGTTAGCCAGGAGAGATGTCATTGCTGCTAAGCAGTATTTATTAACAGTGAAAAATCAGCACAGAGATACATCTAAACAAACTTCAAAGCACTTATTGCTATTTGTTTCACTTAAGAACAGCATCCTCTCTTAATAGTTTTTTTTATTCTTCCTACAAATACTAAAACCCTCTTTAGACTTTTGTAAAGTCCTAATCCAAGTCTTTTTGTTCAGACAAGAAAATGTATCTTGGGTAAAGGAATAAATAGGTAGACGAATGAACAGAGTAGGCCAGAGAAATATTTACATACATAAATTTATACATGATATATGTAGCTTTTCAAATTAAGGAGAAGGTTGAGTCTATTCGAAGTAGATTAAATTATCACCTTACACGATACATAATGAATTCTGAATGGATTCCAGATATATATGCACACACACACACACACACGCACACAGACATATATACAAACGTATTTCTGAAATAGAACATGAAAAACAAAAGCCAAAAGGAAGATTGATGACTTTGATATCAAAGCTAAAAATTCAGCATGACAGGTGCCTGGGTGGCTCAGTCGGTTAAGTGTCTGACTTCGGCTCAGGTCATGATCTCACGGTTCATGGGCTTGAGCCCCACATTAGGCTCTGTGCTGATAGCTCAGAGCCTGGAGCCTGCTTCGGATTCTGTGTCTCCCTCGCTCTCTGCCCCTCCCCCGCTCATGTTCTGTCTTTCTCTGTCTCCCAAAAATAAATTTTAAAAGGGTTAAAAAAATTAAAAAATAATTTTGTTTAATGTTTTTATTTATTTTTGAGACAGAGAGAGACAGAGCATGAGCGGGGGAGGGGCAGAGAGAGAGGGAGACACAGAATCTGAAGCAGGCTCCAGGCTCCAAGCTGTCAGCACAGAGCCCAACACGGGGCTCGAACTCACAGGCTGTGAGATCATGACCTGAGCTGAAGTCGGATGCCCAACTGACTGAGCTACCCAGGCGCCCCCCCAAAAAATTTTTTTTAGTTCAGTATGACAAGGTATGGTGCCAGTTATCAACTTACGAGCTCTTAGCTCTAAATTCATCCTTGTCTGCTGTGATGTAATTAATATGGACCATGAAAATATTTCTTCTTCGCCAACTACAAGATATTAAGCTTTGTCAGTAGAGAGTACTGGAGGGACACTGGAGGAAGGTTTCTTTTCCAGATTCTGGGGTGCTTCTCTAGGCAGGCTCCTGCCGCGGGTGTGGCTTCTGCAGCATGAGGTTTCCGTAGTGGATGCGGCTTCGTGGTGGATGCCATTGGCAAGAGGCCCTCCGTGAAGGGCTTTCTCCTCCTGCCCCTCCTTTTGTGAGGGCTGCTTCACAGCCTCAGTGAACTTCTCTGCCATCCAGTGAGCCGTGGTCGCACCCTGTCCAAGGAGGTCACACCCTCTCCAATGGATGGCAGCCCTGGAGGGTAATGGCTGCTCACTATATCTGCTCTCCCTATATTCTTCAGAACTCTCTTTATTACTGATCAGCCATTCCTTCCATTACTTCAATCTCTTGTTATAGTTAATAAGTCTTTATATTAAACTTTCCTCAGTTTGATTACTGTGTGTGTCTGTCTTCTAATTGGCCCATGAATAATACAGAACTGATACCAGTAGTAGAGGGTTCCTAGGGGACAGACTCACAAAGGTGGAATTTGGGGATTTGTTTGGTTGCACCCTTGGGCTTGAACATGGTGCTGAGCTCCTTGACAATAGGAAATGGAATGCTAGTAATCCTTTGCATGCAGTGGCATGACAATTAACCAAGCTGTTATCCACGGTAGGTTGTGATAAAGTACCTACTGAAGTGTGTGCTTTGGGAGCCCAAATTGCTACCACACTGACTCTCAGGGCAGTAATGATGACCATAAATACTGGGGTGTGGGATGGACTTTTTTGGATGCACTTCAGCACTTAAGAAGAAAATGACAAGTACTGGTCCTTTAGGCTTCCACAGTAGCCTTTTAAAAAATCTATTTCTTGTAGTCACAGGGGTAATACTGCTAAAAATGAAACACACATTTTAATTGTGCAGAATGCTGAATTACAATGACAGTTGAATTCACAGTCCTGTCATTTCTCACTGCTGTTGAGATGGGCTCTCTCATTTCAGTGGTCAGGATGCAATCCCAGAATAGCAGCAGGCAATTGCCAAGGACAAGGTGGGTATGTCTATTATAAAAAGGGCAGCAGGGACATCTCAGTAGTCAGATTACAGACCTGGCACAGAGAGATCTTTTGCTGGTCAATGTGTCCCCCCAAATGAGAACATATGGGCAGCCAACTAGAATACTACTCCATCTATATAGGAGGAAAAACTCTGGTAGCCTAAGCCTGGCCTGAGTCAGCACAGTGGAGTGTCACAGTCTCTCACCCAGATTCCATACCTAAGTCAATTCACAGAGCAGGGCCCCTTGCCTGCAGGGGAGGCTGGATCCCCCTTGAGAAAGGACCCTATACCACTGCTGCAGGTACATTGTAAATCTTCTTCCAAACATTTTACTAAGGGATCTTCCATCATTTGCTAGAGTTACTGTTCATCAGAAAGGAAGAACATCCAGACCATTTGGTGAAGAATAAACACTACGTCTAAATTAATTCTAATTCCTGGGAACCCAAAACACACTGTGGCTCACTAAACTGAAGGCTTACAGTGATGTAATAGAAGGAGTCACATGTTCAAATTACAGTGGACTCAGTTGGTCCACGGACCCACCAAGTGGTTTTATGTCTGCAGTTTGTGAATGTATAATTGAAACAGACATAATTAACAACTGAAAGGACTCTTATATTGGTTCTCTAACCCATGAGTTGAAGTCTCATTATAGTAGGAAGGGATAATAGGAAGCCCCTGGAACTTTCCCTGTCAAGAAAGCAAACTAGAAGCAACATTACATCCCTGGGGAAACTGCAGAGATTAATGCCACCATCAAAACTTGAAGGAAGCAAAGGTGATGATACCTATCACATCACTACTTAACTCACCACTTTGGCCTGTGCAGAAAATAGGTGGATATTGGAAAATGACTAGGGACTATCAAGTTCACACCTTAATCAGATAGTGATCCCAATTGCAGCTGCTATCTCAGATGTAGTATCTTACAGGGATAAATGAATATCCTCCTGGTATTTGTTATGCAGTTATTGACCTAATTTGCCATGCCTTTCGCTCCATAACAAATTGTAAGGACCATGAGGAGCAGTTTGCTTTTACCTGGTAGAGCAGCAGTATTCTGTCAAAGTCTTGACTTAAGGCTTTGTCAATTCTGTTCCCTGCCATGATATAGTCTGTAGACACCTTGATCATCTGATAGTCTACAAAAATCACATTGGTCCACTATGTTGATAACATTATGCTGATTGGGTATGATGAGTAGAAGGTAGTAAGTGCTTAGGTGCCTTAGTAAGACCTACAAGAACTAGAAGGTAAAGGGCAGAATTCCACAAAAATTTAGGCCTATTAATCCCAATGAAGCTTCTTGGGGGTGCAGTGGTTTGGAGCATGTTAAATATCCCCTTCCAAGAAGAAAGACAGGTTGCTTCATCTCACACTATGTACCATGAAAAACAAAATCATGATGCGCAGTAGGCCTTTTTGGATTTTGAAGGCAACGTGTACCATATTTGAGTTTGCTATTTCAACCCACTTATAGACTAATGTATAAGATTACTAACTTTGAGTGGGGACCAGAGCAAGAGAAGGCTCTGTCATGAGTTTGAGTTACAGTATGAGCTGTGCTGTCATAGGTCCTAAGATCTATAGGTCCAAAGCCAATGATACTAAAAGTATCCTGGCATGTATGGAGTCTTTATCAAGCCGAATCCCAGGGCAGAACCCTAAGATTTTGAAGCAAATCTATGCCTTCTGCTGAGGATAACTATTCCACTTGTGCCTTGCTTGAGACTTATTACCCAACCATGGGATAGTAGGTGAACATGTGGCCTGAGCTTCACATCATGATTTGATGTTGGAGTGTCCACCTTGTCATAAACTTGAGCATGCACAGCAGCAATCTATCATCAATGGAAATAGTATACAATTGACCTACCCTGCTTGAGCAGGTCTGAAATGTACAGATAGCTTCCGTGAACATGTGGTTCAGACTCTTTCAACACCAACTTCTGTTGCATCCTCTTCCTCAATCAATAGCTCTAGCCTTAGGTGTTTCTAACAACTAGCTAGCCAATAAAAAATTTAAGCCTGGTTTATAGACAGGTCTGTATGACATATTGGTTCCACCCAAAAGAGGATAGCTGCAGCACTATGTTCCACTCGGGGGTGAACCAAAAGGGGGTGAAAGAAAACCCTTCCCCGTGAGAATTGCGAGTAGTACATTTGGTTGTCCACTGTGTCTGATCTGAGACATGGCCCAAAGTACATATCCACACTAATTCCTGGGTAGTTGCTAATGGTCTGGCTGTGTAGTCAGGGACTTGGAAGAAACATTAAAGGTTGGTGACAAGTAAATCTGGAAAGAAGTACATGGATGGATCTTGGAATGGGAACACACTGTGAAGGTATTTGTGTCCCATGTCAGTGCCCAGCAAAGGGCTTCTACAGCAGAGAAGGCTCTTAATCGGGTGGATAATATAATGCACTCTATGGGTATCAGTCTAATTCCCCAGCTACCCCAGTGCTTGCTCAGTGGACCCATGAACAACGTGGCCATGGTGGCAGAGCTAGAGGCTATGCATGGTCTCAGCCAACAACATGGATTTTCCCTTATTAAGGCTGTCATGCATTACTGACAACTGCCTAATCTGTGAAGAGCCAAGACCAATACTGAGGTTGCAATATGGTATTACTCCCATGGGTAACAGCCATCCACGTGATGGCTATTAAATTGGGCCTTTGCCATCATAGAAGAGATTCTTCAGTAGAATAGACATATTCTGGATTTGGATTGCCTTCCTGTGTCTATAATGCTTCTGCCAGCACTACCATCTGATGCACATACTCACAGAATGTTTTATCATGGCATTTCCTATAGCATTGTTTCTAATTAAGGAATAAACCATTTCACAGTAAAGGAAATGTTGCAGTGAACTCATGCCCACGAAATTAACATCCCTGGACACATGGAAATGTCTGGTCTAATTGAAAGGTGGAATAATTCACTGAAAACTCAGTTGTGACTGTTGGGAGATACCACCTTGAAAGGATGGAGCTGTTTCACAGGAGGTGACATACGAATCCAGGAATCAAGGGGTGGAAATGGAAGGGACTCCTCATGATTATACTTCTCATCTCAACAATCTCAAGCTGTGCTGGTTTGGAGGTCTTCGTTCCCAAGGTATGTTTCAACCAGGGACACAACGATGGGTCTGTTGATACAAGATCTAAGATGAGACTGCCATTTGGCCATCTTGGGATGGGATTCATAAGCCGCTAAACCGATAGGCAGCAAAAGGTGTTACTCTACTGGCTGGAATGGTCAATCATGATTACCAAGGGGAGATTGTACTGCTGGCACACAATGGAGGAAAGACCACATCTGGAACACGGGATTCTCTGGGTGCCTGAGTACTTCCATACCCAATAGAAAAGGTTGATGAAAACTGTAACAATCAAAGCAGGTAGAACAGTGTGACTCAGACCTTTTGGTAGTAGTATTTGGGCCACCACCAGGAAGACAATCAACCACTTGAGGTTCTCAGCAAAGGCAAAATAAATATTAAGTAGTGGGAGGTCATAATTTACAGAAACAAGGGCTTTAAGGTTTGAATCCACCTGTTGCCTGCTCCACCATTAGAATGAAAATGGAGCTGAACCATATGAATGAATATTTCTTAGCTAGGTGGTGTGTGTTTTGTCAGCAGACGGTACTGGAGGGATTTTTTTTTTTTTTTTTTTTTTTTTTTTCCCTGGTTCTGGGCAAAACTCGAGCAGTGCACATAGCTTAGCAGTGGAGTATCACTGGTGTGGTACCTCCTGTGGTTGGTTTACCCTGCATCCCCTTGGATGACTTCAGATTACCACTGGGATAACATCTCCCCCAGGCATAGCTGCCTAGCAGTGGATTTGCAGCTACCACTAACTTCATCCACAGACCCAAGGTTGTATCCTGAAATTATTTCTGGAATTCAGCTTGAGGAGAACAGTCAGTGGCCACTTCTTATACTTGCTATGCCAGTATCATTTAGAATTCTTTACTGCTTGGCAAATTATTTCTTAAAATATTACAGATAATATGCCCCATCACTCCAATCCACTCTTATAGTTAATATTTTATGAACTTTCTCTGTTCTTATTATGTGGCTTGTCTCCTGATTGTACTCTAATGATAAAGACACCACAAAGACAAAGACTTGAAGAAAATATTGACTGATGAAAATCCACTGACCACAGATTAGCTCCCAGCATATTTCAAGATAAAAAACCCTCCAATTGTTAAGACAAAAAAAAACACAATTCACAGAGGAAGTACAAATAAGCAAATAAATCATTTCACTTGCCAGAGTATTAAAATTTAACTTTGCCAATATCAGATGGAAAAGATACAGAAAACATTCTGATACCCCAGCTTGTGGGAACTGG
Source organism: Panthera pardus (assembly GCF_024362965.1). Classification (NCBI taxonomy): domain Eukaryota; kingdom Metazoa; phylum Chordata; class Mammalia; order Carnivora; family Felidae; genus Panthera; species Panthera pardus. The sequence goes on along the minus strand of NW_026526732.1, from coordinate 52,974,202 downwards.
AAGGCAATCTCAGTCTGTTAAAATTTTCAAAGTGTAAACCCTATGATGCAAATTTCCACTTCTCTGCATTTACTCTAGAGATATATTCACACATAAACAAGGGGGAGGGCGCAAAGATACTCTCTGCAGAAGTGTCAGTAAAAACTAAAAATTGCAAACCTACGATCCTTCAATAGATGCTTATGATACTCATACTACATATGCCAACAGAGAATTTAAGAATTTGGTGTGCGACATACACTAACTTGTAAAGATCTGCAAGTAGTAAGCGAAAAGAAGTTGCAGGATGATGTTAAAATAAAAATCCACATTATGTATTTTCTAAGGGTACATAATAGTACATAAAAAATGCTGGGGGGGGGGGGGGGTGGTTGTTTCATACCAGACCAGTTCCAGTAATTACTTCTGCAAAGTGGAGGGCAAGCAAGGGAAAGGGATTGGGGGATGGTCAAAGCCGACATACTTATGTTGAATAGTTTAAGGAAAAATAATTTGAGAATATGTATTTACATATTCCTTAAATTAAAAATTAAGACTTTAAAATGCTCATCTTGAAAATAGAATAAAATAAAGTAAAATCCTCATCTTGAACATTTTCTTCCGGCGAAGATGAAGAACCTGTACTTACCCTCACACTGAAAAACGGGACAACACACACCCAACAGTAGTTTCCAATACATTGGACTTTGAGCAAAGAACAGTGATCCTTGAAAGACAGGGAACGATCAACCCAGCTTACTGCCTTGCATTTCTAAGCAATGATGTAGGGAGGACACCCAGACAGAGCCCAGTGGACTTCCTGAGTTCAGATGGAGCTAAAGTCAAGGCAGTTGAAAGCAGCTGGAGTTCCCAGAGCAAAGGACCAGGGTGGCAAGCCACGGAGAGGAGCTCCAAAGATCTGCAGAATGTAGTCTCAGCAACATATTGGTCAGCACGTGCACAAGCTAACTACCAAAGGCTGGGGAAGCTTTCCAGGAAAAAGTATCTGGGAGCCTGCCCCAGGCTAGGAACAGAGCCTTTTCCCACTAGCCCAGACTAGAAAGGCCCCATAATCCAGGGACACTGGGTATACAGAAAGGTCTTGCCTCAGAACTGGGGAACCCTAGAATAAGTGCTGCTCTGCTCTCACCTAACAAAACTTAAATGCAAGACCTTGATCATACTGTTTTTCTGTGTCCCAGAACCAAAATAACCAGCATCAAACAGCTTAAAATTTACAACTTACATGCAAAAGAAACAGGAAAAGTATGACCCATAATGAACAAAAAAAATCAAACTGACCCAGTATTAGAATTAGCAGACACAGGCATCTAAAAAAAGCATACCACTGTATGATCAAAAACTAAAGATTGAGTATGTAGACATGGAAGATAAAAACCATGAAAAATGAACTTCTAAAAATGAAGACACCTGAAATGATAAACACACTGGATGAAACTATCATTAGGTTTAGACTGTAGCATTAGTGAACTTGAAGACAGCAATCTGACATGAAACAGAAAAAGATTAAAAAACCGAACAGTGCATGGATCAGCTGTGTGTCAACTTCCGGCAGCCTCTGTGACATCAGAACCCCTAACAAAGAAGGGAAAGGACAGAAAAAAATATATGAAGAAATAGTAGTTGAAAAATGTCCAAATCTGATGAAAGGCATATATCCTAAGAGACCCAACAAACCCCAAACAAAAGAAATGATAGCACAGCATGTCATAATCAAATTGCTCAGACAAGCAATAGAGAAAAAAATCTTAAAAAGCAACAAAGGAAAACAAAGATATGTACTGAGTAACAGAAGATGAAGATGACTGATTTCTCAGAGAACAATGCAATTGAGAAGACAATGGACCAACATCAGTAAAGTGCTGTAAACACTAAAGCACTAAAAATTTCTAAAGCTGGCAAATTTCCTCCACTGGCAAATCCGTATCTTAGTTACTATCTGCTGGTCTTGTATAACAATAGAGTAGACAACCCATCTCCAAACAGACTGATAAGGTAAATTCACTATCATTAAATTTCATAATCAAAATACAAAAAACACTTCAGTTAATAAAAAATTGAACAGATTGATTCAATAAACATGTAGATTTATTTTAAATCAGTTTGGTACATGATACAGGTTGGTTTTACAGTTTTTAATGAACTGAAATAGAAATTTCTAAATACAGCAGTGTCTGCCTGTGCAACAAATATCTGTAAGGTAAAGTAAGGTGTTTTGATAGAACTACATCCGCATGAACAAATCAGAAGAAAATCTGAAAAGGTTTCCATATACCTTCTGGATTTTAAAAAAACCAAATTTTTAATGGCTCAAGATAGTAAATTGCTAAAGGAAGGGGGGAAAAGGCCGTGAGTTCTGTTGTAAGAGCTCTTCTTGCAAAATCTAACTGGTTTCATATTATGGTTTTGTTATTAGAGCAATATTCAAAATTACAGAAGATGAGAAGGCGCCATCAGCTACATTTTCACAAAAATTGCTGTATGGACATTAATGTGTGATAAGGTATTCACATCTATGTAAATGATAATTATACCACTGTAGCTAAATTTTGCCACTTTGGGAGGAATGGAAATTCTGTATATTTTCAAATGAATCTTGGATCTTCTAGCACTCACTAAAAACTAACAGCCATGGCACCATAATAAAAGTTCTTGTGAGGTTCCTAGAACTAATTACTAATGAATATTACTAATGAAAACACAAAAATGTGAGGTAAACCTACCTTTTCCCAAAAACCTTTGAAGCCAGAGATTTTAAACAATTAAGGCACTTGAAAAGATTAGGTGTATGTACAAATGTGCAAGTAAAACAAACTTTAGCTGTACCAGCAAGTAACAAAGAAACAGTAAATCTTCATTTTAAGAACCTTGAATATAATCTAAATGCAAGGAATTTTGGCTAATGAAATGGACCAAAGCAACTTGTCATCTCCTACTACAAAATACTGAAAACCAAGTGCTAAACTCAGCCCTTAGAGGCTAAAGAAACTAAAAACCTTTAATGACCTAGAAAAGCAAAAACTTTCTTAAAACTAATGTAAACCTCTGAACTAATCCAATATGTCAAAGGCAGGGGAGAAGTCTCCCTCTAAAACTGAAAAAAACTAGTGCTGCCTAAGAAAACTAAAAAAAAAAAAATTAAAGTATGCATGCTTATATTATACTACAGGAACAGAAACTAAAAAGAAAGGACAGGAGAGAAGGAGAAAGCAGGAGAGAAAGAGAGAAAGAAGAGAAAGCACAATCTGTCTATCCTGGGCAATCATCATTAAAAACCTACAGTAATCCAATCAACCAAAAATCCCTAGATTTTCTAAAATTACACTGGTCACATTTCTGGTCTCAAAACTTAAAATGATTGTCTCGTTAAAGAACTAGTAAATGACTCTAAAACAACTTCCTTCCTTCTTGCCTCATAAAAATAGTTACTTTTCAAGAAAGCTTGGTGAAAATCCTTTCATGGTACAACAGTGTTGAAGTACAAAGGAAAATATAATTAAATCAACTTTAGCTTTATACTTTTTAACAGCCTAAGAAAAATGCTGGGAGGTTCAATATGTGAAGGCCTTCAGCTTTGTGGAATATCTTTTAGCTTAACTTGCTCGGGGCTGAAATCAAATAGTATTTAGTTAAATACTAACAGTATGGTGTCTAAAAGCAGGTTTACTACATCTTGTCAACAGTTACATCATCAGACCAACCTTTACCTTCCTTAATGTAAAAGAACAAATCACAAACATTTTAAGTTACAGTCTACCTTTCAGTCTGTCTTTTAAGGCACTGTTCTTTATTTTCTCAGTGATATAAGGTGCTTTACAAGGATGAACAATAACCTGCTATTCTTTAATGGTTTGTATCCTTTCCATTCGTTCCTTTAAATCTGGAATGTAATTCCCTGTGTGGCATCTTATTTCTAATGTAGAAAAAATAACTGCTATCGAGCACAAAATTTTACTCTAAAGATACAGTTTACTCTAAGGATACTAAATTTATAGATTTATTCCACTTTTGAAAGGACAGCCAAAAGTCCACCCGATTGATGCTCATTTGGCACATTCTTCTCAATTCTGGTCACTAGACTACATCCTGAGTTAGGATGAAAATAATGCAGCTTTCAGGCTTTAAAATGACTAAATTTAAACTGCCAAAAGAGTCATGAGGTTGTCTGCGCAGGACAATGTTTTCCATCACTTACAGAGTTACATTTGGTACGTCAAGAAGAGAGAACATAATCCCACAGCAGCAGCCATTTAAAATAAAAGAAGACAGCCACAAGGATTCATGCAGAATATTTTAAATATTCCTGTTGAGCAAAATGATTTAAGTGATTTTTCTTCAAGGACGATGCTCCAAAACATCCTATATGCATCCTCTGAAAATTTAAAGATCCTGGAATAGCGTCTTCCATGTGGGACATCTTGAAAGATAATATTTTGGTTTCAGTGAGTTATACACCAGTCCTTGTTAATTTAATGGGTCTGTTTACAGAGTGTGGTAGTTTCGTTCTTTCGATTTGCAGAATTTATAGAGAAAGAAAATTACAGCCTGCACACCCAAGACGAGGACAATTCCTCCAATGAAACTGGCTGCATCAAAGGTAGACTTCCGTCCAGGTTGTGAAGTCGGAGTTAAAGTGGTATTAGTCGTACCTGTTAAAAAGAGCGGAAAAATAACACTTGGTAAGTCTCACGATCCTCTATCATAATTTCAAGACCCACCTGAGCTTCTACTTGGCCATGTGCTCAATTCTATAAAGCATTTGCTCTTGGGTCAAGTCTTTACAGCTAGAATCTATCCCTAATTAAGGAAACCAACCATTTATCAATCCCATTCACTCCATCCAGCAGTATCAAGCAGTCAATGCTACCATATAAATCCAAACACAAAACTAACAGCAAAACATTCTCCTGGTACATAAATTATGCCCTGGGAACATGTAAAGCACTTTAAAAATGTGCAATTTCTTCAGACTACATATATTTTTACTTAATTATTACAGTAAATATTAATATTTGTTACGGTAAATACTTGAACATTCGTACAACTTTTGAATTTTACTAAACTACATAAGGTAAGTAAAAATTTGGTTGCAATTCTTCGAATCGCAAAAATTACCTTAAGTATCTACAATTTATAATTCCAACAAGCAAAAAACCTCATTATTAAAGGTACCGTAAATCTTGCTCGGCAAATTTTATGAGCATTACCAAACCATATGGAAAAAAAGCAAAAAAGTTTGAATTCCTTTTCCAGAGAGTAAAATGTTTCTAGAGAAAACAAAACATAAATTTCTTTTCAAGGAGTAAAACGTTTCCAGTGGAGCACCATCCATTTTACTAAAAAGCAATTTCATACTTAAATTTTTCTTTTTTCTTAAATAGAATATCAAATAGACACTGGTTGTAGTGGCTGTTTGATAAGCTGGCCACTTTAAAATTAATTACAACTGTTCCGTATTTCTTCCTGTGAAGACAAAATGGCTTCCCTGAAACCAAGAGAAAGGTAGCACAAGAATAAGCGAAAAGAATAAAAAAAACATAAAAGAACAGTATTTTAAATACAGAGAGGAGGATTCATAACCTACAATGATCTGTGGCATAACCTGAATATGATTTCATTTATAATACAAACTAAGTTACTCTTCAGATGCACTTTTAGTATCCAAAATCTATGAAGAGCTCACCAAACTCCACACCCGAAAAACAAATAATCCAGTGAAGAAATGGGCAGAAAACATGAATAGACACTTCTCTAAAGAAGACATCCGGATGGCCAACAGGCACATGAAAAGATGCTCAACGTCGCTCATCAGGGAAATACAAATCAAAACCACACTCAGATATCACCTCATGCCAGTCAGAGTGGCTAAAATGAACAAATCAGGAGACTATAGATGCTAGAGAGGATGTGGAGAAACAGGAACCCTCTTGCACTGTTGGTGGGAATGCAAACTGGTGCAGCTGCTCTGGAAAGTGTGAAGGTTCCTCAAAAAATTGAAACTAGATCTACCCTATGACCCAGCAATAGCATTGCTAGGAATTTACCCAGGGGATACAGGAGTGCTGATGCATAGGGGCACTTGTACCCCAATGTTTATAGCAGCACTTTCAACAATAGGCAAATGATGGAAAGAGCCTAAATGTCCATCAACTGATGAATGGAGAAAGAAGTTGTGGTTTATATACACAATGGAATACTACGTGGCAATGAGAAAGAATGAAATACGGCCCTTTGTAGCAACGTGGATGGAACTGGAGAGTGTTATGCTAAGTGAAATAAGCCATACAGAGAAAGACAGATACCGTATGTTTTCACTCTTATGTGGATCCTGAGAAACTTAACAGAAGTCCATGGGGAAGGGGAAGGAAAAAAAAACAAAAGAGAGGTTAGAGAGGGAGGGAGCCAAAGCATAAGAGACTCTTAAAAACTGAAAATAAACTGAGGGTTAATGGGGGGTGGGTGATGGGTATTGAGGAGGGCACCTTTTGGGATGAGCACTGGGTGTTGTATGGAAACCAATTTGACAATAAATTTCATATTAAAAAAAAAAGAATTATAAAGGAATGTAAAGAAATGGTGAGGGGGCGCCTGGATGGCTCAGTTGGTTGAGCATCCAACTCTTGATTTTGGCTCAGGTCATGATCCCAGCGTCATGGGATGGAGCCTGCCTGAGATTCTCTCCCTTTGTCTCTCTCTCTTTCTCTCTCTCTTTCCTCCTCTGCCCCTCCCCCATGTGCGCTCCATGGGCACATGCGCGCGCTCTCGCTCTCTCTCTCTCTCCAAAAAAAAAAAAAAAAAAAAAAAGAAATGGTGAGAAATATGGCTGAGGTACACATTTGGCAGTGCTAGCTTGGCTTTTTAGACCTTTCCTCAAAAAAAGATGGCTATATTATCTTCACTCTAATTGCCATGATCTAACACAGCACACAACTAATCACTGTTTAGTAATTTAATTTGTAAGTTATAAAAAATTAGATCTCGCCTACAAGTTGTACTAAAAGGTTTTGGAGAAACATTACCACATTTAACTCTAACATGTCATGCCAAATGCAGTTACACATTAATAAATGAGAAGGACTCTCAGCAAACCTACCATTACTGCTCTAACAGCCAACTATCTTGGTCCTCCAAAATGTAAGAGATGAGTTTTACTCACAACCATTCATGAATAAAACTGGAAAATGGTGGCAGAAACAGTATAAGGCAATGTTGCATACACATCCTACCTCACTGTTAGTTTAAAAAACCCTCAATTACCTGATGTAGTAACTGTGGTGGTAGTTGTAGAAGAGGAAGGCAGAGTTGTGGTTTTAGCTGGAATGTAAACAAAACTTATTAAAAACGTAAATTCCCAAACCTCTCAATATCTAACAATTTGTCTTTAAAAATAATGCTACCAATTTCACATGCTTTCCATTTTTTAAAGAATAAAGGCCAAGTTTCAGTTAATGGTTCACTAACTTATCTACGTAGCCAGAATACTAGCTTTTAAATGCTTCTGAAAACATCAAGCAAGCACGAAATTGTATCCATGTTAACATCTATGTACATGTTTATGTATGGAATTTATGTACACAGCTGGATAAAACTCGCAAAGAAACGCACAGAAGGGCAAGAATTAGTGTTTAAGTAAGGGAACTATATGGGTTTGTTTTGTTTTGTTTTGATAAATAACCTTGCTTCTGTGGCAAAAACTATTAACTTAAAAGGTCATCGTAAGAAACAGGTGCAACTCAGTACTTCTCCAGTAGGTATCAAGATAGCCTTAACTTCTTTCTTTCAAGGGGGTGGTAAACTTTTCTTAAAAAGGCGGACAGTAAATATTTTAAGCTTTTTGTACACTGTGTAGTGCAAAAGCAGCCCAGGACACCATGCATCTGAACAGGCATGGTTCTGTTTCAATAAAATTCGATTTATAAAAGAACAGGTCCTCAGGAGTCAAAGACCCCCAATTTAAATTATAAGAGCCCAAAGGTAAGCTCTAGTCTACCATACTACATGAATTCCAATAATTTTTTTATCTGAAAATACCTATAAAGAAATGAACACTTGTGAGAATTAACCTGAATGTAAACACATTTTAGGAACTAAAGCAATGTATTAACAGACCTCTGTTAGTACTAATATTACTAATAGTACTCTGTTAGTACTAACAGATTCTAATAAAAGATATGTTAACAATACTGACAGGATATTCTCATACATGTCTGTATCCCTTTCTCTCAATATGAGCATTGCTGCATACATTTTCCCTACCCTGCTCTTGGAGAGACAATTAGGTCATCTCTCATTTCTCCGTACTACAAACATCTTGCAGGGAAATACTTGATCTCATCTCTGATAGGACTGATTCTTATACAGAATTCCTAGATTAAAGGGTATGATTATTTTCAGACTTTTAATCCTTTAAAAGTTTCTGTTGCTTATACATTCTGTGTAACACACTAACACTTTACAAATTAGACATATATTCCTTTCAATCTTAAAACAACACTATCAACAAATTTTGTCTGACAATGGATGGTAGAGAAAGAAAGTTTACACATTTTCTGATTCTCACGAACAATCCTCTGAACGTGGTACAAACTAATTCTTTTTTTATAAATAGGCAAAACATTCACACACTTTTACTTTTGACTGAAGTAGGGAATATACTTCTATTGACCCACAGTTCCTTTCATTAAAAAAAATAATTCAGCAGTTATAAAAGTTGCTACTGGTGATGGAAATATAGAAAATACAGTAAATTAAGTAATCTCATGCTGCTTCCAGCCAGCCACTTCTCTAGGTATGTATGTAACAAAAAATTTAAAAATGTGCTAAAACTTAATAGTTTGTCTTCCACTTAATATATTACAAATATTTCCGACCACATTTCTAACGTAATTTAGTCATTCTGTTATGGTATTATTTATTGACATTCATATTTATTTGTAACATACATACGTCATGACTTTGTATGTGACTATGTATAATAGACTATGTATAATAGAAGACTATTATAATTAACCCCAGTGAACACCCTTCTAAGTAAATCAGATTCCCTTTGAATCATTTCTTTAATAATCCCTTAATTTTTCACTTGCTCTCTTTCCACAGTAGGTATGAAAAGAGACCATGTAAAGGTTTGTTTTTCAACCACTAATTGCCATGCAATTGGTGCATTTTCTATAAGCAAGCCCTGGCTTCTTTCCACTTTACAGAACCCAAAGAGACAAAACAAGGAAGACTCCATCGTAGTTCGCTGGAGAACCCAGTGCAGAGCAAGCATGAAAACTGCATCAAGATCCATGGAGGAGAAATTAAAAGTGAACCCACAATGGTTTTAAAGAAATTGATTCCCCCGCTCCTGCTTCCGGTTTACATCCCACCTTTAGGAAACTAATTTTCCCTCAACGTCTCTGCTTTCATCAATCTTTAACATCCTCCTAGTCAGTGACTTCTAATGGTGCTACTACTGTGTGCTCTCCGCAAGTTCTGTAGCATTTGCAGATCTCTATGGCATGAATATTTCCACCGTAATTCAAGCCACCAACATGGTATCACTGAATGTGTAGCTGGGAAGAGCTATGCACAACTGGCAAGCAAAACCTGGTAACAAGCTAGCTCACCACTGCCAATGTCTTTCAAAATGAGTTCTGGCCCTTACTACAACATCTGACCACTTTTTCCTCTGAAAATAAAAGTTTCTTGGACACACTTCTCTGCCCATCCCTACTCAGTTTCCTCTCCAGTCCTCTTCTTCTCAACTCTTACGTGTTACTGTTCCACAGAGTTTGGTTCTTAAGCCCTATTCTCCTCTCTACAAGCTGCTCCTGTGGACACTACTACTGCCTACTGATCAGCTTAATCTGTACTGTTAGCAAAGAGCTGTGCCATCACCTCCATCAAGTTCTATCACTTCTACTTCCTAAGTCTATTTGCATACACCTGCAACTCTTCCCCTAGTAGTTCCCCAGAATTCCCACCACAGGTTATCTATTCTAATCTCCATGTGTCCACTCTTGTCTTCCTTCCAATCTGTCCTCCCAATCTGGCTCTTGACCTGTTACTGTCCAGCTCAATTTTTCCTCACCGTGTACTCCAAATGCAATTCCCTGACCTCATTACACTCTTTCTCATCTCCTTCACCACATATGCCGTTATTCCACATATACACCTTCCTACAAACATCTCAACACACTGGGCTTACTTACCTTTTTCGTAGTTCCTACCACAGACAAAATGCTGTCTTACTTCTATCTCCAAACCCTATCATCTAAGCCTAGTACTTTCCTGGAGTAGACTTTTTTTTTTTTTAATGATTTACTCCTCCTATCACTTTGGTAAAGATTTTTAGAAGGAGAAAGAAGGTATAGTGAAAAACTTTCCAGCTGTTTAGGCTGAAAAGCCTATCTTTCTGGAAAGCAATCAGTACTTAAAGCCTTAAAATAATTCTATCCTCTGACCTAGAAATGCTGTTTGAATCAATCCTATCAGGGTTAACAGCACATATTTCCCTGTAAGACATCCACTGCATGGAGAATGACCGATGACCTAACTATCCAACCAAGTGCAGCATGGTTAAAGCGCATACAACAATGTTTAAGTAAGAAGAAAAACAAATTCAAACATGTATGAACATACCATCCAATTTCATAGTAAGTATATTTATTTAGATATACCCACAGAAGAGACTGGAATAACTTTATCACTGAAAACATTTTGGTACCTCTGGATGATGGGAATTATAGGGAATTTTAATTTCCTTTAGGCTTCTGTATTTCCCAAGATTTCCACAAAATCCACAAAAAGCACTGTGTGAACTCAATGTCCAAAGATACAGCAAATCCTCCCATGTACAATGAATATGAAACACTGGAGTTATGTGTCGCTGTCACAGACAACTCATATTAATGTAATTATGGTCCAAAACTAAATATATCTACTAGTTTTTTAAATTATACTAAACTTTTAGGTACTTAATTGCTAACAAATTATCCATCAGAAGGCCTTGCAAATCCTGAAGAAGAGGAAAAGAATCAATTATCTTGTATTACCTGTAGAATTGGTTGGCATCGGAGTGGGCTCGGGTTCTATTTAAAAGAAACAAACATTAAGTCCAAGCAATCTCAAATATCACAATCTATTATACTATTTTCCAAATTGCAGTCATTTGAATACCACTTTTATAATTTTTGCATTTAAGTACCACCTTGCGGAGGAGACTGACAGTTGCTCTGAATACTCATCTCCCCTTCTTTAGAAATGGAAGCACCAATCTAAGGTTGACACTTCCCTCCCCTGAGGAAAGACAGACATTTTTTTGGCCTCCCCTGCAGCTAGGTAGTCAAGTGTAACTTCTAGAAAGCATCTGTAAGGTAGATGTGGGCCTCTCTCTTTCCTCTTCCCGCTGGCAGGAAGACTAATTGATGGCTGGAATAGGAGCACTCACCTTAGAGAGTAAGGTCAGAGATATTCTTGAGGAATGCCAGTAAAGAGCCCGAGTTCCTAATGGTTGTAGAGCTGCTACTCTAGCCCTCTAGCTACACCTGAGCCCAGACTTCCTCTACATAAGAGTGAAGTCTGTCTGTTGCTTAAACCACTCTAATTTGGGTTTTCCTATCTTTCATAGCCCAAACTAATTCTAACTGATACATCCTCAAATAAATATAATTACTTATTTGATTTTTCTCTAAATTACTATCTTTTAAAATGTCTTACTTGGGGCACCCGGGTGGCTCAGTTAAGCATCTGACTCTTGATCTCGGATCAGGTCATGATTTCACAGTTCATGGGACTAAGCCCCTTTTCAGGCTCAGCGCTGACAGCTCGGAGTCTGCTTGGTCTTCTCTCCCTCTTCTCCACGCACCCCCTCCCCACCAGCATGCACACGCGTGCGCTCTCTCTCAAAATAAACAAGCATTTAAAAAAATACTTGTTTTGGGGCGCCTGGGTGGCTCAGTCGGTTAGGCGGCCGACTTCGGCTCAGGTCATGATCTCACGGTCCGTGAGTTCGAGCCCCACGTGGGGCTCTGTGCTGACAGCTCAGAGCCTGGAGCCCATTTCAGATTATGTGTCTCCCTCTCTCTCTGACCCTCCCCTGCTCATGCTCTGTCTCTCTCTGTCTCAAAAATAAATAAACGTTAAAAAAAAAAAAATTTTTTTTTTAAATACTTGTTTCTAGAAAGTATTATCATGAAATCACAGGTCTGATTATAGTTATTAGTGTTTTCTAATATATATCAAAATAGATACTAAAATTGTTTGCTCTTTTACCACCTAAACCATACTATATTCACTGTACATAAGGGATAATGGACCTCACACTAGTGAAATTCTCAGTCACAAAGTTCAAGTTCGAATGGGAAAATGCCTACTAAAAGTAAATTGTTACAGGTAGTCATTCAAGGCTACTGACACACTCCAGAAACCTCTTTTGCTCTATTTAATTATTACCTATGCACCAAATTACAAATTGACTTCCCTATCCATTTGTAATCTTATTTAAAAAATCAGTTGTTTCATCTAGGAATTTAAACTATTTCCTGAGCAAAGAGTTATGGTTAAAGAGTAATCAATTTCCTCAAATTAAAGTACAAATATGAGAAAAAGAGGGGTGGCCTGGTGGCTTAGTAGGTTAAGCGTATGACTCTTGGTTTCAGCTCAGGTCACATTCTCACAGTTCGGGAGTTCAAGCCCTGTTCTACGCTGACAGCACAGAGTTTGCTTGGGATTCTCTTTCTCACTCTCCCCCTACCCTGCTTGCTCTCTCTCTCTAAATAAATAAACTTAAAAAAAAAATGAGAAAACAGAGGAATACAGAAAAAATTCAACCATTAATACAAACTATGCTAGAGAATGTGACAATCACCAGCACCACAACCAAGAAAAGTGCCAGAACAAGGTTGTCTAGGCCTGTAAAATGCAAATAAAGAGAAGGTCTAAAATGCAGGGAGTTTCCAGAAGAGTTAAGAAAAAAAAAAAAGAAAAAAAGTAAATGAGGAGGTATCTCTCTATCTGCAGCATTCCACAGTGCAGCCAAATCACTAAACTAAGATACAAAACACTGTCCTTTGTATCAGTATATGTTATTTATATCCAAATTTCTAACAAGATTAGAATTATGGAAATGGCAAACCAAATACTGAACTAAGGCTTCCTGAGGCAAAGATCTTCCTCACCTCTCTGGCCACTTTCCCCGACAGTCAATGTGAATACTTACCAGAACAGAATTTTGTGCCATTCAACACCTGGCAATCACTAGCTGTTGAATTATGGGAACAGTAGCTTTTGTCTGTTACGGGGAGGAAAAGACACAGAGCACCAATCACTTGCTTATATTATCTTTGACTTTGTTACTAAGCTCCAGAATTGCTTCCAAAAATCAAACTCAAGGATAAATACTTTATAAGTCCACAGACTGATAAAATAACTTTTATTTTCTTTTCCCCACTGTTTAAGAAGTAATACATAGGATCCCTCCAAATATTCTTCTAAACTCATCATAAATATACTGAACAGATAAATCAGAAAACACTCAGATCACAGAACTGTAGCATGACTACCATACAGGGAAGGTTGCTAGAATCTACAAATAGGGCTGAGTCAGTAGGGAGAAAGAGTCAAGATCTTTAATAAAGGCTTAGTCACCACAGGAGGTGCCCGGATAGCAGCAGCAGGACCTCTGTTCCAGATCTCTGCTTTGGTCATCTACACTTTCTAAAACTGCTTTCCTAGATGGTCAGACTTGTAACAAGAGTAAGGGAGACCTTTCCCCAACATATCCTACAGTAAAGTATTGGAGCCCAAAAAAATACGCCAAGTCCCAAGGAGAAGAGGCGTGTGCTCTTAAATTCCATTTTATGACTTTAAAAAAAGGGACTCTTAAACAACAAAAAATTAACTTTACCCCAAACTAAGCTAATACCTTAATTTTAAAAGAAGTTTTTCAACTTTTTTATGTAGTGATATATCCACAATTCTTACATTTTTTTAACGCACAAAGAAGCTTAACATATAGTGTTAGCTTTTTCTTTTATATACATATAAACCAGATAGACTGTTTTACTGATAAGAAAAAAATGCAACTACCTTCCATTAAAAAAACAGAACATGCTATAATTCCGCAGTCCTAACAAAAACCTTATTGGCATTTCAAAGTATCTTCAAGTAGCTCTTTATCCCTCAAATTAAAGGTTACTCTCTTCCCATGTCATTCTTCTTTCATATTTAAGTATCCAACAAAGTTTTATAAGGTCTCCATAGTTCATCTAGTAGGTGACAGAAGATAAATGCCTCCTTTTTCTAGACAACTATTTTCAGGGGAAAATTTTACAACTTTCTTTCACTGCTAATTTCAGTGTACCTGTACCATTCCATCTTCCAAATCTTTAAAATCTCTCTTCCCTTGGGGCACCTGGGTGGCTGTCGGTTAAGCATCGCACTCAACTTTGGCTCATGTCAGGATCTCACGGTCCCTGAGTTTGAGCCCCATATTGTGCTCCACGATGACAGCACAGAGCCTGCTTGGGATTCTCTCTCTCAGCCCCTTCCCTGCTCACGTGTTCACGCACATTCTCTCTCTCTCAAAATAAATAAACTTAAAAAAATAAAAACTACTGAACCTTAATTATCCCTCTAAGGAATTAAAGGTGTGGGGACAGAATGGGAGACCAGAGTTTTGGGGGGAAATGTGAAGCCACGGGCACTTTAACGAAAAAGTATTTGACTTGCAAAATAAATAGTAACACACTATACCAAATTTTCTACATAATTTTCAAATGTTCAGGAATGCCCTGTAGAATACCTTAAAAGGTTAAAACAAAACAGTTTGCAGCCTCAAAATTGAAGCAATCTTTTCCTACCTTTACATTCTATCCAAAAGCAGGTAGTAGCATCAAGGCTAGCATTGAAACAGGAAACACAGCTGTTGCGGTTTTCACAGATACCTGGTGGGGAGGGGCATATAAAACCAATCAATTGATAACTCACTTTGAGTTTGCATCACTTACCTTTTTTACACAAATGTGAGCATTACATATGATACTGAACTTACTAATTCAGAGAAGTGGTAAAACGTTATATAGCCCATTGATAGATGAATGGATTAAAAAAAGTGTATACATTTTGCAGTATTTTTCAACCACAAAAAAAGGAAATCTTGCCATATGCTACAACATGGATGAACCTTAAGGGCATTATGTGAAATTAGACATTCAAAAAAGGACAAACACTGCATGATTCCACCTATATAAAGTATCTAAAACAGTCACAGTCAGAAGCAGAAAGTAGAATGATGGCTGCGGGGAGGGGAAATGGAGATTTGCTGGTCAAGCAGGGTATAGTTTCAAGTAGGATGAAAAGTTCTAGAGCTCCTCTGTATAACATCGCGCTTACAGTTAATAATGTACTTTACACTTAAAAATTTGTTGGATTGGTAGACCTCATGTTAGATGGGTTTTTTTTTAACCACACACACAAAAACACTTCATAAATTGGCTTAATAAAAATTTCCTATCATTATAAATGACTGAAGAAGCTGAAATAAACTCAAGAGAAAGGGAAGGAAAAAACCCCACAAGCTAGTGAGAAGGCTCAGTACCTATCTAGGCAACCCTTTTTCACAGGTCAGCTATTTCACAGACACTCAGGGTTTCTTGAGCCATTTTAAAACATCCATAAAAAATAAAAATATTGGGAAAAAAGGCTATGTTATAAGGCCAACACCACACACAGGGAAATCACTGCCCTAAAACATCAGCTGAGACACTGGAATTTTTAATAGTAATAATGATTTGTTACAGATTGAACCCAAGCTCTGATGATGCCCATTCTGAAAACCTCAAGAGATTCGGAACTCATAAACGGCCTGCTCTTTCCAAGGTCCCCCATGAATGGAGGGTAAGAAACAACAAGACCTGGAAGGAGCAACATCCATGTACACATAATTTAACAAGTTAGCAGGGTTTTTGTCAATAATTTAAACCAAATGACCAAAAGACTTTAGAATAGGGCTCTATCCATTTTCCTGGAAGGTTGATGCCCCCCAAAACATTCATATTTGCTTTCCCCATGCCTTAAAAAAAACAGTTCTGCATAGAGGCAACGCATTTCAATATTTTATGACTAGTATTCATCAGGGACTGGGACATATATAATACCCTGAATAAGGGGTTCACAAAATAGAAAATAAATTCTGTAGACGTTTGTATACTGATAAAAAAAAAAAAAAAAGCTAGTTGTCTAAAATCTTTTGTGCCTGATAATTAATGTTTGAATAGCATAATCAATGTTATTTACAATGAACTAAACTTGCGACCTTTCATTTTAGACTGAAGCTTATCCAACTATTTACAGAAAACAAAACATCTTTGCACAACTTTCAATTACAAAAAGGCAATTAACGGGAATCTCCAAGCTTCTCTTGGAAAAATACACACAACACTCCAAAACTACAATTCTGGGAAAAAACTGCAAAATCAGCAGGAGACAATACACATTGTGCTCTATCCTCTTAAAAACAGTGCAGTCAGAATATCCAGTATCGTACTGCAATTTACTTTCCTCATTTAACAATTTTTGAATTTTACTATTACATCTTTATAAACAATTATACATTTTATTAAACTTTCATAAAACAAACCAAAGGAAGACACTGCAAAATAGTATCATCAGCCTGAGGGAATGGGGCGGGGGGGAAACCACGGTAAATATCCTGACACTCCACGGCAATTCTTTGGTCAAGATGCCAGTTACTCCTTACTCAATATTAACTACAATCACCAATTATACTAAATTGCAGGTTTTAAATATCTAGGGCTCCTTCACCTTTCTACCTTAAATTTATCTTCCCTTCTCTTTTGTGTTGTAAAGACATTGCCAATTCAATGTACGCCTCAACCAGTACCCAAGTCTACTGCAGAGCTTAACAAAGGGTGTGTTCCTGATCGGGTTTTGGAAAACCAACAGACCTGGGTTCCAATCCCAGCTTCACAATCAACTAAATTTACGCTTCTCGCAGTTACTTTAACTCCATCTTCCTCCTAGATTTCACTGCCTATCTTCTAATTTAGCCTTAAATACCAAAAAGGATACGTGAAGCACTGAGTACACGAATGGTTACTTTTTTTCTTTGCACATAGCAAAGTTTTAATTAATCGAATGCCCAACCCTCGAGTATATCTCATACCTATCCGCAGAATCAATATAGTTAGATCCCAGGCAACTTATTTTCTCAGACCGAAGTCGGAGACACTAGCAGCATTAACGTCTACGGTTTCTTTCCCTCTTTCGCCAACTTCTGGAGAAGCCTTCTCTCGGAGGCAGGACCTGGGTGGGCAAACGGCTAACCCCAAAGAGAGGGGGGTTCGACTTCATCAACAACTTTGGAGGCGAGTCGCCTCGCCCCATGATCAACCCCACTGCAGCCACCGCGGGAGGAAGCCACGTCCCCTCTTCCGAGCGTGAAGTGAGACTGGGGATTACGAGGCACTTTTTAAAAGCATGTCGGCGTAGGGCACTCGGGGTGGCAAAGGCCACGGAGGCTCGACCGCCCCTTCTCCCCGGGGCGCTCCCCACCCCCGCCACCCCGAGCCGGGCCCCGGCTGGACTCGGACGGGCCGCCATGTTGCTGGAGCGCGGCCCGCCCGGGCCCCGCGCGCACCGCGGGCAGGACAGGCGGCTCGGCTCGGCGGGCGTGCCAGTGCGGGAAGCCCGTTGGGCCGGCCCCCACCTTGTGCTGGAATGGTGACCGGCGTTAGAGTCGTCACCGACGTCGGAACTGACTTGGTGGTCGCTAAAGTCGTAACTGCAGTCACGTTCGGGTCCGGGGAGACGTCCTGAGCCGCGGTCAGCACACAGAGCGCGGCCAGGCAGGCAGCGGCCCACGGCAGCTGGCGGGAGAGCCCCGACATCACGTCCTCCGCGCAGATGTTCCGGCGAAAGCTGCTGCGAACTCCGCTCCGTCAGTCCCTCTGTCCCCTGCGGCACCGCCTCGGAGAGTCTGGTCCCCCGCGAGATCGCGACGGGGTCACGTGAGGGGCCCCAGGCCACGGCGTGCGGGGGCGAGGCGGAGCGGGGGCGGACCGCGGACGATACCAACTGGAATCCTACGGGAGGGGAAACGGGCATCGAGAGGAAATCGAGGGACGCTGTCCCTCAAAGCAACTGAAATATAGCGAAGAAGCTCGGCAGATGCAGTAAACTGTTTCCTTTGCCTTCAGGTTATCACCCAGGACGCCGCTGGGCTGTTCTAGTTCCTGCGATAGGGTAAGCTCCGACCCTGGCTTGAATGGAACAACCTACATGAGGTGGCGCTCGGCGTCCACCCGAGCGACCAGCTAGGCTGTAAATGCGCGGTCCCACGTGACTTTCTGGGCCTCGCCTCCAGGATCTGTGTCCGCCCGGCTGTGGTTTTCGTGGAGTGCACTTAGAATCAGGACGTGAATTAAGTTTGTGGTGTGTTCCCGCATTCCGAGGGTGCTTGCACAGAACTTTAGTGGGACCCGCGCTTCTGTCCTTTGAAAATTGGTTTTTCTGGAAATAACCCCGTGTTGGGATCCCCCAGGGAAATGAAGAAACCACGTGGTTGAGTTTCTGCTCCGCCGCCCACCTAGGGTGAGCGGCTAAAACGCCGAAAGCGTCCTGCCTTCGAGCCAGAGCCGAACACCGTCTACCTCTATCACACTTGCCCAACCTGTCTTTTCTGAATTTCTATTTCAGCCATTGGTAGCAGAAGCCAGTCAACGCCACCACTACACAGAGAATCAAAGACAAGCTGGGTTGGAAATCCGTCTGGTCCGTTCCCACCCCCACTTTGCAGGTGAGGAAACCGAGACTCAGAAAAAGTGACTTGACCGAAAAACGGTGCTTGGCAACAGGGCTGAATTTCGAAATGCCTGTTAATGTTCTGTCACTGCTCAGGTTTTTAGTAAGGGTGAGCGCCATCTGATGCCCAGTCTCACAAAATATTCACAATTGCAGCCGTGCTTATATTAAATAGTAAAAATTGGACTATAAAAGGTATTTTAATGCTGTTTTCAGTTATTTGTACTTACCATGCAAGTTCAATTATTCACATTTAACCCTAATAAAATAGCGCGAACGTTATTTGCTTTTTTTGAGATCTGCTTTGCTATGAAAAAACAAAAAAGTTGACTTCATAAACATTTTACCATTTTTTCCTCAACTTCACATCTTCACTACTTTCTAGGATCTAACCAGTGGGGTTCTTTTGTACCCTGATGACTATGAACATTTGTTCTATTGACTACACTAGTTGGAGATTTGCTTGGATGTAAATAAGAAACTGATGATGGTTGATCCAACCTATGGCTGGAAGAATGAGAGTGCAGCCAAGTACTTAAATGAGGTCCCATTATCGGCCTTTAGTGAACTGGCTGCTCTTCTCTCACGGTATGTTTCCCACAGCATGTATACAGCCGTCTGACACCCGAAGGAAGGCACTAGTAAACTTTTTTTTTTTTTTAAGTTAAAAATATAATAGAAGTCTGTTTTCTTCCTATACTCCAGTGGATCAACTTGTTTACATCCTAGGATGAACACACCCCATTGTGGAGACCATTGTTTTATGATTTGTCACCTGGATGTTCAACTCTAGTCTTCAGATTTTTGATAAGAGAACATTTCACTCTCGTTTTAAAACTAGAGAAGCATTGGCTTATTTTATTTTACATGACATCTGTTAAGCTAGCTCAAGGAAGATTTTCAAAGTCATATCAGTGTTCCGTAGCAAGGACTGGCATCTGTAACACAGTTTGTTTTTGTTTTTGTTTTTTAAGTTTTTATTTTGAGAGAGAGAGAGAGAGAGAGAGAGTGCGCGCGCGAGCTGGTGGGGGAGGGGCAGAGAGACAGAGGGAGAGAATCCCAAGCAGGCTCCGCACTGTCAGCACAGAACCCCACACAGGGTGAGAACCCTGAGATCGTGACCTGAGCTGAAATCAAGAGTCAGATGCTTAACCAACTGAGCCACCCAGGCACCCCTGTAGCACAGTTTTGATAACATATATTAAACATTGTAATATTTAAATAAGTTTCAACAAAGAAGATTGTAATAAATCAAAGATTAATAGTAAGCTGAAATTATAGATTCAATTTCTTATTATTAACACTGTGATTAGGATTGATGATAAACTAGAGATCCTGTCATTAGGAGGCTCTCCACTTTGGCTATGGATATGTCTTCCATAACTATTCCAGGGTTTCAGAAGGGAGCATTATACTTGACAGCAGTTATTCTTAACCTTGACTGAACATAGAAATCACCTGGGAAGTTTTGAAAATTCCTGATGCCAGAGTACCAATTGAATTAGTCTGGAAAAATGCCTGGGCTCTCCACGTGTTTTTATTTATTTATCTTTTTAATGTCTTTATTTATTTTTGAGTGGGGGGGAAGGGCAGAGAAAGCGAGGGAGACACAGAATCCGAAACAAGCGCCAGGCTCTGAGCTGTCAGCACAGAGCCAGATGCTGGGCTTGAACTCGAGCTGTGAGATCATGACCTGAGCTGAAGTCAGATACTTAACCGACTGGGCCGCCCAGGTGCCCTTCTCCACATGTTTTTAATCTGCACCTTAGGTTGGGGTGCCTGGGTGGCTCAGTTGGTTAAGCAGCAGACTTCAGCTCAGGTCATGATCTCGCAGTTCATTGGTTCAAGCCCCCTGTCAGGCTCTGTGCTGACAGCTCAGAGCCTGGAACCTACTTCAGATTCTGTGTCTCCCTCTGTCTCTCTGCCCCTCCCCTGCTCGCTCTCTCTCTCTCTCTCTCTCAAAAATAAATAAACTCCCTCTCTCTGCCTCTCCCCTGCTCTCTCTCTCTCTCTCTCTCTCTCAAAAATAAATAAACGTTAAAAAAAATTTTGCAACTTAGGTTGAAAACCATAGCTTTACTCTTATTTCTCGAAGTGTGGTTCATGAACCCAGTGCACTCATACCTCCTGAAAATGTTTTAGAGATGCAAAATCTCAGGCCTCACCTCAGACCTCCTGAATGATAATCTGCATTTTTTTCAACATCTATGTGTACATGTGTTTTAAAGTTTGAGAAGCCTGCTTATTATAACCTGTGGAGAACTATTCTAGGTATCTAAATTGCTGCAGTTCCTGATAGTGAATCATCTACAAGATGACATTAAGCAAAACGTTCTGTAAAGTTTTTATTTGTTTTGTTTTGCATTACAAATAAATGTAAGGTCAGGGTACAAACACAAAACTCTTGGATATGGGTTCTGTCTAGGCTGGCACCTGAGACGTATTTATTTTTATTTCTATTCTGGTTCAAACCCGGTCTGCTAGAGTTTTTTTCCATTATATGCCTTAGTCCTTTAGGAAATGGAATCCTTTTTTCTAACATATTCCTAAGGAACAACCCCAGTTCAAGCCAAACTACACCCCAGGCAGCTTTCTGATACCCTGCACTAGCTACTGCTTCCCTCTGTGCCTAGGTATTCATTGTGTTCCTCCTGATCCTCTCTTGGAGAGCTGATTTCAGCCAGAACACTCCCAGATGGACATTCTGGTTATTAAAATATTCAAGTGATTTTGTACTGACTGCTAGCAGGGCACTGCCCTGAGCCACCAAAGTGTCCCAGACCCCCATCCCAAGATGCCTCTGCCTGTTGCCTCTCCTGCGGCGGGAGGCCTGAGCTCCAGTCCAGCAGGAGCTCCAGGACCCTGAACCAGGCCTCCAGTCACTGTCCCTTCTGATCGAGCAGTGTTGGCATACCTCTATGCCATCTTCATCTACCTTGACAAAATCAAAGTTTCTCGTCTCATCGTTTTTCCTCATTCTATTCTGTAGTCCATTTTGTATTTTGTAACTTTTTCTTCCACATACCTGCAAGGCACAGGTCTCATAGATCTATGTCTTTAATACATCATGGAGGTTCTCAACGTGTGGTCTCTAGACCAGCAGCATGAGTCTCACTTGGAAAGTGTTAAAAATGCAGATTCTCTGGCCCTCACCAGACCCAATGAATCGGAAATGGGGGTGAGGCTCAGGAACCTGTATTTTGTTGATAGGCTCAAGCATTTCTTATTCATACTGAAGCAAAAGAACCTATGATCTACATTTTCAAAGCCCTCTCTAATCAATTCCACACTTCGTACTTTATGTGGTATATGTTTCTGTTGAGTTTGTTACAGACGTTTTGTATGATATAAAATTTATTTGAGATATGGACTGACTAGATTGGCCAATTTAAGATTCCATTTTAGGAAGGGTGGTTGATAATATAATTACTATAGTACTTTAAAAAATGAGTTTCCATAGGGAGAGCATATCACTAGGTGTGATGGAGATCCATTAAAAATAATTTTTTTTAATGTTTATTTTTGAGAGACAGAGAGACCGAGTGTCATCACGGGAGGGGCAAAGAGAGAGGGAGACACAGAATCTGAAGCAGGCTCCAGGCTCTGAGCTGTCAGCACACAATCTGAAGGATGGAGATCCATTTTAATTTTGAGTATATACGTTTTAATAAATTTAGTCAATTGAAAATGAATGTGATGTTAGGGACAATAGCTAAGACTGAACATAAGCGGGACTTGATGTTTCTTGAAGTGATGATGATATTTTTTGTCAGTGGCAGCTTGACTGGCTTTTGCAGGTTAATGTTCCAGAAGGGAAACTAATTTTTATCAAATAGCTGCTGTGTGTTAAGCATCAGCAGAAGTGTCTTCACATATTATCTCAATTAATCATCAAACTGCTGTGAGATACAAGCACCCCTATTTTACTAATGAAATTGAAACCCAAAAGTTGATAGAGTTGTTACTGATTTTATAAATTTAGTCAGAGAATCACTAAAGTTTTAGAGGCAGAGGGAGCTAATATCTTCTTTACTTCTATCTTTTCTTTCTACGACTGGGGAAAGTGAAAGGCTAAGTGATTTGACTGCCACATTGCTAGGCAATGGGGACTAAAACACTCCTAATTTAAAATATGTACAAAATGCAAAAACTCAGAATATGGAACCCTGAGGTTGCCAGACTATTCATTCATTAACAGATAACTGGCATGGTTTGCAGTTGGAGCAAACAAATTCTTTAGATAGAATTTCATTTTTTTAAATTTTTTTATTGTATTTATTTTTTATTTTATTTAAATCCAAGCTAGTAACATAGAGTGAGTATTGGTTTCAGAAGTAGAACACAGTGATTCATCACTCACATATAACACCCAGTGCTCATCCCAGCAAGTGCCCTCCTTAATGCCCATCACCCATTTGGCCCAATTCCCTACCCACCTCCCCTCCAGCAACCCTCAGTTTCTTCTCTGTATTTAAGAGTCTCTTATGGTTTGCCTCCCTCTCTGTTTTTCTCTTATTTTTCCTTCCCTTCCCCTATGTTCATCTGTTTTGTTTCTTAAATTCCACATATGAGTGAAATCATACGATATTTATCTTTGATTTATTTTGCTTAGCATAATACACCCTGTTTCCATCCACATTGTTGCAAATGGCAAGATTTCACTCTTTTGATTGCCAAGTAATATTCCCGTGTATGTGTGTATGCCACATCATCTTTATCCATCCATCAGACAATGGACAACATTTGGGCCCTTTCCATAATTTGACTATTGTTGATAGAGCTGCTATAAATGTTAGGGCACACGTGCCCCTATGAATCAGCATTTTTGCATCCTTTGGATAAATACCTAGTAGTGCGATTGCTGAGTTATAAGGTAGCTGTATTTTTAATTTTTTGAGGAACTTCCATACTGTTCTCCAGAGTGGCTGCACCAGTTTGCATTCTCACAGCAGTGTAAAAGGGGTCCTCTTTCTCCACATCCTCGTCAACATTTGTTGTTGCTTGAGTTGTTCATTTTAGCCATTCTGACAGGTGTGAGATGGTAGATAGAATTTTTTTTTTTTTTATTGGTGGGAAATATTTATTCAAACTAACATAGGTAAAGACTTAATGTCTTTGCTATATTGGAAAAATATTTACATTATTATAGAAAAATAGCTAAATTTCCTGAAGAAGTAACTCACAGAAGTGCATATGGTTAGTACACTTTTTTTTTTAACTTTCCACACTTTTTTATTTTTTTTTATTTTTTATTTTTTAAAATTTACATCCAAATTAATTAGCATATAGTACAACAATGATTTCAGGAGTAGATTCCTTAGTGCCCCTTACCCATTTAGCCCATCCCTCCCCACAACCTCTCCAGTAACCCTCTGTTTGTTCTCCGTATTTAAGAGTCTCTTATGTTTTGTCCCCCTCCCCCTCCCTGTTTTTATATTATTTTTGTTTCCCTTCTCTTATGTTCATCTGTTTTGTCTCTTAAAGTCCACATATGAGTGAAATATGATTTTTGTCTTTCTCTAATTTCACTTAGCATAATACCCTCTAGTTCCATCCACGTAGTTGCAAATGGCAAGATTTCATTCTTTTTGATTCCAAGTAATACTCCATTGTGTGTGTGTGTGTGTGCGTGTGTGTGTGTATATATATATATATATATATATATATATATATATATATACCACATCTTCTTTATCCATTCATCCATCGATGAACATTTGGGCTCTTTCCATACTTTGGCTATTGTTGATAGTGCTGCTATAAACATGGGGGTGCATGTTTCCCTCCGAAACAGCACACCTGTATCCCATGGATAAATGCCTAGTAGTGTAATTGCTGGGTCATAGGGTAGTTCTATTTTTGGTTTTTTGAGGAACCTCCATCCTATTTTCCAGAGTGGCTGCCCCAGCTTGCATTCCCAGGTAGATAGAATTTTAAATGTTTATCTCAAATTTCCCAAAATAAGAAAAATGTCCAGATACCACACTCCCCTTATTCACATGGCTTAATGTAAGACACGGCATACATGTTAGACTTTGCCATACTAGCAATTAGGGAAAGGTCACAAAATTAACATTTTGTATATAAGTCCCCAGAATGCCTTTACTCTCTTATTTGTAGACATGGAAGAATCTAGAATTCCTTCTGTTTAATCAAAAGGAGAGTCTTAAAATTTTGTTATATTAAACAAAACTTGGAGTTAATTGGGATAAGCTTTTGAGTCCTTGAACCAGTTTCTCCAAATGACATGGCTAAACATACATCATCCTAATACAGAATACATTTTTTTAAGTTTATTCATTTATTTTAGAGGGAGAGATCACACCAGCACAAGCAGGGGAGGGGCAGAGAGAGGGAGAGAGAGAATCCCAAGCAGGCTCCGCACTGCCAGCATGGAGCTCAGCATGGGGCTCAAACTCAAGAAATGTGAGATCATGACCTGAGCTGAAATCCAGAGTCAGTACTTAAGTGAGCCACCAGACACCCCAATACAGAATACATTTTAATACAGAAGTATTACTGGGTGTACCTTCATTAATTTTTTTTAATGTTTATTTTTGAGATAGAGACAGAGTGAGAGCAGGGGAGGTGAGAGAGGGAGACACAGAATCCAAAGTAGGCTCCAGGCTCTGAGCTGTCAGCACAGAGCCCAACGTGGGGCTCACACCCACAAACCGCAAGATCATGACCTAAGCTGAAGTCAGGTGCTCAACCGACTGAGCCACCCAGGAGCCCCACAGTGTGTACCCTTAAATGGTGGTAATAAGAACCACTGCATACACAGATTTGTGATTAAACTTTCCACACAGCCTGAGAGTAGGAAGTGGAAGCAAAGAAAGGGACCATGAACTTGCCATCCTTTAGAAGGTTGGCAGAGTTCTACCTTTACCTTTCAAGTGAGTTGAAAAATAAAGGGAGGTGGAATCCGTTTCTTAACCCATGCAGATACCACAATTCTTTCATATCAGATAAAATGCTTAATTACCTAGTATATGGGTTCATTGCCAGTAAGAATTGCTCTGCTGCTTGTTATTACATGACTAATGCTTGTAATTTGTTTTAAGCAGGATCTCTGCAAAGCATCAGTTTCATTCATCACATGCTTCACTAGTTGGTGAGAGTCTCTGTGGCAGTCCTAGCCCCACTTTGAGATGTCACCAGTGTGACCAGAGGAACCCATCCAAAGGCCCAGAGAGGATCTGGGGACTTCATACAAACAGCTTAACCTCTCAGGTTGGCTGAAACTCTTCAGAATAGAGGAAGAGGAGGTATCTCCTCTTCAGTGTTTCCCAAATCTGGCTATTAATCAGTCATTGAGGAGCTTTTAAAAAATACAACTTCCCAGGCCACACCCTGAAAGTTCTACCCAGTAATTTGTCAAGCATACATTTGATGAGCATATACAGCATAAAAGGTCCTATTCTAGGTCCTGCATACAAATTATTGATTCTGTGAACCCTCACAACAACTCTATGTGGTAGGTCCTCTGCTTTGACATGAAGAAATAGAGATACAGTGAGGTTCTTGCCTGAGTCCATGCATCCAGGGGATGGCAGAGCTAGGATTCAAACCCAGGCTGTCTGGCTCCATAACACATTCTTAACACTATACTGCCTCTGGGTCACTTGAGAATGTGCACCATGCCTTCTCCCCACCCATCTCCGATCTTAGTATAAAAGCATATACCAAATAACAATAAAGCTGTTATTTAAGAAAAAAAAAAAGGCAAGCATATTCCAGTTGTCAGGAGTTAGGGATGGGTGGTGGGGAGCAGGGGAGTAGGTATAAAGGGGTAGCCCAAGGGAGGTCTTTTTGAAAAGATCTGTGTCTTGACTGTGGCATCAGTCACATGAACCTACACATGATGAAATGATAACACACATGGTACCAATGTCAGTTCCCTGGTTTTGATATTATACTATAGTTGTGTAAGATAATGTCCATTGGAGAACCTGGGTGATTGGTATACAAGACTGCTCTGTACTATTTTTGCCTATGAAATGTACTATTTCATTTCAAACTGAAAAGTAAAAAGCATATGCCTACTTTTGGCAACCCCCAAGTCAATGAGAGGTCTGTCTCCTTAAGATTGGCTTAAAGAGAGATCATTCTTGGAAGACAGACCTTCCACTAAGGGTAAGAAAAGCTCAATCAATGGCTTTGGGCAGAGCATGAATGCACCGGCGGTGGTGGTGGAGGCAGCTGAGCGAGGTCACCACTAACAGAGTCACGCACTTCAGTGACTACACAGAAGGGGCTGAAACCAGTTACTTATGTCTTGCAGTGAATCCCAAATGACTAGTGCCCAGCTGACTTAAGAAGCTCCAGGTTGAGCTGAATGAATGCACAGAGTCCCTACGCCATATTTAGAGACTCTGACTCAGTAGATCAAGGACAGGGTCTAGCAGTCTCTGTTTTAAATGTTCCCCAGGTGATGGGTTTGAGAATCTTAGATTAAGGAACAGCTGATAAAGCTAGATCCCCAATAACATCACAGGAGTGTCAACCACCGCAGGGTTGATTTGGGTTGGGATGAACAGTCCAAGCTCTTGGTTTTCATTTGGTTGGTATGGTCAGAGACAACTATTCTCTTCATGTCATATAGAAACATCGAAAGTATATGCCCTTTTCTGCATGCTGTGTATAAACAGTGAAATATTAAATGAATTTATCAATTGCCTCTTTTCTATTTGGTCATTTACCAGGTTTCTCAGGGTAGAAAATGTATTTTATAAACAACATAATTCTGCTAAAAATGTTTTAGGATTGGAAGGCCATTAGGTACCCTGCTAAATTAAGAATGGTTTTGGTTACAAGTAGCAAAGTAGTCAACCAATAGTAACATAAGCAAGCAGGGGTCTATTTGTCTCACAGGAAAAAGTCCAGAGATAGGTGCTTGCTGGAATTGGTTCTGCAGCTCAAGAGCTGGGACTGACGTCTCTAGTTTTCTTGACCTTTCCTTCACAGCTCCATGCTGTCTGCGTTCAAGACTGGATGAAGGGAAGGGGCAGGACCACTGGCATTCTACTCCTGTCTCACTGGCCAGATGGTATCCCATGGCCATGACTAGCTGCAAAGGAGGCTGGGGAATGAAGTGTTTTGCTTTTATAGTCTCTATGGCAGAGGCAGGAAGGAAAAATGGGGAGGGGTTAGGTGTTGGGTGGGCCAACCTACAGCGGTCTGCACAGCTTTCAAATTAAATTTTATCAGGCACTGTTTAATTAAATACAGAAACAGCTTATCAGACGCATAATAATAAGTTGTCAGAAAATATTGTATGAAAATCAGGCATAATGATCTCCACTGTCAACAATCATACAGCGTTGTTTTGGTCTTTCATTCTCTGTTGGAACCAATTCTAGTTTTCGAAGAACTTGTGTTCCTTCAATCAATTGCCTATGTAGGAGGAAAAAATGGAAAACTTAGTCATAAATTTTCACACTTAGCTTCCATTCCTAAATTGAGTCCTATCTTGTTTAGCTGAGGCTATTTTGTATGAATTAGATTAACACCTGTCATAAATAGCTGTAGATGTGTCCACTTTGCCATGGCTCCTTCACATCTGTTCTGGGATCAGAACAGACTGAAATCTGTCATTCTCACTGCTGGCAGAATGATCTCTTAAAAATGCAAATCTAAAAAAAAAATGCAAGTCTGATCTCACCTCCCTGTTAAAACACTTCAATAATTTCCCATTATTCTTGTGATAAAGACCAAAAATGTCTACCATGGCCTGCCATGGCCGGCCTCCCCACTGCCCTCCAGTGCTGTCCTATGGTGTGCTCCCCTCGTTCTCTGCCTCAGCTGGACTGGCTTCAGTACCTCAGTATCCCATGTTGCTTTCCAGCCACATCTGTCTGTTTTGCTCCTGCCCCCCACTTCCCTCAGCATCACTCCACAGGGAAGTTTCCCAGAGCCCACCTCTGCTTATGTCAAGCTCCCAGTCTTATGGGAATTATCAGGGTTAATTTGACATTTATTTGTATGATTCTTTGATTAATTTTTGATTTTCCCATGAAGACATGGTTCATGCTTTTACTTAATACTCAATGCCTAACGTAATGTAGGCACCTAATCAACATCCACTGAATACATGACTAAAAGTTCAAAGCCATGGTAGTTTGGATCTCCAGACATTCACCAGCCATGGGCTGGAATTTCCCTGAGTAGAGCTAGACTTCTGATGGTTCTCTCAATTGAAAGAGAGCAACATGGACCAGAGAGTCAGCCCTAAACATAGGACTAATGCCCTTTGCCAGTGTTTGGGCGGAAACAGTGGCTGAGGGGGAGGTGAGGTTTCCATTTCATGAGCCTTTATAAGGACATGGCCATGCTGACACTGATCACCCTCTAGCCATCTCTTTGTCTGCCTCTGGCAGAAACCGTGACACAGAGCCTGACACAAGGTACAGTCTGAGGATGAAGAGCAAGGGATAAATGGACAGATTGACCACTGACTAAAGAGGATGTGAATGAAGCCTGTTCTACAAATTGGTTTCACAAATATTGAAGAAACACCTCCTGTGTGCATCTCTCCACTGTGACAGGTGTTAGGACAGAAGATGCATTTTTTTTTTTTTTTTTTTTTTTTTTTTTTTTTTACACTGTGCCAAAGAGGACAAAGAAGCAGTTTGATTTGGTAATCAGGAAGTTTCTGACCTAAGCCCTGAACAGGATTTTGGCAGACTAGCGGGAGGTAGAAAGGAACAAGATAAGCAAAAGCCCAGAGGCTCTTCTGCGAGTGAGGGTACTCTGGCTGGCTGCAGTTCAGTTGCCATGTTGAGTTTCCAAATCTCCATTTCCAGCCTTTGCCCAGTGTGAATAACCACTTCTGGTATTCCAGAGTTGCCATCTGCCTCTAGTGTAGGTATCCTAATCTGAAACACAACTTGTCCATCCTGAATTCATGACCTCTCCCATATCCTCCTTGTATTCTCTATCTTGGTGAATGGCACCAACCATCCAATCAGTTCTAAAATCCTAGTTGTTTTTCTAGACCTTCACTGCCCAACATGGTAGCCACTGGCCACATGGGGCTATTTTAGTTTAAAATTTAGTAAAATTTAGTTCCTCAATTTTACTAGTCATATTTTGAGTGCTCAATGGCCGCATGTGGCTGGTGGCTATCATACTGGACAGCACAGATTATGGTACGTTTGCATCACTGCAGAAAATTCTGTTAGATAACCACCGCTCTAGACTCTTCCCATGACCTCACCACGACCATTTAAATGGTCGTAAAGTCTTGTTGAATCTAACTTCCAACTACTTCTTGAATTTTCTGTTCTTCCCTTGCTTACCTGTACTGCCAGTGCCTTGTGGCCCAGGACTTCATTTATGGCACTATTATCATTGCTTCTTAACTGGCCTTTCCACCTTCATTTTCATCCTTTGCCAATTAATTCCTCGCTTCTTCTAAAAAGATTTTTTTCAAAATAAGAACCTGGTCGCGTTGTTCCCAATTAAAAATTCTTCCGTGGCTTCCCATCCCCTTTGGGTGGGGAATCTCTGCTCAGCAGAATGGCATTCATAGCCCTTTGGGACCTGGGCCTATCTCCTCTTCTCCACTCTCCTTTCTCTCCATTCTCCACTAGGTACTAAGCTCTAGCCAGATCAAATGACTTGTAGATAAGATGCTCTCCTTACTTCTTAAAGCCTTCTGCCAAAGCTCTTTGCTCTTCTTAAAATTTTATTTTACTCATTTTGATGCCAGCCTTCTCTGCCTAACTTCTATGTGAATTTCAGTACTCATCTCACCTTCTCATGAAGCTTTCTATGACCCTTCCCCCATTTGGGCATCCCCTATAAAGAAATTAATTCCCCCCACCACTGTCCCCAACATACACCCTTTCTACTTATGCATGTATGAATGGAGATTTTACAGCTTTGTATTTTGATATTCTTTCCCTGTGAAACCACTGGGGTAAGACTGTGGGTTGATACAGTCTCCTCTGAAGGCAATTCCTAGTGTTATCCACCTATCTGAAGGGGCAAGTTGATGTATCAGAAAGTAGGGCTCAAAAGGAGGGGAAATTTCTCTTTCTAGACCTTGCTAATCATGTCTGGGCTTCCAAAAGGTCAGATAAACCTGGGAATGCTCTGAGATGATAGGAAGAGAAAGCATTAACACTAGAGGCAGTCCTATAGTGGGGAAGGATGGTACCCCTGAAAGAGTTAAACTTTGTTGGAGTATCTACTTGCCTATTATGGTATTATCTGTCTGCTTCTGCCTAGTGTCTTTAAGGTCTTGTTTAAATATTTCAGTTCAGACTCCACTGTGATTTGGAGATTTCAGGGATTAACTGAGCTCATACTTGAGCTAGAACAATAAAAGAGGTGCAGTGCCTCCCTAAAACCAGTGTGGTGGTAACAACAAAAATGAGTGAGCAAGATTCCCCTGGAGGATGGTGAATCCCATGGAAAACAGCAATCATCAAAAGGAGATCACATCCTCCATTCCACTGCCACCCTCTAGGGATCTGCGTTCACTTTTACTGATGGAGTTGGAGGGTGTTGTTTTCTCTCTCTCTCTCCTGTATCCCTGGTGCACTCTTTACAGAACGGGCATAGCCCAGGTCTGACTGACTTATAGCTGTTGGTTTTCTAACACACTGGAGACTCCCTAAAGGGCAGAAATTGTGCCTCTTCACTCTTTCCCCAGGACTGAGCACCATGACTGGCATATAGTAGGTATCTAATAAAATGCTGGTTGAATGAATGAATCAGGAGGCTAACAGAAGTGAAAGCTGAAAAAATATGTGGGGCCAGACAGTAAAAGCCCTGAATGCCACTCTAGACTCTAAGCTGTATGCATCTGGGGGTGGGGGGGGTGGTGAAGGAGGAGGCATTAAACCTTTTAAAGCAGTCATGTTTGTGATGAGAGAGGTACCTTTTGGAAAGATGTGAAGGATCACCTAACCATGTGATTAAGATGGCACGAGGATATTTAAATGATCCAGGAAATTGTGAGGGTTATTTGGATTTCAAAATAATTGAAGAATGCTCATTTTCAAAATTAGAATGCAGCTTATTAGGACCAGGGAAAATAGAAGACAACACATCCTTTTAGGTTATGCATTGATTAATATAAAATCATCTCTTTTTTGAAAGAAATCTTTGGATGAAAATATACTTTCTGCTTTTTCAATCTAGAAATATCACTTGCATTACAGTGAAGGAATAATTGTGGTTAAAATTAAAACTGCTGTGAAATTTCACGGGAAGAAGAGTCAGCAATTATTTCTATGGAGTGGCTGGAATAATCTAATACTTATTCAGAAAAGTTCTAATGCTCTGCATCATTTCAGGGAAGACCAAGTAAACTTCAATTTATATTGACTTCACTAGTAAGACATCATTAGATTGATAAAGAGTATATTCGTCATCCATTTTAGGTCCACATGCCTATAAGCAACTTGATAATATATTCTAATAATTATTACCTGAGATGTTTCCATATTTTAAATTGTTCAGTTAAAAAAGTTACTTGTAATTTGGAGTATTCGTCTATCTCTTCAAAATGTTCATGTACAGTATTTAAATGGCTTCACCTCATTTTTGCATCTAGATATATCTACATTATTAAGCACTATGGTATTATTCATAATAAATAGAAGATAATATCCTTGAGGCTGAAGATAGAAGGATGGGTGGATGGATGGATGGATGGATGGGTGGATGGATGGATGGATGGTCAGAACATTTAACGGCTGTGCCTAAATGGTTTCTGTGGTTTGTATGTTTTTAAGTAGGCTTTGCAACCAGCACAGAGCCCAAAGCGGGGCTTGAACTCACGACCTGAGATCAAGACCTGAGCAGAGATCAAGAGTCTGACACTTAACCAACTGAGCCACCCAGGTACCCCTCTGTTTTTTAAAGATAGCAAGCTTGTTATGAAATATTCATTCTAAATGTTTGTGTATATTTGTATTATTTTTGCTTTAAAATTCTATCCTCAGTTACTCATAAACCATATACCAAATCTTTTGGAACCACGTTTTTACATATGTAAGTATTATAATTTTTTTGTTTAAAGTTTATTTGTTTATTTTGAGAGAGAGAATGAGCAGGGGAGGGGCAGAGAGAGAGAGAGAGGAGAGAAAGAATCCCAAGCAGGCTCTGTGCTATCAGTGCAGAGCCTGACACGGGGCTTGAACCCATGAACTGTGAGATCATGACCTGAGCCGAAACCAAGAGTCAGATGCTCAACTGACTGAACCACCCAGGCACCCCCATATATGAGTATTATACAGACAAACGTACAGCACACATACCCAAAAGCCACATATTTTCTGTCTAGATAGGGCGTTGGTTGTAGTGTGATGTAGAATTGTGACCCATTGCTGTGACGGCCTTTGTTGACCATTCCAAGAACTCCCCTCTTATCATGAGGAATTGAAAAGTTTTCATCTAGAAAATACAATAAATAGTAGGTCATTAAAATATTTCCAAATTGTGAATATTCTGTTTCATACTTCACTCAACTGGGCTGTTAAAAAAGATAATATAAAGTCTTATTAGAACTATTTGAACATTTCTTTACCTTTAGTTTATCATTACTGTAGCTAAAAACAAGTGTGCTAAGAAAATTAATAATGTAAAAGGAAGTACTTTAAATTAATAATGTAAAAGGAAGTACATTGCTGAGGAATAAAGGTCAGCAAATTTTCTCGTGCTGTTTTGGCAACAGGACTTCATTCAGCCTACCAGCGTGATCATTAAAAATATCCCCTTTGAGAAGGCTTTCGGATATGACCCTTCCCCTCATAGCATCTTATACAGACCTCTGTGGTAGTATTCATAACACTGTGTGATTGTTTACATGGTTTTTTCTTCTCTAGTATGTGCAGACAGGGACCTTGTCTCAATATAGCTTAACTCCTAGGGCCTCCTAGCACCTTATCTGGCATATATGTGGTCTTAAATGTTGATGATGAAAGTAATTCATGCTGATTTTTAGTCTTCAAATAAATTTTAATCTCAAACCATCTATGGACCAAGTGGAAAGTGATTTTTTTTTTTTTTTTTTTTTTTTTTTTTTAGTGTAAGGTTAACAAGAGAATTATATGATGGTAAATTAGGTTACCATTTTCAGGAAGTGCCATTTTTAGCATGAAATAAGATTGACCTCCAAACTCAAAATACAGAAGGAAGTAGTAGAAGAGGAATTCACTAAAAGTTTTCAGTCAATAACGTTATAAAATTCTGGGAATTATTGAGAGATATGAACACTAACTGTCAATAAGCTTTTCTGAAACTGCAGTTGCTAAGTATTTAGTTTCAAAGCTAAACCAACTAAGCAATTAAGCCATATTTATGGTAGTTACTTTTAGCTTGTTAAGTTGCAAACTGAGTAAAAACCTCTGAAATCTTATGAAATGCATATAAAGCATTTTTGTGTAAATGGTTCTATATAATTACATTAATGCTCTATATTCATTTCAGGGGAATTGAGAAATAATCCATTAATTTTACAGAAAATCGCATGGAATAGAAATCTGCCCAAAGATTCAGAGTTTTACCAAAATAGCATTT
The DNA here is from genome assembly GCF_024362965.1 of Panthera pardus. Classification (NCBI taxonomy): domain Eukaryota; kingdom Metazoa; phylum Chordata; class Mammalia; order Carnivora; family Felidae; genus Panthera; species Panthera pardus. The sequence continues at coordinate 52,939,861 of NW_026526732.1, read as the reverse complement.
GTCATTGTTCTTAGATATTATGATAAATTTTTCTTTAATTCTGTAAGCAATAAGAAAATTTGTAGGGTTGTAACATTTTTACATTCTGTGATTATGGGCGAAATGTTAAAGCTTAATTAACTTAATTAACTTTTAAAAAGTTAATGTATAGGTATAGGCAGCCCCTGACTTACAAATTTAAAGTGTGTTCACCTCAAAAGATGTGCGAAAATTAAATAACTATGTTAACAATTGTTTTAACAGAATGTTGATGTGGAATGTAGGGACCTGAGGCTATGTTGCTTCCAAACCCCTCAGTGACAGTGCCACAACCAAGTCCTTGGGTAGAATTTGACCTGCTCCTGCTTCTGGAAAGCATCCCACTGAGGGGAAGGGAGCCAACACCCCGCCCCCCACCCCCTTCTCTACACAGTTACTGGTGGAGGCCTTCGCCATGAATAATAAGCTGTAGTGACCCTTCCCATAGCTTGGCATGAGATGCAGCTAAGACTTGGTACCTGCTTCACAGCTCACTTGGGGAATGAGTGGCCCCCAGCCATGCTGGAGCATATTATCCACTTAAAGATGGGAGCCAGTGGCATAATAGAGTTCAAAATAAAACTCTGTCCTTAGAGAAGCTTTCCTGAGAAATGGATATCTGAATAGTATTTTTACATTAATAGGGAGAGAGATATTTTCCTACAAGTAACAATATTAAGATGAAGAATGAAAATCCCAGGTTTAATTCAACATTTGTTCATTTGACAAATATTTTTTGAAAATTTTTAAGTTTATTTATTTATTTTGAGGAGAGAGAGAGAGTACAAGCGGGGAAAGGCCAGAGAAAGAGGGAGAGAGAGAATCCCAAGCAGGCTCCGCACTGACAGTGGGCTCGCACTGACAGTGGGCTCGCACTCACAAACTGAACTCAAACCGTGAGATCATGATCTGAGCAGAAATCAAGAATCGGTTGCTCAACCAGCTGAGCCACCCAGGTTCCCCTTGATAAATATTATTTGAATGCCTAGTGTATCCTGAGTGCTAAGTAGGAGCTTAATGCTTTTGATTTACATTTAAAAAAACGTAAATTTAGTCTGCTCACATTTTTTTGAGGACAGGAAAAACAAAACTACTGATCATTAAGTCAACCAAACCTTTTTTCTTTTTCCCTTCACTTTGTCTGAGTGGGTTAATTAACTGCTATAAATTATTTTAACTCTATCGGTAGCCCTGAATAGAAAAGAAAAATTTCAACAATATACAAAAAAAAAAAAAAAATGCTCTGAGGTAGGAGGAACAAAAAACATCTTTAAAATAGGAAAATTTTTAAATTTGAGTGCAGCTAACAGCATAATTAGTAATAGTTTTATTTTTAGGTCATGTTAATTGAGGCGTGGAAGGAAGTTTAAAAGCTATGTTAGGAACTCCAAACCCTTTCATTACCTTGCCTGTGACTCAGGAGTTCTTGCCTCTGCCATTTACCATAAGATATGGAAGATATGGAATCTAGTTACTGCTCTGTGGTCAAAACTGGCATCATTTGTGATATACAACATTAAGAGTAAAATGTAACCGAAAGAGAAATCAGAAATTTATGTGCTGAAGAAAATCAGCTTCTGAATTTGTTTAAAATAAAGCTCATTCCGATGGTTATAAAGGAAGCAAATACTGTAAGTCTGGGAAAACTGCCATGCATTCTCTCTGGTAAAAATATCATCAGACAGTTTAGGACATTTCCATATACTTTGCTGAAGGCAATAATATCAAGTACAAATCTGACCTGAATCCAGCAATATCAGTTTTGTAAGCCCACTGTTCTACTTTTACCATTCTATTTAAATAATAATAGTTATTCACTAATTATTTGTTGTTATATAAAAGTACATGAAAGTGTGCTGCTTAGCTGCTAGGAATTTACCCAAGGGATACAGGAGTGCTGATGCATAGGGGCACTTGTACCCCAATGTTTATAGCAGCACTCTCAACAATAGCCAAATTATGGAAAGAGCCTAAATGTCCATCAACTGATGAATGGATAAAGAAATTGTGGTTTATGTACACAATGGAATACTACTTGGCAATGAGAAAGAATGAAATCTGGCCTTTTGTAGCAACATGGATGGAACTGGAGAGTGTGATGCTAAGTGAAATAAGTCATACAGAGAAAGACAGATACCATATGTTTTCACTCTCATGTGGATCCCAAGAAACTTAACAGAAGACCATGGGGTAGGGGAAGGGGAAAAAAAAAAGTTAGGGAGAGAGCCAAACCATAAGAGACTCTTAAAAACTGAGAATAAACTGAGGGTTGATTGGGGGGGGGGGGGGGGGGGGGGAGGGGAAAGTGGGTGATGGGCATTGAGGAGGGCACCTGTTGGGATGAGCACTGGGTGTTGTATGGAAACCAATTTCATATTAAAAATTTTTTTTAAAAGGAAAAAAAAAGAAAGTATGCTTAGTATGTTTTAATTATTGCTTTCATGAAGTACTTATTTATAAGCATGTTGACTGTGTGTGTGACATTAGGAATGAATAGCCAGCATTTTGAACACTTGAGTGGATAAATACAGTATATTTATAATATTACATTAGTGAAAATGAGAGAATTCCAGCTATATAGACAACATGAATGAATTTCATAGGCAGTGATGAACAAAAGAAGCAAGCCACACAAAGAATGCCTGTAGTATGATTCCATTTACATAAAATTAAAAAATAGGGAAAATTTAACTATATTGTTTAGGAATATATACATGGGTGGTAAAACTATCAAGAAAAGCAAGGAAAAAGGCTAGTGGTTACCTCTGAGGGAGGTGGAGTTATTGCTGAGGATGGACAAATGGGGTGCTTCTGGCATGCTGGCAGTTTTAATTTCTTGACAAGGGTGATAATGTGGGGGTTTGCTTTATAATAATGTTTTAATTGTACATATGCACTTTCTATATATGTGTCACAATTTAAAAAAAATAGCCCTTGGGGCGCCTGGGTGGCTCAGTCCGTTGAGCATCTGGCTTCGGCTCAGGTCATGATCTCACGGTTGGTGAGTTCGAGCCCCACGTCGGGCCCTGTGCTGACAGCTCAGAGCCTGGAGCCTGCTGTGGATTCTGTGTCTCTCTCTCTGCCCCTCCCCTGCTCATGCTCTTCCCTATCTCTCCAAAGTAAATAAACATTAAAAAAAAAAAAAAAAAATAGCCCTTAAATGGCTACCCAGACCATACTATTTTCAGTTCTCATTTCTAATAAAAAATACTTTTGTATAACTTTTAGTTGCATTATTGAATATTGACAATACATCAGGTTCTTTGCCTTTTATTAATGTCCACTTTCATTTAAAGATAAGGAGATCTAAGAATTGGACAAATGGATCTTAACTGTTGTATATGTGAATTAGGGCACAAGCTAATACTGTAACAAGGATAATACAGTATTTTAAAATATATACCTTTTTTCTTTTGTTTTTTTTTTTGTATAAATGACATTTTATCTAGTCAGCCCAAACTACCTAGTCGCCAATCCTTGGCCAGTGGGAAGGATTAGGAATATTATACAAGGAATACAAGGAGAAAAAAAGGGGTTAATATTCAGTTTGTAACATTAAGAATAGGATTTGGGAAGACAATTTAAGAAATAGTGATTCAAAACAAAGCAAAACAGACTTTCTTCAAGTTAAAAAAATGATAAACCGATTTATAAAATAATCATCCAGTTAAATTATTATTTATTTCATTCTTTTTAAATTCACTGTGTTAACCTTAATAAAAGTGAGTTTTGTGGTTGTAGGTTTTGTGTTTTTTTTTTTTTTTTTTTTAGCAAGCCCTTGGTTTCAATTCTGCAGCTCGTGGTAATAGGGTTCAATGAGAGAGATGCAGAGGAAGGCCTGGCTGTCCGATGTGTAAATATCCCACAGGGCGTGAAAGAGGGAGGCAAACCCATGTTTTGCTGTTCTGAGCACAGTCCTCATCTCTCCCTCAGAGGCATCTCTCGTTTTCATTTGATGGGTTGCTGAATTTCTAATTCTGCACCTGCAGACATACTGAGTAATGGAGGCCTCCGTAAACACACTGGGCCTCCCCAGGCACCAGAGGACAGCTAGGCCTCCATCTGGAGACTAAATCTCCCCAAAAGTCTGAGCGTAGAAGTGAGGGATAATCAACGGAGGCACGGGGTTGTCCCCGGGGGCAGGCAGGGAGTTGAGCTAAGAGATCCGTCTCCTGCTGGACAGAAGGCCCACGTTGTCTGAGCCTCTGCCTCCAAACAGGAGTCTGGGTGATCTGACAGCAGCTGTGGGGTGGAGAGAGATGGTGGATTCTCATCAGGGATTAAGGGTATCAAGAAAGCTTCCAGGAATGTCCCTTCCCCATCTGCAATGTTTTATTTTAAGACCCAACTCAAAAGCTACTCTGGGCCACCGCCCCCAACTCTCCCAGGCAGCTGTCGGTTCTCTCCCACAGCACTCCGTTCTTCCTCTGTAACAGCAATTGGCACAGTGCCAGTAGCTAATCTGTTGAAAGATCTGTGTGCACCAAACCTAAAATCCTTGAGGCCGGAAACTTGGTCGTATCATCTTTCTTTCCTAAGGCCCTGGCACCATGTAGGCCCCTAACTAGGAGTTTAATGTTTTATTAATGAGTAAGTAAATAAAAGGTGTCACTTGGATGGCTTCATTTAATAAAGCTGGCTCCACGTGAATTTAGAAGAAAAATGACTTCTTTTTCCCTTCACTTTGGTATTCCTTCAATATTATTTAAAAAAAAAAAAAAAACCACCTTTTCATTGTATTAAAATATGGACACAAAAAGCTATAGAAAACTAGTGTGTAGTTAGAATTATTATTAGTTATTATATGGCAAACACCCATTTAATCCCCACTCAAGCCAAGAAAAAACTTTGCCAGCTTCCCCCAAAGTGCCTTGAATACTTCAAAAGTAACCACTCCCCTGACTTTTACATACTTTCATACTTAATGTTTCCTTATACAGTTGGCCCTTAAACAACACTGCTTTGATCTGTGGGGATCCACTCATATGTGGATGTTTTTCAATAAATACAATACATAACTCTAAATGTATTTTCTCTGCCTTATGATTTGCTTAACATTGTTTTTAAGTTTATTTATTTATTGGGGAGGGGGGGTTGAGGGGCAGAGAGAGAGGGAGAGAGAGAGAATCCCAAACAGGCCCTGCACACACAGCCTGACGTGGGGCTCAAACTCACAGACTATGAGGTCATGACCCCAGCCGAGACCAAGAGTTAGACAATTAACCCACTGAGCCACCCAGATACCCCAATTTTCTTAACATTTTCTTTTCTCTACCTTTTTCATTGTAAGAATATGGTACATAATACATAAAACATACAAAATATATGTTAATCGACTATTTATGTTTTTGGTAAATCTTCAGGTCGACAGTGTTAGCAGTTAGTCTACAGCTATTAGTACTTACCAGGCAGTATGGTTTAGTCTTTACCATTTTAAAATTGTTGTTACGCCTCTTAAGTCTCCTTTAATCTTCAAGTTCTGCCTCTTTCCCCTTTACTTACTTTTATCTGTTAATGAACCTGAGCTGTTTAACCTCTAGAATTTTTCCCAGTCTGAAGTTTGCTGATTGCACGTGCAGTTCAGTATGTTTCTCTGCTTTGCATCCTGTCCTTTGGGCTCTAATACTTCTGTTGAAAATGCAAGTTTGTTTCAACTTGATTGAAAGATTAGGGAACAACTGAGTGTAGTGAATCTCAGCCATGTTTATGTGCAATGTCTAGGAGAAACACCAGGGAAATGTGGAAAATGGCACCCAGCTGAACCGAGCTGCACAGGTACACACACACCTCAGACATCTCACAGGTCACCACGTATGAGCGGCATCCACCCACATCTGATGTTACAACTTGCCTCCAGTTTCAGAGGACCCTCCTCCTACCACTTCACAGTCATTCACAAGCTGCGTCTCTTCCCACGCCACTTCCAGGAACATCAGAGAGCTTTCAAGGTAGGGTGCCAAATTTATTATAGTATTTATGTGTTTCTTGACCATAAAATATATGTAACACTGTGTTACTATTTTTATCAGGCTGCTATATATTTCAGTGTGTCACTGAGGAAGGGATTTTTTTTGTACTTCATTTTTGCCATAAGTCCTATAGTTTTTATTGTATGATTTTGCATCGTGCAGAGATCTTTAAGACCATATTACATCAGAACTGGTTTTATTTCCTGCAAATTGGCAGCTGGGTCCAGAGCCTTAATCGGACTCGTGTTTTGTCCCTTTGGTGATGTGTTGTCTCCCCAGAAAGCTCATAATATCTGGTTTTCTCTGTTTTTGTGAAGTTAGTAGATACCAATGCAGCAAAAGCCTAGATCCATTATTTCACTGGGGGCAGCAAAATGGTGCTATTCTATTATTTCCTTCTCACTTATTTATTGGAATGCTTTTATAACTAGCAATTTTATCTACAATTTGGTATAGTTCATATAGGAAAGGCAAGATAAATGCTTGATTCTTTGCTCATATTTATCCATTTTTAAGATAATGAATTTGTTTCTCATCATTCCCCCAAAGATAAACTATTAGGCTTTATTTTATGATATGATATCATTATGAACTCATGGATTTAAAATATTGGTTGGGTTTCAATTATTTGCAATTATGGCTCTTTTTGAAGCTCAAATCTTTGGCCAGCAAGAGCCTCTTCAAATTGTCTCCCAAGGCCTTTGACATGACCCTAGTAAATCTTTAATAGCTTTCTTGCTATCTGATGATAGCATGACTGAACATGAGGTTCCAGGCTCATTTTGTAATTTCCTGTCCTGGAACTGGAATCTGCCATTTCTCCCAGGAGCCCTGGTTTCTTCAAGTGAGAAGTGACATTTCAAAACAACAATCTAAATGCTAGGAACGTAGAAGGCTACTAGGTTGGTCATTGTAGACCAGTTCAGTGGACAGACCTACATATGTAGATATGTACTGCATGATTTTAAACTGGTATTTCCGATACAGAATATTTTACTTATTAGCCTCTATGAATATTTCACATATTTCATTGTGTCTCCCTTCGTCCACATTGAAAATCCTAATTCTCAAGGACATACAAAATGGTGAAATTAGAGTATTCTATAATTACTTACTTTTTCCATATTACACATACAACAGTCTCAGAATAACAATATTAATAAATAATACTATCACCAGTATAATTACTGAAAATAGTTAAAGCAGTTTTTTGCATATATTCTCCCACTTTCTTCCAGCTTTAAAAAGGTACACTACAGATTCAGTCATTACGTGTCATACTCTCACCCTTTATGCCTCGCTAAATTTTAGTTTCACAAGTCACTATGATTACTGCTTGTCACCAATCCTTATGTCAAGATCTCTCTTACAATTTGTTTGTGTGAAACTCCTTTTACTGTCAATTCCTCAAGATCAGGAAGGGATCGTGACAACATTATTCTCTAAAGTTTTACATCTTGAAAAGTATGTGTGCCCTTTGTAATTCAGATTGTTTGGCTAGATATAAAATCCTTAGCTCACATTTCCTTTCCTTGAACATCATGAGTATATTACTCCATTTTCTTGTGGCATAATAATATGATGTCAAAGAATATGATAACCTACTTTGCTTTCCCTTGTAAATCACTTGCTTTTTTTGCCTACCTGCCCAAAGAATTTTTACTTTCTGAACTGTCCAATGATGTTAATAAATATGTCTTAGTGTTGGTTGTTCTGGTTTAATATTACCAGGTAGCAATGTTCTCTTTCAGTAAGTAGTGTCAAGTTTTTATACATATATATTTTTTAAGTGTTTATTTATTTTTGAGAGAGCGAGAGAGAGAGCATGCAAGCCGGGAGAAGGGCAGAGAGAGTGGGGGAGACACAGAACCTAAAGCAGGCTCGAGGCTCTGAGCGGTAAGCACAGAGCCCCAGAGCTCAACACGGGGCTTGAACTCATGAACTGTGAGGTCATGACCTGAGCTGAAGTCAGATGCTTAACCAACTGAGCCGCCCAGGCACCCCTAGTTTTTATGTATATAGTTTTACTTGAGGTATAAACATAAAATCAAATGCATAAATCTTAGATGTTCACGTTGATGCATTTTGACAGTTCGTTGTGTATAGCTGTGGAACCAACACCAAAACCCAAGATAGAACATCAAACCCTTTTAAAATTCACTACAGTTTTTTCAATATTAATTCTTAATATTTGTTCTATTCCTGTGTATTTGTTTAATTCTTTTGGGATACTTATCATCTGTATGTTGGATCTCCTCTTTATAGCTTTCCTTTTTGTCACTTTCTTGTGTTTTTTCTTCATTTCTTCTTGTTAAAAAAAAATCCCTCCTTCTACTTTTTACTTCTTTTAAGACACGTTAGTCATGTTTCTTTGGCATATGGTCCTTCTAGTTTGTTTATTTCTGAAATTTTCTTTTACTGTTAATTCTTTCCTAGTTCTGTAACCTCATGTCTAAGTTTTTTTCTAAATCTTATTTATGAGTTTTTTCTGTCTTGTATCCTATTCTCAATGTCTTCTGGCTAATCCTAAAATTTTTACAGTTTTGATCTGTTTTTTGAGCATGTTTTTCCAGTGTATTTTTATTATCCGTAGTGATGTTCCTTTACTCCTTATTCTCTTTTACTTCTTCTAATAATCCTGAAATTTCTTCTACGTAAAAATTGCCTATTTTTATGTAAAATTAGGATTGCTAAATGTTTAGAAGGAGGCGTGGTTTTAGAAGGGAGGTAGCTTTTCTACCTTCACAAAGCTCCCTCTTGTGTTGTTTTCATGTAGTGTTCAAAAGAATGGCAGCTTGCTCTTTGACATTTCCTGGCTCTGTCCCCGTTGTCCCTGTATCCTGCATGACTCTGATTCCATTCATGGCACCTCCTCCTCATTGTGGACCTGTCCTGGAAGAGTGCCCTTCCAGATCAGTTTCCAGAGTTCAGAGAGGTTAGGCTGCTCCAGCCTCTCAAATCTTACTAGGGACCCCTTGCACTCACCCACTGCTGGCTATTTTGGGGTTCTCCTGTTTTCACCTCTATTGGATGTCCTGCTTTCTCCCACACAGACCCTGACGCCATGCAGATTTCGTAGCTGTTGGTAGTTTGTCCTCATCTGTTTGTATTTAAGAATTCATGTGGATACATTGTCACCTAGTTTTGTTGTAAGTGTTATCCATGGGTTTTTAGTTTTTCTATCTACTTATGTGGTCTGTTTTTATGTTGGAATTTCAAAAAATTCAAAAACTATGCCATCACCATTACCATCTTCCCAGGATCCCCAGTAGCAGTCTTAATGGGATGATTATCAAAGTACCAAATTCTGGGTATGAGCATGGCAAATTACAAGCCTTAAAAATTTGGGGCGCCTGGGTGGCGCAGTCGGTTAAGCGTCCGACTTCAGCCAGGTCACGATCTCGCGGTCTGTGAGTTCGAGCCCCGCGTCAGGCTCTGGGCTGATGGCTCGGAGCCTGGAGCCTGTTTCTGATTCTGTGTCTCCCTCTCTCTCTGCCCCTCCCCCGTTCATGCTCTGTCTCTCTCTGTCCCAAAAATAAATAAAAAAAAAAACGTTGAAAAAAAAAAAAAAAATTAAAAAAAAAAAAAAATTATAAATTCCCTTTGACCATACAATACTGATTCTAGGAATTTGTCCTAATGGAATAATATAATTTAGCATGTTACCTCAAACACCATCTTATTTGGAGTTTGAACTGTCCAGTCTTGTTAGATTTGAATTATCAGCTGATACATGACTGACAGATTTAAAGATACAGACCTTCAAATGTTGGTCCATAAATTGACTCGCCATCATCTCCTTTTCCAGCTACTATATCTGAGAAATAACAATAAACAAACATCAGAATTTTGAGACTAAAATAGAGCATAGTAATGGTGGGGGTGTGCTTTAAACTATGATTCCACTTATACCAGTGACTAGAGTAAGTTAGAATATACATAACTGTTCAATACCTACACCATGAAAATATTACTATAACGCTTTCACTCATATTTTGTAAGCATTTTAACATTCGTGATCTTATTTTTTCCCCTGATAATAACTCTCTGAGGTAGGTTAAATTATAATGCAAAACCTTTGAAATGATGAAGTATCCAATTACAGTTGTGGCCACAATTTAAAAGGAAGAGTGTTCATAGAAATTCTGCTTGCTCCACGGGTTATTCCATAGTTCCATAGTCCATCTTGCTTTTAAGGAAAATGGAAAGATGAAACTGAGAGAATGGAATAGGAACAATAAGGTCTTTTTGGAACAGGAATAAAAATAGTCGCTGTGAAAATAATCAGTGTTCAAATTTTCATTCCTTGGAACCCTAGAATGATCATTCGTTTATTTAGCCAGTATTTTGGAAATGAAGTTCCTTTATAATATAATGAAGTGGGTATTTTTTAAAGTATTTGTTATGTCTCATTTTGCAGTATATGTACCATGTACATATTTTGCCTTAGTCAGCGCTCCTGCTATAAACATCCTCCATGCACAAGTTACTTTTTCTCTATTTACAACTAAAAGGGAAACAAAGCTGACTAATGCAAATATCAGACTCTTGGTGGAAATAAAGTTCTCTGAGCTCTGCATATCCAGCTCCCCCATCAGCCCCTCTTTACTTCTTCCCCTCTCTCATTCACCCTCCTTGAGTACAGTGTACAATGCGTATCTGTTGAAAGACTGTGCCATTTTAACTCAGTGTGAGTGATTTACCTGTATAAAAGCATGCTGTTTTTTTAACAATCAGATGCAACAGCAAGCATATGGAGATAATTTATTCAGTACAGGCATGCAGCATTTAAATTACATTCACAAAATGGGCTCAGAAGTTCACGTTAAGCCTGAAGTCTTCAACTTTCCTCCGTCTGATACTCCCCTCATGATTCACTCCAGAGCCCTCAGTACCTCTCAGGTATCTCTGAGAGTATCTCTGCAGTGGCTGAAGGCTAAATCCAGAAATGGAGAAGTTGAGGGTCCCCCAGCACCAATTCCTTCAGATCTTAGAGTTTGCTTCGCTCAGACAAATCTGCGTGTGGTTCCCCACCCTTACTAATCTCACTTGAACATCCTTTGCCCATTCCTCTTGCCCTTTTCTTCACATCTCCCAGGTAAATATTTTATATTGACACCACTTTAGTCAATACTTGAATTCAGCCTTTTATATCTTATGTTATTTCTGTACTTCTGACAAAAAATTCAGCAATGCAGAGTAGTGATTCAAAGTAAACTTGATTTATTTTATTTTATTTTATTTTATTTTATTTTTTTAACATTTATTTATTTTGAGACAGAGAGAGACAGAGCATGAATGGGGGAGGGGCCAAAGTAAACTTTAAAATCAGATGATAGGACTCCTGGATGGCTCAGTCAGTTTAAGCAAAGCATCTGACTCTTGATTTCAGCTCAGGTCATGATCCTGGTCGTGAGATCAAACCCCACGTTGGGCTCCATGCTGACATCGTGGAGCCTGTTTGGGATTCTCTGTCTCCCTCTCTCTGCCCCTCCCACTTGCTTTCTTTCTCTCTCTCTCTCTCTCTCTCTCTCAAAAAGAAAAAAGAAATAAATAAAATCAGATGATTTTGATTTAAATCTTGATGTTAGTTACCTTTTCCAAGCCTGTTTCGTCATCTGTATAGACAGGAATAATGGTAAGTGCCTCCCAGTTAATTCTGAGGACTAAACAAATACATGTTCTACTCATAGCACTTAGTGTACTGCCTGGCAGAGCATCCTGCTCATTCATCAGTGGCCATTATTTGCAGCCTTGCATGCTAATGGGGTTCATTTTCTCATTATCATCATCTTCTCCATCATTATATTTAATATGATGATGATGACTGTGATGATAAAATGTATTAAACTATATCTCAAGAGCTCCTTCAGAAGACAGTGGGCCTTATGGGAGCCACAGAGAATCTCCCCCAAAGTGGCTTCACAACTGATATCTTCTCTCACTTTGTACTTTAGAAATGAATAGAATGTATGCTTCCGGTTTATCTACTCATTTATTCATTCAGTCTTTCAACAAATATTTTTTAAGCACCTATATATAGTATACCAGGCCCCAATCTGGAACCCAGGGATAGAACAGCGAACAAAATAGATAAAATCCTCTGCCTTATGGAACTTACTTATAGTCTAGTGAAGATAAACAGACACTAAACAAATTCTCTAGGAAATATGTAGTAGTATGTCCAGTGATGAAAAGTGCTATGAAGAAAAAATAAAATACTTGATTGTAAAAATAAAAATAAGGGGCGCCTGAGTGGCTCAATTGGTTAAGCATCTGACTTGGCTCAGGTCAAGGTCTCACGGTTTGTGGGTTAGAGCCCTATATCGGGGTCTGCACTGACAGCTCAGAGCCCTCTTTGGATCTTCTGTCACCCTTTCTCTCTGCCCCTCCCCCACTATCTCTCTCAAAAATAAATAAAGATTAAAAAAACATAAAAAGAGGCTAGGAGAGCAGCAGGGAAGGAGGTGCAGAGATCTGTGTGGATAGGACAGTGGCCATTCTAAATAGGATGGTCAGGTAAGTCCTTGCTGAGATGAAGCCTGGGCAAAAATCCGAAACAGATAGGAAATTGAAGCAAGGGGCCATCTGGAGGCATAGTTGGGTGGGCTATGTCCCAGGCAGAAGAAACAGCAGAAAACCTCAGGCACAAGTATCCTTGATGTGCTTAAGAAACAGCAAGGAGGCCAGTGTGTGGAGCAGAGCCAGGGGAGATGTCAGAGGATGGGATGAGGCTGGGGGCAGTGCAGACCATGTAGGCCCTGCTGGTCCCATCGGGCAAGCCCTAGCGTCGGGAAGCATGCTTAGGCACAGCATAAAACCACATTTAGCTCCCATATTCCAAAATTCTCCGCACAGCCCTCTGGGTATCCGATATGTGAAAGGACAACGTTTATAGAGCTTGGTACTCCTGATATACCATGTCACTGAATCCTCACCACATCCTGTGATATTATAGTTTTCCCCATTTTATGATTAAGAAACTGATTCAGAGATGCTAAGTGTCTAAGTGCCAAGTGGTACACAACTTGTATGTATCAGGTGGATTTGAATCTAGTAATCAGCATTTGTTTCCAAACGTCCTTAACATTGCTGCCTCATTATTTGAAATCATGATCTGTGCATTTTACTATTTGGAAATTGTATTTCAAATAAGTAAACAAACAAGTAACATGACCTACATTTCCCAAATCTTGCTCTGGGGCTCGGGAGCGGGAGGGGGCACCTCTAACCAAAACCCAAAAATAAAACAACAAAGAACATAACATCTGAGAGCCCAGCACATAATAGGCAACACTAAATTAAGTTTCAGGAGACCCAGATATTAAGACCCACTTAACTATTAATAGTCTACCGTTGACTGGAAGCCTTGCTCATAATGTAAGCAGACAATTAACATATATTTTGTGTGTTATATGTGTTATATGCTGTATTCTTATAATAAAGTGAGTTAGAGGATACAAAATGTTAAGAAAATTATAGGGAAGAGAAAATATATTTATAGCACTGTGCTGTAAAAAAAATCTGTGTTTAAGTGGACCCCTACAGTTCAAACCCCTTACTGTTCAAGGGCCAACTATAAGTTGGTATAGCAGTATGATGAAAACTTAGGTAGACCCTAAAAACTGTATATGTTTATGTTTACTGACATAGGAAGGTATATACCATAGATAGATAGATAGATAGGTAGGGAGAGAGAGGGAGGGAGGGAGGGAGGGGAGAGAGGCAGAGAAGGAGGGAAAATAATGAGGTTAGATAACAATATGGGTGATGTGATTTCATTATAGAGAAACTGAGGGAAAATAGTTGATTTACCTACGAATGCTTGGATTAAATCTAAATTTTTCTCATCAGTCTCAGAATGTTCCAGATTGTAGAAAAATAAACATTATTAATTTAAGCCTCTGTGTATTTCATCAAATTCAAGCAAATCTCCTTACACACTAAGCCAATTATTTTTAAATTGCTGCCTGATTGTTCCCAAAAGGATACCTCCCAAAAGGCCTCGAAAATTTAATTTTGTGCTGTTAGTCAGAAACCTAGTCTGTGTGAAGTCAAAGGATTGATCTGAAAAGAAAGCAAAAATGGAGACCAAAATGCTTTCACTCTTAATTTGACTTTGTAACAACTAACATTTTTGATAAGAAAAAATTTGTTTTCCTTTCTTTTTTCAAATTCCTACCTTTAGAATGTCTTTTAAAATCACTGTATTTTCTAAGTACTCCTATTAATTTAGGTGAGCATTTAAAATTATATTTTGATTTTTTTTAAGTAGGCCCAACTGGGCAGTGTGGGGCTTGAACTCATGACCCTGAGATCAAGAGTTGCATGCTCTATGACTGAGCCAGCCAGGCCTCCCTATATTTTGATTTTAGAAATGTTCTCTTCCTGGGGCACCTGGGTGGCTCCCTTGTTTAAGCCTCTGACTCTTGATTTCCACTCAGGTCATGATCTTGTGGTTCCTGAGATCGAGTCCTGTGTTGGGCTCTGAGCTGACAGTGCGGAGCCTGCTTGGGATTCTCTTCCTCTGTCCCTGCCCCTCCTTCTCTCTCTCTCTCTCTCTCTCTCTCTCTCTCTCTCTCTCTCAAAATAAAAAAAAAAAATTTTTTTTAAATGTTATTTTTCTTATACCACTTTTTTCTAAGTGTATTTATTTTGAGAGAGAATACTCACATGCACATGCATGTGCAAGTTGGGGAGGGGCAGAGAGAGAGAGAATCCCAAGCAGGCTCCACACTGTCAGCGAGGAGCCTGATGTGGGGCTCGAACTCATGAACCCATGAGATGATGACCTGAGCCAAAATCAAGAGCTTAACCTTAACCCTTTTAATTTGGAATATTCTGGGTGACAAAACTTTAGATTGGTTTATTTCAAAACTTGGGCATTTTTAAAAAGAATATGAATATCTTAATCATTTGGCCAATAAAATACCCTTTCAATATATACAATGTCTAATATTAAATATATCTAATTCTATATGCATTTCACAAAGGTAGGTAAATACAACTTTAGACATTCTGATTTCACATTGCAATTAAATTGCATTTAAGATTTTAAACTTACCTCCTCCTTGTATCCAACCATTCTGTACTATTCGATGAAAAATTGAACCCATGTAATGTAGCTTGATGCCACGCTGAGAATACCCTGCTTTTCCTGTGCACAAGACCTGAAAATTTCTACATGTTTTGGGACATGCATCATAGTATAGCTACAAATAAAGATACAAGGTTTCAAAGATTAAATATTTAATATTTTGACAGTGACAGATTCCTACATCCATCCCCCACTTATTAAAAAATCAACAACAAAAATAAAGAAAGAAAGAACAACAAAAAAACCTCTTACCTCCAAAACCAACCTTCCAATTGGATGAAAATCAATAGAAATGTCCAAGAACACAAAACCATGCTATTAAAATTAGGGAGAAAAAGATAATGCAGGTCAATGTCTTGGAAGAAAGGTTTAGAAATGACCAAAAATACCACAAAATAATGCTTTCAGTGATAAGATTTCAAAAGCATTAACAGTAGAAAGGTAACAGCAAAGTTAAAAGACTGACTCAAAGAAGTTTCTTTTTTTTTTTTTTTAGAAGTTTGTTTCATTTGATTACATCAGATCTTTACAACCTAAATAATACACTTGTTAAAACCCTTTGGTAGGGAAGCTTTGTGTCACATTAACCTGTCACGCCAGACTGAGAACATGTAGCCTAGATATCCCCTACTGTGTAAGCTAGGTGGAGGAAGGAACGCTAGTTGGTCCCTTTGGAAAAAGAAACAGACTGGGAATTTTCTATTCTGAGTAATTCTGGGAAACATCCAATGTGATTGCCATGGATTTGGTTACTGTATGTTCTGGATTTCCAGAGTCAGCACAGATTAGCTAACCAAAGCCAGAACACATCCTTTCTGAGTGGGAAAACAGAGGCACCATATACATAGGAGGTATGGTTATCAGGGGAAGGGAAGAGAATATACTGTGCTTTCTTTGGCGTTATTTCAGTCCTGTCCTTATGTTCCCAGATGCCCCCAGCTCTTATTTTCAATTGACATCCTTTCTGGTAGAGACCAGAACATTTGTGTGACCTCGTCTAGCTCTACAGTGGAGCATCTAAAATGAAAACACCAGTCTCCATCGTGGTAGCATTAATTTGCAGAGCAGAGCACATCTAATTGGATACATTCTAGATCTTGGGCACCATTCTCATACACAAAAATGCCACCTGATTTAACAAGCTACATAACTTACCCTACCCTATTTCTTAAGAGTCTAGGAAACATAGATGAAACCAGCTTTTAGGATATCACTGTCACTACTTTATGTCACTTTAACCTTTTTTTTTTAATTAAAAGACTGCATTAATGTTATGCTATCTGGCATCCAGGAATGAAGTATTATATCCATAGCAATTATAATTTTAAGTTTTTTGTGCCTCCCAGCTTCTGTACTACAATTTCTGAGTTATAAAAGAATATTATAACTTTATTATGAGGCATAATATAGTAAACTTCATGGGCTTGGGAGAAAAGATGATATATTGGAAATTACGATTGATTGATGAAATGGGTAAGTCCATTCAGGCATCACTAAACTTCCCTCTGTGTCACTATATTATCTTTATGCAGTTGTCAAGAGTAGATAATTCTGAAAATTCTAATGAAAGAGCAAATGAGCACACTACCAGGTAATGTCACCTAGCAGCCAAACATGCAAACATAATTGTCTCCTATATCATTCCAACCCAGAACTAAACAAGTCCCTGCAGCATGAAAAAGCTCACCTCTGCACAAAAAATTTAAGGATTTTCTCTGGAATCTAGGTCCTCCTTCCTCACTGCCGTTAATTCAGGCTGTTATTATCTCTAGCCCACATTACTATAGCAGTGTTCCAAGTGGCCAACCTGCCACCAAGCTTTCCCCATTCCGCCCCGTTTTTGCCCTAAAACTTTTTCTTAAAAAGCAAAGATTATGTCATACTCTTTATGAAAAGTTCTGTTGGCTCAACTTTCTTCTAGAAAAAAATCTAACTCCTTAGTTCAGAATGGACAGTAAGTTCAACCTTTCTTTAGTGGATGTTTTTGTTCTTTTCCCCTCCTTAACATTTAAATACCTTTCCTATTTAGGGAATGTCTTACAGGGACCCACTATGCCCTAAAGACACTAAAGGGGCCAGATTCTCCCTCTCCTCACTCTGTGAGAGCCGAGCTATGGGGATATGACCTTGGCTGGATTAGTCAGGTGCTCCTGCCTGGGGCCTTGGATCTCAGGGAGTGATGCAAAGACAGCAGTTAAGAAGTAATTCTCCGTGAAGGTGGCAGTGTGAACCCAGGGCCAGTCGGGATGCAGCTGCATCGAAGTTGCACATTTCTGGGATGAGACTCAAGCCACGTTTTCCTGTTGTTTCCCAAAACCTGGTTCTCTGGCTTTCCTGCCAGTTGTGAGGTTACCAATATCCTTTCAAGGCATACCTTTTTTTTCCTTAAGTTAATCAAAGTAGTTTGGTATTGTTGGTGACTGATACTCTCATTTTCCCAGCCTCATTTCCTATTAATCATGGCCTCCTTGCTGTCCCCTGCCATTCCCTGAATATACCATGCACTTTTAGAACCTTGTCCTTTGGGACCCTTGTCCTTCTGTGAGCATTAAATTCCTTCCCATAACCCGCAGTTTCTAGTATTTTCCAAGTGCATTGTTTGTTCAGCCAGACATTCCCTGAGCTTATACTATGTTTCAGATTGTGTTTGAGGCAGTACAGTTAAGTGAGGATAAACAAAACAAGGTCTTTGCCTTTTTACAGCTTGGCACTGTAAAATCCTAGCACTGGGCCTTTCTGTGGGCACAGGCATCTATGAGCATGAAATGATCTTCAGCATGTGGTGCTTGTTGCTATAACAGAGTTTCTGAGCAGAATTACCAAGTGCTTTTACCTCTGTTGTCATTCCACCCTGATGTCTGTCTCTCACTCTCCTGGACCTTAAGCTTCATGACTGTCCTTTGCCATTGGAAACCCCCCTAGGGCCATAGCCTGCCTGGTCCAGCTCTTGCCAACTTGTCATGCTTTAAAATGTCACCTTTCGGGGCGCCTGGGTGGCGCAGTCGGTTAAGCGTCCGACTTCAGCCAGGTCACGATCTCGCGGTCTGTGAGTTCGAGCCCCGCGTCAGGCTCTGGGCTGATGGCTCGGAGCCTGGAGCCTGTTTCCGATTCTGTGTCTCCCTCTCTCTCTGCCCCTCCCCTGTTCATGCTCTGTCTCTCTCTGTCCCAAAAATAAATTAAAAAAAAAAACGAAAAAAAAAAAAAAATGTCACCTTTCTTCTCAAACTTCCCCTTCTGTTAGTGCAGTACCTCTCAGGTGTTAGAAGGTACTAATTAAAATTTTTCATACTAAGGGTGAATGGATGGTAAGCTCTACCTTCTCTGAAGCGGGGGGAGGTGTCTTTATGTTTTAAAATGGATAATCAACGCATATAAATCTCTAATGCGGAATAGAAATGTTTGAACAGGGATGCTTCCCCCGCACTCCCTGCAGTTTGCATGCTGTAAGATATGCTTGCTTTACACACCGCTGAGCCAAACCCTGTAATATTATATGTAATCCTTTGCAGTTGGATTAGAGGTCATTGAGAACTTAAAACCTAGTCTCCTACTGTTTATATTCCTTCGTTAGGATATCAGTAATTAGTGCTGAATCAATATAAATGGTCAAAGATTCCACTATTTTTCTTTAAAAATTAGTGTAACTTGCCTTGGTGTCTCTTAAGAATTTAGCAGAATAATCCACAGTAAGTGCCTCATAAAGTGCAGGGGGCTTAAAATCAACTACATCCCACATCTTGTGAGCCCATTTCTGAAGATCAAATGCATCACCCAGGAACTGATCATTAACAAAACACATCACGCAGGAAGAATACTCCCAGATCTCATTCTTGAGTTCCTATAAAGAAAAAGGATAAAAAGCTGTATTGGCAGAGGGGGAGGGGAGGCAACCAACCTTGCTAAACCCATAAGCCAGAGCTTGGGATTGACTCTATAGCCTAATCTTTAAAAAAATAATTTTTTTGCCATCTTTTAGAATTTTGTTCTCAAATAGAACTTAAGAACATTTTTAAAAATCTGACATCACTGAAAGCAAAAAAAAATGGCCTAAAAGTAGTGTTAAAAATGGTACAGTAAAAAAAAAAAAAAAAATTAACAGCACTTGGGTGGCTCAGTTGGTTAAGCATCCTATTCTTAATTTTGGCTCAGGTCATGATCTCACAGTTCGTGACTTCAAGCCCCGCACCAGGCTCTGCACTGACAGCATGGAGCCTGATTGGAATTCTCTCTCTGCCCCTTACCAGCTCTCTTTCTCTCTCAAAATATATAAACTTTAAAAAAAATTTTTTTAAATGGTACACACATAGAAGGTAGATTGTTATCTGGTAATAAAAATCTATGTGCATAGCATACTTGTTATGTTAACTTGAAAACAAAATGTAGTCTCTGGCTTCATTTGTGAAGTACATTTTACTGTGTGTATACTTGGAAAGGCTTGGAGCTCTGAGTAATACATGATTTTCAGTATCAAGGATGAAAAGAATGCTTTTTTGAGGGAGAGGGGTCAGAGTGAGGAAATGCCTCCTGGGGGGATTTCTGGTGCACCCCAGGGGCACTGAGGGAGAGAGCCCACCTTTGCCAACACTTTGAAGTGCTAAGCCCCTTAAAATGAAGCGCATTCGTGTGTTCATCCACACACTAATGGTCAACCTCCTAAATTCCAGTGTGTGGCCACTGAGTAATGCTCCCTCTGAAGAGATCTGGTTTATTATTACCCAGGGCCAGTCCTGGGAAAAGCATAAATAATTTGGGACAGCTTTTCTCAAATTTTAGCAGTCAAGCAGAATTACAGATTCCTGAGCCCCATCCAAAGTTTCTGATTCTGGAATGGGGCCCTAGAATTTGCATGTCTAACAGCATCCCAGGAGATGCTGACGTTGCTGGTCTGGAGACCGCACTTGGGGAAATGCTGTTTGGGGGAACAGCTTGCTTCAGCTTGCCAATTTGCTGCACTCCCACATCTTCTCCCAGATTTCATATCCTATTCCTGCGCCCATATCAAAACCTGGTCTGAGGAAAAGAATAAACTTGTTCATGCTGAACTATAAATTACTCATAGAGCCTGTAGGTCAAGAGTCCCTAAACTGTTTAGATTTATCAGTGTTATCACATATTATAGAATGCAGAACTTTAAAAAGGGATATTTATTTAGCCTGGGTATGGCTAATGTGGATATTTAGTTAGCCTGGTGGGAGTAAGGCAGTAGAAGAAGCACTTTACTCAGAGGCTGGGGGTGCAGATGCCTTGTCTTTGTGTGTTTTCTGAACATGAGGAGGCCTCCTCACCTGCTTCAAGTCAGTGGGCTGGACCCAGTGGTTTCTGCGGCTTCCCAGCACAGAGATATAAGATGCTGCCTTTTTTTGGAGGGGAGAGAAAGGGCTTTCCAAAGGCCCAGAAGCCATCACTAAGGGTGGCATTACATTCTGCTGAAGCATTAATTCCAGCTCAGACCTAACCTCAAGTGTGCTAAGTAAGTACTACATATGACCCAAAGCACAATGCTTACATTGAAGGACAAAAACTGGCCTGAAACAACAGAAGGTTAAGGTGACAAGTATCCAAGAGATGAGGGTGGGAGATGGGAGGAAGGAAGGATAGGCAATAAAGAATAGGTGGAAAGAAGCAGCAGTGATTATGGAGAAAGCCTCGTTCAGGCCTCGTGAGAAAAGCTGGAGGAAGAGAACACAAAACATCCCAAGGTTAGTAACCCAGGCTAAAATGGAGGGAAACTATGGAATGAAATCCACACCTATCTTTAAGAATACAGTGGGACTCTATAAGAGGAATGGGTGCAGACCACAGAGCATGAGATCATGGCTTTCCTGTAGGTGGAGAGCATGATACTGGTAGGCAGTGTAGGTAGTTTGGTGATAGAAATTTAACAACATAATTGTTTTATGTTAAGGTGACTAACTGTCCTGACCAGCTGTCCCAGTTTGTCTAGGACTGTCCCAGCTTTAGCACTGAATTCCTGCATCACAGGAAACCCCTCAGCACCAGGCAAACCGGGACCACTGGTTGCCCTAATTGTTGTAAGGATTGGAGTTAATATATACAGAAGTCAAGAGAATAGTGCCTGGCATATGACTGTGTTGGCTACTATTCTATCTGAATCCCAATTAAAATGTATTATGGCTATGAAAATGGCATGAGACTTAACAAATGGTATTCTTGACTCAGTCCTGCAGCATTTCTGTGACCGCACAGTGAAGTGGTCCCATAAAGCAACACTATGTGATAACCACAGGATCACAGGACATCCTTGTGCAACAAAGAACAGAACAATCAAAACTGCCCTGGTCAGGGGAAATGGGATTTCATCAGCCACTGGGGAGATGGAGTGGGGCAGGGAGACCAGGCGGGGATGGCAAGCAAGAAGTGTGCCCCATTCCAGGCTCGCTCCAACATGACGTATTGCTGGGCCACATACCACCTTGGAACCCTTCGTGTCACGTGTTCCAGGCAGCATTACCAGATGATCAGTGTTGGCACCCAGGAGGAAACTGCTGTCCCGGGACAAAGCCTGTTAGCCCTGGGGCCTGAGGTTCTCCAAGGGTGCTGTTAGTGGGGAGAATGCAGAGAAGAAAGCTTGAATTAGGACAAGGCTGCCCTGTGGGGTCCTGGTGCCTGTCATCGGAGCTCCCGTAGGCCACAGCCCCACACCAGCCCTCGGCTGTGTCTGTGCTGTCCACCACCAAAACCTTCCACGGAAGGGCCAAGAGTGCCAAGGTGTCACGGGAAGTGTGAGTATGTGAAGCGCAGGGAAGGAGGCTAACCATCAGCGGGGGTAAATAGCAGCATTGAGAGTTTAAAACTCGCCTCTATCACCTGTCTTTCAAAAGAAAATCCTGTGAATGTTTTGCTTTCTCTTACAATCAGCCCAGTACAATGATTGAAATGATTTAGGGAAAGTGTACGATTTAGAGAAATCAAATCTAGTTGCTCTAAAATTACTGCTTCAGTTTTTCCCAAACAATGCGCAAATAATTTAGGCAAAACTTTGCTCATTTCCCATATCCCGAATATCCTTTACCCTTTTTTTCTCCTGTAGATATTGATCCCATGCAAATTCTTGAAGAGGAACTATTATAGGATCTTCAAATTTGGTTGGATAATTACTCTTCAGACTCTAGGTTTCAAAACAGAATAATTATAGAGTAAGTTCTCTTTTAAAGTAGAAATAATTTTCCCCCAATTTTTACGGGGACTTCGAGAGGTTTTATACAGTGGATACCCAGGCATACAGTCCGACTTCGATGCCCCCTGCTTGCTCCCAGAGACCCCTGTGCTGATCTCCAGTAAGTCACTACCCAGTTCACACTGGGGCTCTGGCTTATGTGTCTCACTTCTAGAGTATAAGCTTCTTGAGGGCCAAGACTACATCCTAGTTTTCCTGTACCCCCACTGGCCTTGACATCTGGCATATAGTAGACCATCCACACATAGCAAATGAATGAACAAATGAACAAATAAATGAGTTTATGCCAATAGTTTTGTAATTTGCCATGTTCTTTTAGAACCAGTTTTTTCCTAAATTAAATTATTACTAAACCTCAGTGGATCTAAACTTTTTTTTTAATGAAAAGAAAATGTTACTTTATTTAACTGCAGTGTTTTATTAGTTTCAGGTGTACAGTATAGGGCTTCAGCTGTCCCATACATCACCTGGTGCTCATCACCTATTTCAGCCACCCCCACCTCCTCCCTCTACAGATACTTTTAACTAAAATAAATAAATGTTATTATTTTAATTTATTGATACGTAGAGAATGACTAAAAGGATATTGTTGTGGTTACACCCCACAACAATAGAGAATACTAAATATTAAATATTTTAGGTATTGAGCACGTTTATTAATTTGTCTATATGAATCAGAGAAAATTCATACTGGTTAACAATTCCTGTCAAAAAAAGTTTTGAGTCCTGACATGTCGCACTTTGCCTCCTGGTAAAGCAAGAGAAGGCAGGTAAGGCAATACCAATTAGGCCTCACCTTGCTGAGTGGGTCTGAGTAGATGTGTCCACTGGGGATCACCTTGCTGAGTGGGTCCGAGTAGGTATGCCCACTAGGGAAAAGGGACAGCTGGCTGCTGCACTTGGCTCCTTCTCCACTAAAGAAGGTGCTTAGAGGGCCTACTGTGGTCTAAAAGAGGACAACGGCATGGCATGCTTCATCTGGGGTGGATATTCCAAGGGGCAGAGAGCGAGGGCATGAGTATATCCTGCCTTTGGGACCAAGGGGAGCCAAAGAGGGCGATAGCAATTGGGTCATTTCCTTCTTAGGCTATTGCCCAACCAACAGATGACGATGTGTCCTTTGTTCCATTGTCCATGCTCAGTTTGAGGCCCTTGTGTTTCTAACTGGGGGACCACCTAGAATAACTAATAAGCCCCGTAGTTTTCAAATTAAGCATACTTAATCATACTTTCTTCATAATTTAGTGTCTAGAACAGACTACATCCAAAACAGAATCTATGTGATACTTACTCTTCACAAATCTAAATCTCTGTCAGCATATTAGGTATTCAGGATTGCTCACCAAATGATCATGTTGAGAAATTATTCAAGGATCCTTTATTAAGATAAACTAATAGAATTTACATCCATATGTTTTCATATTCAGATAGGGGTACAGTAGGCAAAAGCTTAAGAAAGGGAAAGTTAATCTTACTAATATAACAAAGACATTGTTTTCTTGACTTAGTATCCTCTACAACAGGGTGTGGCAAACTGTGGCCAGCAGGCCAAATCTGGCACACTGCCTGT
Organism: Panthera pardus; assembly: GCF_024362965.1. NCBI lineage: Eukaryota > Metazoa > Chordata > Mammalia > Carnivora > Felidae > Panthera > Panthera pardus. Next base: position 52,916,009 of record NW_026526732.1, on the reverse strand, counting down.
TTTTGTAAGACTTGAGAGCTAAGAAGAATTTTTAGATTTTAAGCAGTTGAAACAGAATCATTCCATGTCATGTGAAATCATATGCAAGTCAAATTTCAGTATCCTTAATTAAGTTTTATTAAAAGCACCATTCATCTACATATTGTCTGTGGCCGATTTTGCACAAGGACACAGTCAAGTAGTTGTGACTGAGAGCCTATGGCCCTGAAGGCCTAATAATTTAATATCTAGGCTTCACAGAAAAAAAAAAAATTGCCAACACCTTCTCTACAGTGTGGAGCAGGCACAGAAAACATGTGCCTTCAGAAAAGGAGCTAAAGAAAAACAAGGGAAAAAAGTCCCTCAAACTCCTTAAATACAACTTAAGCCATAAACTTTATAGATCCCCTCAGCCCAGCTAACAGTCCATAATTTCTATTTATTTTGATGATCCACATATCATTTAAACAGACTTCTCACTTGTTCTCTTCCTCTTGATGTAAACTTCACCAACTTCTCAAATTAGTTTCTGTGAAATTGAATAAAGGAAGCCTCATTTAAAATGGAGTCAGAGGGCACCTACGTGGCTCAGTCGGTTGAACATCCCACTCTTGATTTTGACTCAGGTCATGATCTCCCGGTCGTGAGATGGAGCCCCATGTCGGACTCTGTGCTGAATATGGAACCTGCTTGAGATCCTCTCTCTCTCCTGCCCCTTTCCCCTTTGCGCTCTCTCTCAGAAAAAATCAATTGAAAATTAAAAAAAAAAAAATTTTTTTAATGGAGTCAGGAGGCCAGAAGAGGGAGCTCTCATGCCTTACCACCACTCAATTGCAGACCACAGTAGGTCAGGAAGAGATACACCATGCATTCCCTACAGGAAGAAGTCTATTTTACTATTCCAGCAGAAGGAAGGGAGAATGTCTCCTTACTCTGCAACAAGCTTGGCCAATAGGATAATACCACAACTCAACCAGTGAGAAACCATCACCACCCTGAACTCTCACCTTTCTATCAAAGCAGCCCCTACCAGCTTCTTCCTTTTGTCTATGTCCCTCTCCTTTGATCTCCCATATTGCCCTTGGTTTGCCATAGCTTATTATGTCTCATATTGCAATTCCTGTGTTATTACCAAATAAGCCCATTTTGCTGGTAAAATAACCGGCTGTTTTAAGGTCAAACAGTTACTGTTTCTTGATTTGATGCAGTTACAAACTTTTCTTAACTGTGGACTTACAGCAGGCAACAAGGCAGGAATTGCTTAAGATTTCTTCTGTTTGAGAACATTTTGTATCAGGTATCTGGCTGAATACTTTGAGAGATACAAACGTAGTGCATGGTCCTGGAGTCTAGCAGGGTTTTGAAGGAGAGGATTTTGGCATAATCCTACAGTGGCATTCCCGGAGCAAACCCCAGAGATGTGCTGAATTCTGCATTTCTATATTTAAATACTTATGCATTTGCATAATAGGTGTGCTGCACCATTACTGACCCAGCCAAATTCTTCCAGTTGCTTAAAGTGTTTTTCCTTTTATATCGGTCTGTGTGTTTGCAAAGTAATATCTGGATTCTCCAAAGCACTTGTGGGTCATTTGTTAAGAAATTTCTTAAGCACCTAATTCGACTGGAATGCAGTAACTGCTATAGAAAATTTAAAGGAGGGAAAAGAAGCCTTCCCAAATGAAGTTTCCAAAAACTTGGGAAGGGAGTTTATAACAAAATCTGTAGTTATGCGGTATCACTTATTTTTAAACATTTTTTCATGAATTTTTAAAATCTATAATTCACGTAAAAATGTGGAAATAAAATGTGGGTCTATAGCAATTACCCTCCTTCCAGCAAGATTCTGAATTTTCCTTTGCTCGGATCCCCCTTTAAAGGTAGCCCTTCTGGTAGTGGAACGTCCGCCCGACGCGACCCTGACCCCTGGGAGGTACAGACTGACGCTGCCCGCCAGGGACACCTCCCTACGTCCCCGAACTTCGACCCGGGTCACCAGGAAGCGCGAGCCCGAGGAGACGGGAGACCCATCCGCACTTGTGGTTTTCTCGCGGTTACCTCGGCCGCGCTCTTCGCGATGTGAAAGCTGGAGCTTTTGAAGAGCCCCACCACCTTCACCTGCAGCGGCTGCTCGAGCGGTGACTTCGAGCAGTATGGGGCCGGCCTCGGCCCGCGCTGCTGCTGGCTAGCCATGGCGGCGCTGGGGGACTGCTCCGAGCACAAACACTGCGCGTCGCCAGAGCAACCGTGCGGCCCCGCCCCCGTCGCCTGCTGGGAGGAAGGACGCGAGGGGGAGGGCGGCGACGGGCGGGTCTTTTCTCAACTTCGCGCCTGTTGCTGCTGAGCCGGGCGAGAGGCGAGAGAGGGCTCGCGGGCGGCTGAGGCCAGGGACGGAGTTTCCGCGCGAAGGGACGGAGAGCTCCGTGTCCCGTGTGCCTTCACTCGGCTGGCCGCCCGCCCGAACTCCTCTCTGGTATCCCCACTCAGGGACCTCGCGCGCGGCCCTCGCCTCCCGGCAGCGCCCAACTTTGCAGCAGATCGCCTTTCCCGGTGGGTTGGCAGCCAGTGGGGCGGTTGCCCGGGTAACGCGGATTCGGACCCGGGCCCAGGGCCTGCGCGGCGCGGGCTGGGAGGCCGCGGCCTTCGAGGGAGCGCGGGGCGGAGCCGACCACCTGTGCGCGCCGCCCCGGGAGGAGGTGCCGCCCGCTCGCCCCCGCCCCCGCCGCGGCCGTCGCCGGGGAGGCAGCGCCGTCCCGCGCCCCCGGACCGCTCGCCATGAAGCCCAACTTCTCTCTGCGACTGAGGATCTTTAACCTCAATTGTTGGTGAGAGCGCCCGCGGGGTGGGCCGGGGGCCACAGCTCCGTTTGCACCCACAGTCTGAGGGAGGAGGCCTTCCTCACATCCGGGCCACGGCTCCACCGTGCCCTAAGGTGTCGGGTCCGGGGGGCATCCGCATCTCCAGGCCCGCACCTGGTCCCAGCTCCGGTGGTGCACGGAGAAGCGGAGCGCCTCCAGCCGTCACCTCCCCCCACCCTTCTCGTCCTCAGGGGCATTCCCTACCTGAGCAAGCACCGGGGTGACCGCGTGAAGCGCCTGGGAGACTTTCTAAACATGGAAAGCTTCGACCTGGCTCTCCTGGAAGAGGTGGGCAGGGCAGAACTGGTGTGGAACCCTGGCTGGGACGGGGGCGCAGGAGAGGACTTTTCCCCCGGGGAGACAGGCAGGCATCCTCACCCCTTCCCTCAGGTGTGGAGTGAGCAGGACTTCCAGTACCTGAGACAGAAGCTGTTGCCCACCTACCCCGCGGCACACTACTTCAGGAGGTGAGAAACCTTCCGGTCTGGAAGTCTGTTCTCAGACCTGGAAGCTCTTGGCCCTGCCAGCCCCTCCCTATCCCACCTGCACCCTCCTCCTCTTCCCGAGTCCTCTCCTCTGTGTGTGGGTGCAGGACTAGGTGGAACCAGGAAGATCCTAGCTCTTCAGCCCATCCCAGCCTTACCAAGTCACACTCTATTGTATCACCCCACAAAGGCTGTTGCTTTGAGATTTCCTCTGGTGCTGATCTCAGCAACAGAGTGAGGAAAAAAGTAGCTGATACAAGCTGGGTGACCAGGGAGAAGAGAGCTGGGTATTTCTCTTCCTGCTTTTCTGGCTGTTAACCAGAACTTGGTTTACAGTGGCGTCATTGGCAGTGGCCTGTGCGTCTTCTCCAAACATCCAATTCAGGAATTCACCCAGCACGTCTACACCCTCAATGGGTACCCCTACATGGTAAGCCTTAGATCAGATTTCTCCCACCACCCTCTCCCACCCCCCAGTAACACACGGTAAAGGAGGCAGCCTTTCTTGGGCTGCAGGAACAGGCAGAAGGAGGGTGGCAGTGCCCTGGGTTCTAGCTCCCTCCTGCCTGCAGATCCATCACGGAGACTGGTTCTGTGGGAAGGCTGTGGGTCTGCTGGTGCTTCATCTAAGTGGATTGGTACTCAATGCCTACGTGACCCATGTGAGTGAAGCTGGCGGGGCCGGGACAGGCGGCCTGGTCCTGGGAGGGAGAGATGGGACTCCTCTGGTTGGGCTTCCTGGGGGTGAGGTGTGGGGGCAGGATCTCCTAAGGTCAGTAGACAAGGTTTGCCCATCTTTTAACCAAGTATCATGCCAAGTAACAGACACCAGCATGATTCAGACCTGTCTTTGGGACCCCCCCGCCCCGTCTCAACTGCTATAATCTGACCTATCTTGCTCAGCTCCATGCCGAGTACAATCGACAGAAGGACATCTACCTAGCACATCGTGTGGCCCAAGCTTGGGAACTGGCCCAGTTCATCCAGTGTGTGAGCCTGGGCTTGACAGGGGAAGTGGGATGGGTTCAGGGGTTGAGGGGTGGCAGGGCCCCACTTCTAGGTGGACACAGCTGGTCGGGAGAGAACTCCTGCCTCACCAACCTGGTTCCCCCAGCCACACATCCAAGAAGGCCGATGTGGTTCTATTGTGTGGGGACCTTAACTTACACCCGAAGGACCTGGGCTGCCGCCTGCTGAAGGAGTGGACAGGGCTGCATGATGCCTACCTTGAGACCCGGGACTTCAAGGTGAGGACCTGCCTGATAATTTCCATGTCTACACCCCCAGCTTCTCTCCTCCTCCTCCCCTATGTCCTAGCATGAACCATTTATTCACCTAGGGCTCTGAAGAAGGCTGTACGATGGTACCTGAGAACTGCTACGTTAATCAGAGGGAGTTAGAGGCATTTCCCTTTGGCATCCGCATTGACTATGTGCTATATAAGGTCAGGCCCTCCCATCAATGTGTCTTCACCCACTGTGTCTCTGTCTTTCACCAGCTTGTGCTAATCTTTTGTCCATCTGGTCTAGTCGTAGATTACTGATGGCTTGAGAATGGGAAGAGGGCCTCAAATATGTTTCTTTCTGGCCCCTACTTTTCCTAGGCAGTTTCTGGGTTCTACATCTCCTGTAAGACTCTGAGAACCACTACTGGCCATGATCCTCACAGTGGCACCCCCCTCTCTGATCATGAGGCCCTGATGGCTACTCTGTGTGTGAGACACAGCCCCCCCCAGCACACCCCCAGCGCTACTCATGGTAAGACACCCCCACCCTCTCCCCAGGTCCCTCCCCACCATAAGGCGGCTCCTCCACTCTGACCCTCTCTCTCCTGCCCCACTACCCTGCCTTGTTCTAGGACCAGCAGAAAGGTCACGGTTGATCAGTGTGTTAAAGGAGGCCTGGGCAGAGCTGGACCTTGGCATGGCTCAAGCTCACTGGTGGGCCACCTTCGCCGGCTACGTGATTGGTCTAGGGCTGCTCCTTCTGGCATTGCTGTGTGCTCTGGCAGCCGGGGGAGGGGTCAGGGAGGTTGCCATAATGCTCTGGACTCCCAGTGTAGGACTGCTGTTGGGGGCAGGTGCAGTCTACCTCTTCCACATGCAGGAAGCCAAGGGCTTATCTAGGGCCCGGGCTGAGCTCCAGCATATGCTGGGAAGGGCAAGGGAGGCCCACGACCTGGACCCAGAGTCTCAGGCAGCCCTGTTCCTGGGACAGCAGGAGGGGGACAGATCTGAGGAACAATAAAGCTTGACACTTTTGTGGCTCTGTGTTTTTGTTGTAGAAGCAGTGATTGGGGTCAAGGGTCGGTCAGTGTGACTGTCATAATATAAACTGTCAGGCTCCTATACATCTGCCCTCCCTGCATCTCACCTGCAGGCAGGCCTGTGTGTGACAGGAACATTTTTATTGTAAACAATGAGGCCCCTCCCAGGCAGCCCAGATGAACAGGGTGGCATAGTCCTCGGGTGAGGTGGTCTTCCTCATAGGGAAGAGGGCAGGCAGCCCCCCCCCCTCCCCCACTTCTAGCCCTGGGCCCCCGGCTCCGAGGCTAGCTCACTGAGCCTGCATTCCTCCTGGAAGCGGATAAGTGCATCTCGCTGGTTCACCACATCCAGCAGCTTCCTCAGGACCTGGTCCTCAGCCTGCCGGTCAGCAGGGGTCTTCAGGAATTCTGAAGAAGAAGACAAAGCTTAGAGAACAGGGAACCGGACAGGGAGGCAGGAAAGGCACAACTTAATCCTGGCCTATGTGACTTCCACAACTAGGCAGGGTAAGTTTCCTCATCTGTAAAATGAGGAAGAGCACTGTAAAAAAAAAAACAAAACAAAAAAAAAAAACCAGTGGTTTCTAGCCTTGTTTAGTAGTAGCACCATTTTTATTTTAGTTTAGATTGATTGGTTTGTATATATACATATATATGATACATGTGTATACATATAATATGTAATTATATATATGTGTGTGTACACATATACATATGTATGTATGTACATATGTAATTTCCATACTCAACGTGGGGTTCAAACTCATGACCTCGAGATCAAGAGTTGCACGTTCTTCCACCTGAGGCAGCCAGGCACCCCAGCAGCAGCACCATTTTTAAAAGCAGTCTTACATAAAAGCCTAATTGTGCATCCCTGATTGAACTGAAGGCAGAGTAGGGGCTTGAAGCCCCATTCTCTGGCTTCCTCCTGAAATGTTTCAGAGGCACTCAGACTAGAGGACCACATTGCTTGATCAGTGTCTGAGGTCACAAGGCTGCAAACACCAGCCTCATGATGTCCACCTCTCTACACCCCACCTACCTTCCCGGTTCATGTAGCCTCGTAGCTCCTGGTCCAGCTGCCACTGTTGGTCCTCCAGTTTCAGCTCCTGCACCCTGTGGAGGGCAGAGATTGAAGAGGCACAGCTGTCCCAGGTGCCCAAGTTGCTGGCTGGGGTCTGGCTAGTGCCACTGTCCCCACCCCCTTCCCCTTACGTGATCATGAGCTCAGCCTCCTCCGCCACTAGGCTGTTTTTCTTCTCAACGAGCTGTAGCAGCTGTTCTAGCCACAGTGTCTTTTGCTGTTCTGGGGATGCTGATGGGAAGGAAGAGTGGGGGGTAGTGGTCAGGCAGTCCCTAACCAGGGTCACAGGTGTCAGGGGCATGAGGAGTGGAGTCTGCTGGAAGCAGGGCCTGGTGGTGTGAGGGACTGCTGGGGCTGAACGCACGGCTAGGAGGCAGAGGGGTGTCCCGGCTTGTTCTTCCTATCTTTACTCACTGCTCTGGCTTCTCAAGGCTAGCTCCAGCTTCATGCCCTCAGCCTCCAGCTCCCTTAGAGCGGTCTCAATTTCATTTAGTCGCCGCTGGACAGCCTGAGGGGTGCAAGACAGGAGGCCCAGGAGTCTTTGGATTGTTCAAGAAAGAGCACCGGAGAAAGTCTGATCCCACGTCAGAACTCTGACCCTATCAGAAATTCTGCAAACCCCTAGACCCCTCACCTGGGCCTTGCAGAACCGCTTCATCTCCTCCTCCCTAGCATGGCGCAGCAGGGTCCGACGCCATGTTGGGTACTTGCTCATGGTGCCTGAGTTCTTGGCCAAGATCTTCAGAGCCTATGGCAGGGTCAGGCCGGTCAGGGGTAGGGCCTGGCCCCGATGTTGGATAGGGGCTGGGGAAGCTTTGTTTGGAAGGGACCAAAGCTTCCTGAGCTGGAGGTAAGTAGGGTAAGTTCTGGTAGAAAAGATAAGAGGCTTAGAGACTGGAGTCACACTGGGTAAGAAGACATTCTGAGAAACTGGCTCAAAGGAGGGGGCATTCTATAGGTTTTTCCTGTGGTGGGCCGTGGGGCATATTTGGTGGATGCGTGCTGGCTTCAGTGGAATAGGTGGCCAGGTTCCTCCTACTCACCTGCTCTGTGTCTGAGTCCAAAGTCACAGTTTCCTCTTCCTCTGTTTCTTCCTCACTGGAGGAGGGACTCTGTTCCTCCTCTTCCTCCATAGCCACAGGAACTGAACAGAGTAGACATGGCCTGGGCCCCACACCTCCCTTTCGATTCCCCAGCATTCCCCTTTCAGGAATCCCAGTACCACCCATGGCATCCCCACCCTGGGTGTGCGTGTCTGGGCAAAGCAGTCACCTTGAGGGCTCTGGACTGGCATTCCCCAGCCTACGAAGCTGCCTTCCAGGGCCTGGCGGGCCACGGCAAGGCAGGTGCGGGGAGGCTTGGGTGGGGGCTCCAGTTCCGGGTCAGGGGTGAGATTAAGGGAGGACAGCTGCTGGCGTTCCGGGCTGGAGAGGCGGATCCGCTGACGGGTAGGCCGGCTGGTGCTTGGGACAGGACCGGTCCCCTCCTGGGGGGTGACAGAAGCTGAGGGCCCTGATGGCATGCTGTTTTCATCAGGTGTGGGAAGGTCCTGGAAAAGCCACCATGTAGTCTGGTCAGTGATCTGCCCATTGTGGAGTTGAGGCTGCCCCTTTAGATAAATGTGGGTTCTGGCATTCATTCACTTATGCCATTTACTGCAACGGGTCAGGCAGTGTTCTAAACATTTGAGATAAATCAATAAGTAAAATAAAAAACCCTACCTTCATGGAGCTTTTTTTCCTGGAGAACATCCAGTTACCCCCAGCAAAGTTAGCTGGGGCTTAGATCCCTTTACTATTTCCCACACTCCCAACAGTTTCACAGCTTTTACCTGACTCTCAGGGCCTTGGTCACTACCATCCTCTTTGTGGCCTGTCTGGGGCAGGTGCTGGAGGCAGTAGAAATGTCCTGGGAAGGGTGGAGGAGGGGAGAAGACATAAGATGTAGGCAGCCCGAAGCCCAGATACTCAGTTTATCAGGGAAGGTGGGGGTGGCAGGACTCTGGATTTGCAGGTGAATTTTCTGCTGGTGTCCTGGTTCCTTAGAACCCCACATTTAGAGATTTGGAGGGGATAGAGGAGACCTTAAACCCAGGGGAACTCAAGTGCCATCTTGAGCCTGTTGCCACCTCATGCCCAGTACCCTACTTCCCCTGCAGTTTCAAGATCCTTGCCCTCAGGCAGGGACAGGCCCAAAGTGTCTGTGGAGATCTCCCACGCCAACTTACCATCTCCTGGGTGCTGCTCATAGCCCCCTGGCCACAGTGTGGCCTCACAGGTATGGCAGCGGAAGCAGCTCCGATGAAAGAAACGGCCGTCAGCACAGAGGCGTTCCAGGATGTAGAGGTGTTCCCCGCAAAGTGCACACAAGTCCCCAGCACCAGCCTGCACCGAACCCCAGACCACAGGGTCAGCTGGAGTCGAGGCCAGCAGCAAAGATCTTCCCGATCCTTGAAACACCCCTCCTTGCCCTCCCCAGGCCTCTGCCTGCAGACAGGGCCCCCTTTCTCACCTCTTGGTGTTGGGGTGGGGGTGTCAGGGGTACACCAGCCTCTGGGACAGGTGGCTCCTCAGTACTTGGGGTCTTAGCATCTACCTAAGGAGGTAAGTGTTCGGGCAGGGAGGTAGAGGGGCTGGAGAGTGGCTGTATGCACAGAATAGAAAGGGCTGGAAAAGAAGCAAGACAGGAAGGGAACCCAGATGTGGGGGGGAGGTGGGGGTGGGTTACAGGGCATGGGGTAGGGAGCAAGACATGGGGGGACAGAACATAGGACAGGACCCAGGGAATACAGCAGGGGACTGTCTAGCCCCTACATGCATTTACCTCCAGGCGCGGCTTCTTGCCACCAGTATCCTCCCCATTTTCCTGCAACAAGTCCTACACTCTAAGCATGGGAGCTCTGAGCCCCCAGCCCTCCCCCGATTCTGAACATCCTCCCATCACCCCAAGGATTCCCACTAGCAACGCGCTGCCCAGCTGCAACCCTGCCCAGACTCCCCACCTGGGCACGGGTCCGCTGCAGGGTCCTGTGCAGTTTGCCAAGGAATAGCACAGCACTGGAAGTCCCCAGAGAGCCTTGAGTGACAGAGCCTGTCAGCACGGATGGGAAACCAAAACTGGACCTCCGGAACAGACCGTTACAGTCCAGTCCAGGGTATGTCTCCCAGCTGTCCCTTGGAGGGTGCCTTCCCTACCCCCTTCCCACCCACCTACCCTCCAGGCTACCTGGGTTGTGGGGCATGCTCTTGAAGGCACTGTGGAAGTGGCTGAGGTAGGCGATGAGGCCCAGCGGGTCGCTCCCTGTCACCACTGCCTTTGCGGACAGCACGGGCGTGATGCCCAGCTCATGTTCTGCCATCCTCAGTGCCCAAGCAGTTGCTTCCAGGGCCTCCAACCCCTGCAGCTCTGAGGGCTCCCTGTGGGATGTCGGGGAGAAAAGCCAATGGGAGACCAGAACCTGACCCCATTGAAGCGGGAGAGGATGGGGAGAGGGCAGCAGGCAGGGGCTGGTGGGGTGTAAAGGGAGCATAGGGCATGGGGGGGATGATTCTCTGCTGTACACACCCCCTCCTGCTCCCCACCCGCCCAGTGATGGCTTTCTGGCCTGGGTAGGGGGGGTGCTCCACCACTCACAAACCTCCCCTACTGAATGCACAGGACTCTCACGAAACCCAGGTAGGGAAGTGACGTGAGCAGAAGGACTACCAGAAACTGGCAGTCCTGGGACTCAACTGTGTAACTCCTACACAGTGGTCTCCCCACCAGTCCACACTGCCTGAGGTGGGAGGAGGAACAGAGGCATGAAAGACGGATGGACTGCCAGGGACCCCTGAGCCCAATTTGCAACTCACAGCAGGCCGGGCCGCAGCCGGTGCACCAGGGCACACAGAGCCAGCCCGTCAGTCCAGGAGGAAGACAAGTCGGTGACGTGGACACCTGGGTACCCAGCCGTCTGCTCCTGGCACCAGCGTAGCAATTCCTCCTGGGTGCCTGTCGACCCTGAGAGGGGAGGCTGTGCTGTGCTGAAGGGCCCTGGCTCAAAGGCAACCCGGGTGATGGGCACGGGGGTCAGTATGGGAGGTGGAGGCAGGACCCACCCCTGCAGGGGCACCAACTCAGTGCTCACTGAGCATCACTGCTTTCCTCCCAATTTTCTCTTCTTGGAATAAAGTGAAGGGATGAATCAGGTGCAATCACTGCTAGGCACAGAGGGCAGGAAGCTACAAACTGGGGGACAAGGAGGGTCCAGAGACTCAAAGGGAGGGCAGGTCTGGGTCTGCAAGGCTGGAAGGGCAGCATGGCTGCCATCAGCCACTCTGGCTGTCGGGGCGGTAGCAGTTGTTGAAATACTGATATCGTGCACACAGACTGGCAAGTGATTGCTGCTTGGTGCCCTGCTGCCTCTCCACTCTGCAGGAGGCCCCCAGACGTCCCCACCATCGGCTGTGTCCCAGCGCTCTGCTCCCAGCCTCAGGCTGCAAACTGTGCTGATGGCTGGTGCGTGCACCGCACTGGGTGGTAAATATTTGGGACACTGCCCCCGGAGGAGAGCTTGCTCACCTGTGGCTGGCTTTCCTCCATCTATCTTGTCACTCTTCCTCCTCACAGGCTCCTTGGCCAGCACGTCATACAGGTCTCGTACCTAAGGCAGCCCCTTTCAGGTCTCAAGGCAGGCTGACAGTCTGCCTCAGCCCAGTGGGGAGGGGCCTGCTTGGGGTAGGGCTCACCCACAGGGGCAGTGACAGGGCAGGCCTGGAGTCTGGTAGGTGCCAGGGGGTCTGACCTGATTGGGAGTCACGGCCCGGAGGTTCAGGTTGGGGTAGCGGGTGGCTGGGTCCAGCCCATACTGGGCCACGTTGCGGTGCATGTTGTCTGGGGACGTCTGTGAGAGGAGCTGGTACAAGCTCTCCCTGGGGGAGTAAGTGCAAAGGCAAGGGCACAAGCGGGAGCACGAATTAGCACCCATCTCTCAAGAACTACCAGGCCTTTCTTTATCCTCTTGACTGTGCCCCCCACCCTATTCACCCAGCACCCCCACCCTCTTCCTGATCCTAGTCCTATTTGTACCCCCGCCCTTCCCACCCCCCAACTGAGGCCTCACCGCTCTGCCAACACTTCTAGGGGCCCAGCACCCTCTGCCCACCGCTTCACCATCCAGGCGGCATCAAAGGCTGCCAAAAAGCCCCGAGCCACTCCAGTGCCCAGGGGCCAGAAGGGCTGCAGGGTCAGAAAGAAAGGAAATGGTTCAGTGAGAGTCTGCTAGGAGTCCCAAGCCCAGGTGCCCCCAAAATCATAGCTGAGGGGACCACACATCATACCAAGCAGCCCTCACTCCTCCCCACAAAGAGCAAACCTTTTTTTACCCCCCTCCTTCCCAGGAGGCAACCTTCCTCTCCCAACCATGAAGCCCCTGTGCCTCCTTACAAGGAGTGGCTGTTTCTGGAAGTCCCTCCTCCTCCCCCAATCAGGGAGCCCTGACCTCCTCACCTCCACCAGGCAGTCCCCCACCAGCCCCAGCAACAGGCGGGCACCGTGCTTCTCCTGCACTCGAGCAGAACTCTCTGCCCGCATCATGCTTGTGAAGTCAAAGGCAGAGATGTCAGGCCGCCCGTGGGCGTCCTTGGCAAACTCCAGCTTCCCGAGCTTGCCATTGGTGGCGAAGTCAGCAGCTGCCCGGACAAAGTGCTGCAGAGCCTCGGGCACCACATTGGCACTGCCCAGCAGGCGGTCGGTATCTGGCCAGTCCTACAGGACACATCAGAACCAGCAGGGTCAACTGGGCAGCCCATCCCCTTGGGCGGAGAAGGTGCACATACGGAGGCCCTAAGACAGTGCTTCCTCAGACTATATAGCAGCTGAAGACTGAGCTGGACCAGAATGCGAACATACTATCCTGCCTGCCATCCTCCAGCCCCTTCCTCAGCACTCACCCTGCTAGGGGGCTCCCAAGCCCCACCCTGCCCTCAAGGCCTCGTACCATTACTGTTATCATCGTGCACTTGCTTTGGACTGAGTTCTGAACTTCTCAGGCTGTTTCCCCATCATTTAGAGATGACCTACCTAACTTCTCAAGGTACTTATGAGAATTTAGGCGAGAAAATCCATATAAAATTCTCAACACAGTACCTAGCACATAGGTTTTCAACTAGTTCATTCAGCAAATATTCACTGAGTGCTGACTACACAGCAGGCACCCTTCAAGGCCCTAGGAATCATCAGCAAACAAAAAGGACAAAGAGACAAAACCCCTGCCCTCATGGAGCTTACACATGTAGTTCCATGACTGGTACAGGGGATGGGAATAGGATTCAGGTTGCCATGGAAATCCCAGAGGAGAAGAGCTCGTTGTGGAGAAAATGTCAGGGCACAGGCAGAAGAGGACAGGCTCCCTCCTCCACACCAGGGGGGAACACTGTGTCCAGGGCTGGCCTCTACCTCTCAGGGCCCACTGCCCAGCCCCTCCCTGCCAGGGCCCGGGCCCCACCTGACGCAGCACCCCCAGCCGCAGCAGGCACTGCTTCTTGGCTGTCATCACAAAATAGTGGGTGTCATCCTTGTAGTACACAATGTTCTCCAGATCAATGCCTATGGGTTGGGTCAGGGGGAAGACAAAACAAAGGGAGGTGTCTCCTTATCCTGTGTCACCTCTCCAAACACCTCAGCCATGCTTGACCTCTGAGAGCTGGGATCACAGCTTAGACTGCAGTGGGTGTCCCCTGCACAGGGGCCCGTGAGTTCTGGTGGCACAATGGATGAACCATCTGTCCTGGGCCTGGGAGGCCTGAGGACTTGGGAGTAAAGAGAGAAACTTGGACGGGTGGCAGCTAGGAGACCTGCACCATGCTTGCAGATGAGAGCCAGGCTTCTCAAACGGGTGTGTACACCCCAGGGAGGCATGGCATTGCAAAGCCAAAGTAAATCTAGAGCATCTTCTGGAAGCACCGCTTTCATTTTTAATCTATATCATTTTTATGTGAAATCATACATAAAGAGGAGCGCCTGGGTGGCTCAGTCAGTTAAGCATCCGACTCTTGATTTTGGCTCAGGTCATGATCTCACGGTTTGTGAGTCAAAGCCCTGTGTTGGGCTCTGCGCTGACGGCACAGAACCTGCTTGAGATTCTTTCCCTCCCTCTCTGCCCCTGCCCTGCTCATGTTCTCTCTCTCTCTAATAAATAAAACTTTTTTAAAAATTAAAAAAAAATCATATATAATGAAGCACAAAGCAAAAGCCCATGCATTTGTGAGAGATTTCTGACTTATCACGCTGGATGGCCAAGCGGGGCAATGCCTACTGAATCACCCGGGGCACAGGTTCTTTGCTGCCAAGACCACAAAGTTGGAAAGTGTGGGGTTACCTGGACTGAGAACAGGGTGGGCAGGGAGAGGAAGGAGCCAGCCCACAGACAGCCAGAGGGAGGGGAGATCTTACAGGGGGAGGTCCCAACCTGTGGCTTTGAGCAGGCTCTGGAAGAAGCTCTGGTTGTAGATCCTGGCCACACCGCTGATCTCAGGCACCTGCGTCTCTTCCACCGTTCGCCCGTTCACAAAGTTGGCCGTGATGCCAATGGCCAGTTTGCCACGCATTTCCCTCACTGTGAAGCCTAGAAGTGCACGCAAGTGGAGGTAGGTGGGTATTGGCAACAAAATGAGCGGTATGATAGCCTAGAAAGGCCCAGGAGGAGCCCAAGATGCTGACTTCTTTGAGGGAAAGGACCACTCACCTTCAGGCACGAATTTACCTCCAGCAGCAGAGATGAGGACATCAAATTCATAGTTGGCCAGTTGGGCTGGGGGGCTGGGCTGGAGCTGGGCACGCCAGCCACAACCTGGGGCAGGAGGTATGAGAGGCACAAAGGTGTGGAAGTCTGAAAGGGCCCCTACATTCCCAGGACAAGCCAGCGAAACAAATGCATAAGGTGCTTTGCAGTTTATGGTTTAGCAAGCAATGACACGCTATCAAATTACACCTTTACAACAACGTGGAAAGTAGATGAGGAAGGACATATTGTACAGATGTTCAAAATGAGGTTCAGTGTGGTTTGTACACGGCCACACTATAGCAAGGGTGACCCAGTGACTCTCAACCCCATCCTTTTTTCTTCCATAGACCAAAATACCCTTGGCAGATGGGAGTCTTGGGAGTAGAGAAGTACTTACCCTTTTTGGGAGGGGGCTGGAGGCCAATGAAAGTGACACCCCAATGAATTTCCACCCCCAGGAGTAATGCCACTTTCAACAAAAGCAGCTGAAGCTGTCGGATGCCTGGAAGAGAGAGGAGATTAAGACCAGAGACCCCAGGGCCACACAACCCCACCTCCCCCACCCCCCAGCACTAGTGTTCTCCTGGTCAGAGCTGCAAAAGGTCTTGGAGATCACTCAGTTCAACTGTCCATTTTACAGATGAGGAACCTGAGTCCTTCAGGTCACCTGGCTGAAGTGAATCTTGTCCACTCGGCCTCTTGGCTTTCTGTCCCAGCAGCCCCCCACTGTCTCTAGACCCAGGCTCACCCGCCCCTCTAGGCCACCACGTGGTGCTCACTGATGTGGTCCAGGGTGCCTGTGCAGAAGCGCCCATAGAACTTCTTGGCGCCGAGTGCTCTCAGGTCATGGATGGTGAAGGGCCAGAGGTGGAGCACGTTGTGGCGAGAGAACTTGGTGCGCTTTTCCACCAGCACCACACGGGCCCCCAGCAGTGCCAGCTCCACAGCAGCCCGCAGCCCACAAGGTCCCGCGCCCACCACCAGGCACTGTGAACACACAAGGCAGTATGGGCATGGCATCCCATCTCCCTCTTCTGACCCCCCCTTCCCCAATTGTCCAAGCCCCATCCCTGGCAGCGCATATCCACCTTGGTGCTGGCACAGGCCCGGCCCTGCTGGTAGTCAGGCTGGCCCGCTCGCTTGTCCAGCTTGGCCCACAGCGATTTGGCACTCCAGTAGTTGAGCTGGGCCTTGATCTTGTGATATTGGGGTAGCCCCCCACCGGGCTCTATCCCTAGGGCCCCGCAGAGCCCCTGGAAGCTGCTCAGCACATCCTGGCACAGCTGGGCCTGCAGGAAGCTCTCGAAGTTGGCATGTGCTGGGTTGGTGGAGGTGGGTGAAGCCATGAGGCCCCTGACGCTCCCAGGGACCGGAGCAGCTGAACAGAGGCAGGCGGCTGCTGGAGAGAAGGAGGGAAGAGAAGGGGAAGAGGCTGGAGGAAGGACGAAAGGAGAAGGATGGGGAGGAGAAAAAAGCAGGCTGGTGTCCTCAGGGGGCTCTGGGTCCACCCCAGATTGGCTCTGCTCCTTTCTCCCAGCCCACTCCCAATCTGCTCCAGAGACAATTGCTATCCTTCTACTCCAAGGATTTCACTCCAAGTGAAATTTGCCAAATTTGGAAATGAGAAATCAGCAGTCTTAGGCACAGCGGGCGGGCAGGAAGACAGGGAATCTCCAGCTCAGCTTTCCTTTCCAGGGAGCTCCAATCTCCCCTCCATCTCTGGGGCGCTGGGAGCAGGAATTCTCATCCTGCCTTTATGAGGCCCTGGAAGCTGGGCGTGGGAGAATTTCTCTGACGTGGAGAGGGCAGGCAGCCCAGAGGGAGAGTCTTCCTTGCAGACAGGGACAAACCTAATACCTGCCATCCCAGCCACAGAGCACACCGACTGCCCCATCTCACCCCTTGCCTCCCTGTGCGGGCGCCCCTCCATGACCTCAGTGCCACGCTGGGTGTGGGGTGTGTCTTATGCCAGGAACAAAGTTTTCCTCCTTAGCACTCGTGATTGCCTCCTGAAGAGGGGGAGGCAGCCTCTAACTGCGTAGGTTCCACTTTCCTCCCCGCCAAACTACCTCAACAGCCGGAGGATGTTGCGACTGACTGGGGTGAGGGAGGATTAGGTCTATTTGACTCACTGTGGTCAAAACACTTCCCCTGTGACTGGCTGCTGCTCCAGTGGGCCTCGCGGCCGGTGGGGGGTGAGGGTGACAGCCGGATTCCCTCTTCCCAGCTTCTTCCCACTCGCATCGAGGCCCCGCCCCATTCCCCCGTGCGCCCCGGGCGCGCTCTCCCAGGAATCTCCCCAGACAAGGCCTCTCTTTGTCCCCCTCTCCCTCGCTCGGGCCCCCACACAACTTGAAGGATGTCGAGGGGGCCTTCTCACGCTGGGGCTGGGAGAAAGAAGAGGGTACAGAGGACGGGGCTGCCCCCGGGGAAATTAGGTGGCATCAATAAGGACATGCCCTCAGAGATGATCCCCTCCCCCGAACCCACTCGGCCACTCCACCGGTCCCAGCTTGAGCCCAACGGACCAGGCCGAGGCAGGAGAAAGAAACTAAAGTTACCCGCTGCGTGTCACCTGGACGCGGGCAGCCGGAAAAGGCAAAGGTCTCTCTTGGGGGTAGGGGAAATGGAAGGAGGAAGATCTCAGCAAATGCGTACAGAAGGGGCGACTCAGCCTGCAAACGCCAGGACAAAGGATGTGCCAGGGGCGGAGCAGTGTGGAAGGATGGAGAGGGAGCTGGACCACTGGCACGGGGGGGGGGGGGGGGGGCGCGGGGGGGGGGCATCCACGCTCTGGACGATAAAGTCTGGAGAGGAACTGAACAGGGCAGGGGGCGAGGGGAGACGGCGGGGACCCGCCAGGCCGAGTTCCCGAGCGCCCAGGATCGTATTTCCCCGGAAGCGAGCCCCCACCCTCACCCCCCGCGGGCAGGGGGCAAACAGCTGGCTCAGCTGGACAACTTACCGGGCCTCTCACGAGCCGGGAGGGGCCGCTTCCTGCCCGGCGGGCGTCCCAGGGGGTGGGTGGGACGGCGGGGGCGGAGGAAGGGGAGGTGAAGGAGACGCAAGGGGAAAGCGGCGGACGCGGGGCGGCGCGCCGGCTGCGCGGGGCAGGGGAGTTCGGCGGGGTAAGAGCTTTGGCGCCGGGCGCGCGGCCCGTGAGCCTTTATTCGCGCCTCATTAGCATCTCATTACCCCGCGATCTGGGGCCCTGGCGGCCCAGGGCCCGCCCACGCCTGCAGGGTGGTGCCCGAGGGCGTGGAGCTGCGGATGCCCTGTTCCGCTTGGGGGTCGGAGACCCGGGCGGGGCTGACTGGGACTGAGAAGTTCGGGGTCTGCGCCGCCCGGCGCCCGACAGCGCACCGCGGCCTCCATCCCGGTCCCCGCGTCTGCAGAGCTAGCCGTTCCCGGGCGGGCGAGGCCACCCACCCTTGAGCGGTACCAACTCTTCGAGCGGCTTCTGAGCGCCGGGCGGATAGGGCGCCAGGGCTGGGCAAGAAGTTTGCAGAAGCTGGCGGGTCCGTAGGTGGCGCCGGAACGTCTGTGCTCTCTTCACCTCTCCTACCAGGAGAGCCATGGCCCGGGCGCCCTACGATGGATCCAGGCTTAGGGTCCGCCACGCCCTGCGACAAGTCTGTCCCAAGACCCGGGCTGAGGACAATGGGCACGGATTGAAGTCCGGGGAACCTGGCACTCTGCAGCTTCAACAAGCGGCTTGAGAAGTGAGAGGGCAAGAGGGTCTTGGTGGGGGGTGGGGGTGTCGTTAGACCACTACTAAAGGGGAAAAGGAGGGGTGTGTGGGAGAGAGGCTAGATCCCCAGTGTTAAAAGCAGGCTTTGGAGTGAGGACCTGCAGAACTGTCAATGCTGAAAAGGGCTTGAGAGTCCTTTGGGATCAACTTCCTCATATTCCTGATAAGGAAACGGGGCTGAATGTGAAGGCACCCGCGGTCATTCAACGAATTAAATATACATCAATTCTCATTTATTGAGCAGCTACTATGAGTATAACCATAATTTCAGTGATCAAAACAGTCCCATTTTACTGGAAAAGAGACTGAGGGTCACAGAGATTCTTTGTCCTGCAACATGTTACACAGCAAGTGACAGAGCTAGTATGGGGCCCAGGTGTGTTTGGGCTCCACCACGCCAGTGTGGATGCAACCTGACAGACGAAAGCCTGGCATCATACGAAGCTGTTTCTTGTTTAGAGGAAGTGACACAGTTATGTGAGAAATACTCACAAAACAGAGGAATAAATGGGAGGGTCCCTCTCCTTGAGATCCAGGGACCAGAAAGAGCTGGGTGCCCTGTGGTTCTCCCTTCCTCTTTATTCTCCCTTTGCTTTCCTCTGGAAACCCTCAGAGACCCAGTAAGACCTGAACACTCACTGCTCCCGGCTCTAGCTGAGAGGCAGGCAAGGGAAGGGAGGCAAGGGGAAATGCCTGCTCTCTGCCAGAAGAGGCAGGGAATTCAGCCAGGTCACACTCAGGAAACTAGGGCAGCCTCCCAGCCGGGCCCTTCCTAGCTCTTGAGTATGACTCGTTATTTGGCTTGAAATGAATGTGCCAAAAATTAGACACACCCATATTTAAATACACAGTGTAAAAAGTATTCTTAAGTCCACTATAAATGGGTTACCAGGCTTTTAGAACCGTCCCATGTCCCTTTTATTAGCAGATGGTAAAAAACTGGCCGCTCCAACTTAGTGTATTTGCAAAGGCCCCACAGGATCTAGCCCTTAATTCGATGACTTTGCTGTTGCAGCCAGAAAGGATTATGTGGCCCTCTGAATGATAAATGGTAAAATTTGTCTTTAAAAGATCACAGAACAATAATGACTCCAATGCTGAAAATCTGCTGACTCGGAGTTTCACTTTCTGCTAATTAAAGATACACACTGGAGCATAAAGCAGTGGGTAATATACTTACTGATCTGTAATCCAGAAGCTCTGGTCAGATTCCAGCTTTGCTTCACCAGCTTAGTGTGACCTTGAAAAAGTCACCAACCACCATGCTTCAGCCTTATCATTTCTAAATGAAGGCAGTTTAATTACTCAACCTCCTGGGCTCATTTCAATTCTAAAATGTTGGTGACCCTAAGAAATGTACAGAGACTAGAAGGCCCAGACTCCAAGCCATGAAGACAGGATCTCTTTCCTCTAATCCGTATCATGTTCTGTGTCCCAGCAGTGCCTTCCCTCACACTGTAGGTGACGTATCTCAGCCACCTTGTAATATGACCTTGTACCTATAGGTCTGTGAGGTCAAACAGCACACCCACGGTCCTGGGCCGGGAGCTATGGCTGCAGTGTGACAGGCAGACACATTTCCTGATATAAACATAATTATGAACTGGGTGCAAAGTGTAGAGTGCTGTGAACAGATATGACAGGGTGGCTTGATTGAAATTAGAGAGTCAGGGAAGGTCTCCCTGAGGAAGTGACACACTGAATTCAGACAGCTGAGCAGACATCACAGTAGGTGCAGAAACCTTTCAAGGCCTGAGAAACTGACCCGCCGCCAGCTTTTAAGGCAGGAAATTGCTGGATGTTTGGGGAACAGCAAGGGAGACAGTGGCTAGAAGTGAGAATGGGGAAGAGGCCCAAGAGGAAGCTGCATTTCAGATTTTATTCTGAGTGCAGTGGGAAACTGCAGAAGGATTTGAAGTAGAGACATGATCATATTTGCCTTAATAACACAATATCCATTCATTGACCGAGACGCTGCTAAAGGCACAATGGTGAGCCCAAATAGATCACCACCACTTCCAGGGGAGAAAGCGGCGGAGGGGGAGGAGCAGAAAGGGTCAGTTAGGACTTGGCAGGAACCCAGGCAAGAGGATGTGACGGTACAACAGGGGGGATGGGAGCAGTGGATGGATTCAAAACCGTTTGAGGCAAAACTGACTTAATGTGGGGATGGCTGGGGCATATAGCAGGAGACGAGGGCCCTGTCAAGAATGGCTTCCGGCTTTCTCTCTCAGCTGACAAGAGTGACTGAACCGCATATTTGGGTCCCTCATTCATTTCTACTCTTCCTTGCAAACTTATTCCTCTATATGCTGCTTTCTCTTCCGGTACGGTCTCCAGAGGTGAAAACATGCTGATTTTATACACCAAGATAACACAGGAGACAAAGGTTAAAAATACAAACAGGCTCAGGATGAAATATTTTCCTGTGTTTTTGTTAATGAGCACTTTTATACTTCAAACACTAAGATTATAGATCAAACTTGTCCAGAAG
The DNA here is from genome assembly GCF_024362965.1 of Panthera pardus. Taxonomy (NCBI): domain Eukaryota; kingdom Metazoa; phylum Chordata; class Mammalia; order Carnivora; family Felidae; genus Panthera; species Panthera pardus. The sequence continues at coordinate 52,895,331 of NW_026526732.1, read as the reverse complement.
CCATTTAATCATGAGAGGGAGGTTTAAAAAATGTGGAGTTTTAACTCCAATTTAGCCTAAGGGAAGCTTCAGTTTAATCCTGCATCCAACAAGGATAAAAGTAACCTGAACTAAAACCAAAAGCCAAACTATTCTTTAGGAGTATCTTCAAATCTGTATTTTAAATGATCCAATGGACATGGAAGATATTAATCTATGGATACTAAAATTCAAAATAAATGATAAATCCATACTCTGAGACCAACAAAGTTAGTTCCCTGACTTGACCCCAGCTCCGATTTTTCCCTTTCTTTCAGATGTTAAAAAAAAAAAAAAGGCTATGATCTCTTGCTAATGTTACCTAAAATGTGTTCAAGTTCCTACATTGTGTGTTGAAAGTATGATTGAACTTTAGTTTAAAAGCTCTCCCAGTGTGGTACCTTTCACGTGAGAATGATTCTAAATATAGTGTGTGTATGTGTATATACATGTACATACTTAGTGTGTGTATGTATATATTATATATATATTATAGCCAACAAAAGTGTTTGTTGCTTAATTACATGCACAAAATTTGAAAGTTACATCATCTATCACAGTGACATTCCTGTTTCTTTTAGAGGTCATTCCTTGAGACCTGATGTTTACAAAAGGCAAGGGGAATTTTTTTTTTTTTTTTTAAACATTTTTTTTTAACGTTTATTTATTTTTGAGACAGAGAGAGACAGAGCATGAACGGGGGAGGGTCAGAGAGAGGGAGACACAGAATCCGAAACAGGCTCCAGGCTCTGAGCCGTCAACACAGAGCCTGACGCGGGGCTCGAACTCACGGACCGCGAGATCGTGACCTGAGCCGAAGTCGGCCGCTCAACCGACTAAGCCACCCAGGCGCCCCAAGGCAAGGGGAATTTTTAGAGGTCACTCCAAGCCTGCTGTTTACAAAAGTGAAACCAAGAGTTTTCTTTTAATTTTTAAGAATTTAGGCTTATTTTAGGAGCCCCTGGGTGGCTCAGTCAGTTAAATGTCTGACTCTTAATTTGGGCTCAGGTCATGATCTCATGAGACTGAGCTCTATGTTGGCCTCTGTGCTGACAGTGCAGAGCCTGCTTGGGATTCTCTCTCCCCCATTTTCTGTCCCTCCCCCACCTGTGTGCATGCGGTGTCTCAAGTAAGTAAACATTAAAAAAAAATTTAGTCTTAATTTAGTCTGAAAAGTGAGGGTGATAATTCACCTCAATACTTAACAAATAAGGGTAACAAAAAGTCAAACAAGTCCGCCCTAAACATAAACTATCCTTAGTCAGGAGTTCGAAAAAAGGGCTCACAGAGGCTCATGTTAGTTAAGACATTTTCACATCAGCAGTAACTTTCATGGACTTGGTAAATTTCTGTTAAGTTTTTAAACCAATAGTGGTAAAATACTAATATAAGTATTAATGTGGTAGTCGTTTCTATAGGAGAAAGACTATACACCTTTTACAATTACTGCTTTATGTACAACGTTTGATCGTGCTAAAATGTCAGACACAGATCAATTTTTAAGTAAGTTCTACACCCATCCTGGGGCTTGACCTCATAGACCCCAAGATTGGGAGTCGTATGCTCTACCGACTGAGCCTGCCAGGGGCCCCAGATCCTCAATTTTAGCCAAAAACCTTCCATTACATCAAGCGGATCGTACGTGAAGAGAAATTCAGCTTCAATTTCAAAAGTCTGGTGATAGTTAAGCCCATCTGGCGGAAGCAGGGTAGTGCTGTGCAGCAGTTCTGGCTTTGCCAATTACTGTGTGACCATGGGCAATGGACTTCATCTGTTAGGGCCTCTATGTTCTCATCTGTAAAATAGGCATAGCAATATTACTTAGCTCATACAAATGTCATGAAGATTAAGTAAAATAGGAATGTTGCTTCAGATAGGCTATAGGTGCATCCCAGACACTGCTCATTCCAGGTGCCAGTTATTTCGGGCTGAATTGTGTCCCCCCCACCAAATTCACGTGGATGGTCTAATCCCCAGTACCTCAGAATGTGACTGTGTGGGCATAGGGCCTTTAATGAGGTAACTAAGTGAAAACGTGGTCATTAGGATTAGGGTGGGCTCTAATCCAACACTGACTGGTGTCCTTGTAAGATTAGGACAAAACACACAGAGGGAAGACCATGCAAAGACAGGGAGGAAAAGATAGTCAGGAGGCCTCAGAAGAAACCAACCCTGCCCACACCTTGATCTTGGACTTTTAGCCTCCAGAACTGAGAAAATAGATCTCTGTTGCTTTAAGCACCCAGTCCGTAGTATTCGTTATGGCAGCCCCAGCAAGCAAATATGCCAGTCCTGGCCCGAGGGCACTGGAGTCCCCTAATTGCAGGGTGCTGCATAAATCCTACTTTGTGAGCTACGACACAAAAGAACGTTGAGGAGCACCAAGGTACAGACCTAAGACACTTGGCTTCAGTCCTGGCCTATAGTATAAAGACTCAGTATGTGGCAGATATTATTATCCAATTCATGAAAACCTAGATGTAAGCATCTATAACGGGAATATCACTATATTCTTCAGCATTATGTGACTGGTTGCTCACAGTTCCTAAACACAGGAACTGACTGCAGAAAACAGTAGAGGTAGAAAAATGTTCAAGAAGCAGAGACAAGCACATGTGTAAATAACTGATTTTGATGGCAGGAGCTCGAGTCTTCCCAAAGCTAGCCCTCTAACTCAGAGAAAACCAGAGACTCACTTTTGAAAGCGATAAGGTGCATTTCAGTAACCCAAAGCATAATGTTCTATTTCCTAAGAAGTACACTTTGTATTTCCGCACTTATTAAAACAATTTTAAAAACTGTACAAGTTTAATACAAAATAAGTTGTGAAACACTGAGCCAAAAATTTCTCAAACACGTAAGAGACATTTTTACGTGCATGACATTTCCTTTGGATACAGAGTCACTGAACTTTAGAATTTGGGATTTCGGAGGGCAGAAGGTGTTTTGGGGACACAAAAGAGAAGCCAGATTTATAAAGCTATCATTTTCTCCTTTCCCTTTGACAGACAGGCAAATAAACCAGAACTCTTCCGGAAGATATTTTTATGGCTGAAACTGGCTCTCAAGTTAGAAGCAGGTAGGCCTGTGCCATGCAGAACAGGAGCCACCAGCCACACGTGGCTGTCAAGAACTTGTATTATGGCGGGGCACCTGGGTGGCTCAGTTGGTTAAGCGTCTGACTTCGTTCAGGTCATGATCTTACAGTTTGGGAGTTTGAGCCCCACGTCGGGCTCTGTGCTGACAGCTCGGAGCCCGGAGCCTGCTTCAGATTCTGTGTCCCCCTCTCTCTCTCTGCCCCTTACCCGCTCACACTCTGTCTCTCTCAAAAATAAATAAAGATTAAAAAAAAAAAAACTTGTAATATGGCTAGTGTGACTAAGGAACCGGTGGTGGGCTTTTTGTTGTTTTTTTAGTAATCTCTAATGCCTAGTGTGGGGCCTGAACTCATGACCCCTGAGATCAAGAGTCGTATGCTCTTCTGACTGAGCCAGCCAGGCACCCCAGATTTTAATATAAATTTAACTGATAATCATTTCAGTTATTGAAAAAAAATTCAGTGTGCAACTACTTGTATGTCAATCTAGGTTTTCAACTGTAAATTGCATGAATTCTAAATACAGGTCAAGTATGTCCAAAGAATATTAGCATTCAGATTGAGTGTATACTAGATTTTGAAGACTTAGTATGCAAAAAAGAATAAAAAAATATCTCATTAATACGTTTTTATACTGATTACAGGTTGAAATATTTGGAAAATGTGGTGTTAAATAATTTTACTCAAATCAATTTTCACCTTTTTGTTTTTAATGTGGCTACTAGAAAATTTTAAATTACGTGAGGCCCACATTGTATTTCTCCTAGTGCAGAGGTAGACTGTCGTAAAGCTAGTTAAACTTGACTTATGTGACCGTACTTCCTGAATAAATTCTCTAGCTCTCCAGAGTGAGTAGCTAAAAATTCATTTATATTAATACTCTGTATCTCAAGAAACTGTGGGCCACTAAGCTTTGAAAAACTGGCAAAAACTTTGCATTTTAAGAGTAAGATTGAAGTAGTTTAAATAACTAAGAATCTGAAATAATATTTAGGTCATAACTGTATTTGTAAAAATTACTATCTTGGCTCTAGTCAGGCCTGACTTGAACATTACTTGATTGGTATACGTAAGATATATATCATTTTATAAATTTTGTGAATTATATATACTAAAATATAGTTTGGCAAATATGTTTAAAAAAAAAAAAAAGCTTTTATCTTCTCTCAAACCTGAAGAATCCCATTATTTTAACCTCCAAAAAAACGTTCTTGACTCAGGTGGAAATCAAACAAAGATGTCTACAGAGAGAAAATAAGTAACTGATGTAATGATCCTGTTAATTTTAGGGTAGATTACCCCTACGCTCCACCAGCATTATGTTAACTTAGATTAGTGCCCATTTTCTTCTCTCCAAAATCTGTTATCAGTTTACTTAAGAGAAAGCAATCAAAGTCTCCAATAAAGTACACTGGGCTTGAAAACCTAACCCAAACATAACTTCAACTTTTGACAATTATCTAAAACTGTACAACAATTACAGATTGGCCACTATGGTTTGGAGGCTCAAATTATTTTTAAAAGTAGAAGATATTTACTTTTTAAAATGATGTGTCCATTTTATGAGATTTAACCTACTTTGCAATAAAAATATATTATAAGGTCCCATCTTCAGAAAGTTATCAGACATAATACACAGATCATTTTCAGGATCAATTAGAATTCAGGAGAGTATATTTGATACTTAAAATACACTGAATAGAATTTTATATTCCAGGATAACTGAGAAAGCTTTAACTTCATCAGAAAGAACAATTATCACTGCTGACAAAAATTTGTAATTTATGGGTTGAATGTCTTGATCCGTTTCACTCTTTAATTAGACTTTTAAATTAAATTTTCAATAACCTTCTTTTAAAAAAATATGTAAACCCCCTCAAAAATATGTAAATCCATGTTTCTCAGAAAAATTGAGTTCAGAATTTTTAAAATAATCCTGTACTTTTTGGTTTTCTTGTTATATTCATTTTGATTTAAAATAGACTTTTAGTTTATATGTCTCTGAATCTACCTCAAACCTGACACGAAGAGCCCACCGTACCACAGAGATTAAATGTTGAGTTACTCTGTTTTAGGGGATTAGAAAGTATTAAAAGGACAGATTCTCCAAAGTTGTTATCTGTATTCAGCCCTGACTTGTCTTATAGAAGCAACCGGGTTGCCTAAGAGAAATAAAGAAGAAACCACTCTACCCAATTCAACCAACATAGGACTTCCTTTTTTCTAAAAAATAAAAATGGAAAGGTCACAAGGCCATAAGCTGTGGCCATGGACATTCAAGACTTAGAGAAGTCTAAATCAATGCCCCCAAATAAAAATCATCCAACACCTTAAGAGATTTGGATGAAAATGAAAACCATTCATCAATAATGAATGCTAAATCCAAATCCGGACTACATACAAGATACGATACACACGTCTTGTTGCCTGGATGGAAAGCATCAGAACTAGCAGCTAGCCATCACACCTCTGGAAAGACTTGCGAGTGTTTCAGAAAGCCTGCCTTCTGGCACAGTTACAGCTGGCTCACTGGGAGGAGACCAATCAATCACACACGTTTACAGGTCAGCTCTGCTCCTGGCTAAGTGGTTGGGGTGGGGGCACATGGTGGGTGGGTGTCGGGGGAGCAGGCTCCGTCAGCTGCAGGTGTTGAGCCGGATCTGAAGCACTTGCTAAATGGAGCTCCCCTGTTTGCTCTTGATGGGCGTGAAGATGTTCCAGGGTTTCCTTGGAGAGTGTGATTACATGCACTGGCTCGGTCTGTGCGGGTTCCATCTGGCTTTCAATCATATTGAGGCTCTGAATGTGTTCTGTTTGCTCCTGTTGGGCTGAAAGAATTAAGTTCTGCAGTTGTTCTGGCTGCTGCGTGAGCAGGGTGAGATTAGCGGCCTGGTCCGCGGTCATGTTCTGAGAACTCTCTGCTGTCACAATGCTGATTCCTTGGCTAGGACCAGGCATGAAATTGATGTTATGTACAGAATTGGTTACAAGAAGCTGAATTTCTTGCTCTCCAGATGCAGACAGTTGATAGGGCTGCAGCTGAAGAATATTCCTGACCTCTTCAGTGTTATTATTGCCAGAAACGCTGCTGGCATCTGATGCAGGTTTCTCTTTGCTATGGATTTTCAAGTGAGCCTTCAAGTTGTCTAAGCGAGCAAACTGTAAGTTACACTCAGGGCAGGAGAAGGGCTTTTTGCCTGTGTGCAGAATGCAGTGTCTCCTCTTGGCACTGGAGTCAGAGAAGGATTTGCCACATATGCCACAGGAGTATGGCTTTTCTCCTCTATAAGAAAATACACGTTTTATCTTAAAAACAGATTTGCTACTTCCTGATTATTTAGGGAGAAGAAGAATAGAGGAAAAATTAACTTGACTGGGAGTCATAAGTCATGGGTTCTTCTACTAACTTAAGGAGTCACAGCAAGTCCCAACTTTCGTGGGTTTTAGTTTCTAATCCTAAAAGAAAAAGAAAAGGCGGGGATGGTATCTGAGTAAGGGTGGTGGATGGGGCTGGGCTAGATGTGATAAAATTTTATGATTCCATAGTCTATATTTCAGATAAGAAAGCAAATATTTATATATCACACAGAAAGTTCCTTTTTGGTTTTAGTTCTCAATGCAAACTTTATTTCTTTTTTAAAGATTTTAATTTTAAGTAATTTTCGCACCCTATGTGGGGCTTGAACTCACGACCCCAAGATCAAGAGTCGCGTGCTATACCGACTGAGCAAACCAGGCACCCCCTCATTGCCAACTTTCGGACTCTTGTGGCCAATTAAGTATATATGATGGACTTCAATATTAAAAACTTGAGTAACCCTTAATTATTTGCCTTAGAAGGACTATTAAATTGGGGCGCCTGGGTGGCTCAGTCGGTTAAGCGTCCTACTTCGGCTCAGGTCATGATCTTGAGGTTCCCAGGCTCTGTGATGACAGCTGAGAGCCTGGCGCCCACTTCGGATCCTGTGTCTCCTTCTCCCTCTGCCCCTCACCCACTCGTGCTCTCTCTCTCTCGAAAATAAACATATTTAAAAAAAAGTATTAAATCAAATCTAGAAGCTATGTGAACAAAAACATTTATTCGGAAACATTAAATTTAATATTTATTTTTGACTGAAGAACTTAAGCTTTGGATCAGTCCCCAGCCCAAAAATAAAAATTCAAGAAATGAAATCAATCATATAAACTTTTGCTGGCCAGAGCCAGTTTTCCTGATTTGGCTTAAGTGGGGAACTGCTTTATTGAAAAGATAACTGTAAACTACATAAAAACTTCTACCAGTGTAATAATTAGGGAAAAGGACTGTATAGGTAACATGTCACCCAACTGAATGCCAGGGTTGAATGAGGATTCCCATATGAGAAAAATACCTGCAAATCTTTACCTGTGGATTCTGATATGGGTCTGAAGAGAACTCTTTGCTGTGAAAGATTTGCCACAGATTTCACAAGTAAATGGCTTCTCACCTAAGAAAGGGAAAACATTTAGAAATACACATCCAACATAAAGGAAAAAGGAATAATCACCTCACAGTTCACAGTATAAAAAACAAAAGGGGACAGCACCTGACTCCTCAGTGAGTACAAATGAATTAAGCCCTTTCCAAGCACCTGCTGTGTACCCAAGCACTGAGTGCTAAGTACCAAGAGGATGCAGAGAAAGTGTAAGATATGGTTCCTTCCCTTACAAAGGGAAACAAGGAGATATGTGATTATACACAGGAAACAAAAGGACCTTTTACTCCTGTAGGTCCACCCTGAGATAACGCACAACTGTCACACTTTCCTGCTCGGTGAGGTAGCCCTCCTGACACCTCCCCAAGGGCCCCGGGGCACTAGGGTGACTCATGTATTATTGACTTTTCTATCCACCTTCCAGTGTATTCAGAATCTGACCTGTAACACCTCCACTGCCACCCCTGGTCCAGGCCCACCACTGTCTCTGCGGTAGCCTCACAGGTCTCCCCACTTCTGCTCTAGCTTCCCTGCTGCCCACAGTAAGTGCTGCGACCACAGTGACCCTGCAGGCAGTCAGATCATTTCACACTTCTGCTGCAAACACTCCAAAGGCTCCCTGCTCCCATCCAGAGATAAAAGCCAAAGCCCCAAGCCTATGAGGCATCGCAGGTCTGTCCGCCCACACCAGTCCTCGCTCTAAACTTTTCTGACCTCACCGGGCACTCCCCCTTTGCTCGCTGCTCAGCATCCCGGACACGCTGGAGAGTCACTGGACACCACACCCTGAGCGAGTGGGCCCCATAGGGGACTCCTGCTCCCACCAGTCATCCCCCAGCACAGCTCCCCTCGGGGACTCCCTCGCCCTCTGCACTGCCTTCAAGTCCCTGCTCAAACGTCACTTTACCAGCGAGGAGTCCTCCTCACCACCGAAAGCCCTGTCCCCCAACCCCTAATACTCCTTAGTCCCTTTCTCCGAATCCATTTTCTCATGATGCTATCCCCACCTCACACACTGTACTTGTTATTTATCACCTGTCTCCCCGTTCTTAGGAGAAGAATTTGTGGGCTTGTCCACTCCTAGTACCCCAATGCCTAGAATTGGGCCTGGCACGCTGTTCCAGAAATCCCTGATGAATGAATGAATTTCACAGGATGCAAACGAAGGCCCACACCTGACTGCTGTAGACTCCACAAGGAATTCACAACGCTTCAAAAGCATTTATGCAGTGTTAGCCTGTATGCTGCACATACTACCGACAGACTGTCCCATCCTCCAGAAACAAAATTAAGTGATCCTAACGCAGGCAAGGGAACTGAGTTTAAAGAAAAGAAAGAACAAAATCCCACTGAAGTAGGTAGCAGCAAGGGATGGGGGCAACCTGGAGTGCAGCCAGGCAGCTTCCCTTCTACAGCATTTACTGGAAGACGCATGCTACACATCACTTTGAGCTCCATCTGGGCAGAGGACACGGGTGCCAGCTTGGGTGAATCTGCATCTTTGCATGATCACCTCCCACCACTCCAAAGGTGAAAGCCAGGCCACTGCCATTATCTTTCCATAGCTTCTCAAACCAGAGCCAGGGCCCACCCTGTTCCCAGTTTGTTTCCAGATTCCAAGACTGACCACCTGCTTGTCAAGTTGTGTGGGAAACATTAACAATGTTCACATTACCATTTGATGCTATCTGGGTTTATGACATCTCAGAAAGTCTTTCTGTTGACAGACATATGTTTTAAACAATGGAAATTCTTTCCAGGAACATAGTCCTTCAGAATATATCCGGACTGGATCACCTGGACCACATCCACTGCTACCACACGTTGCAAGCCCCTGATTAGTACAACAGCCTCCTAATGGGTCTCTCCACCCTTGTCTCACTTCACCCCACAGAGAAGCCAGAATGATCCTATTAAAATTCTAAGGCATCTCCTATCACTGCTCTGGTTAGTCCTCTGGCTCAGAAGAAAACCCAGTCTTCACCGTGGCCTCCAACATTCTGAAGCCTGAGTGCACACACCAGAATCACCAAGGAAACTTTTACAAATACTTTCAAGGCTCTACCCCAGGTCAGTTCAGTCAGAATCTCTGGGGTTGGGACCAGGCTTTTTCTCTCTTAAAGCTTCTCAGGTGACTCAAGTATGCAGCTATGCCGAGGAACCCTGTGTTATACAAACTCCAGTCACCTCTGCTATCCACCTACCCGAGCCCTCCTACCTCTACTGCCCTGGCTTAGCCTCAGTCACAACGGCCTCCCGGCATTTCTCTGGCAAGTCAGAAACTCTTGTGTTTCAGGGCTTTGTACCTGCTGTTCCCCCTGCCTGGGATGCTCTTCTCCTGGACAGCGACAATGAATGGCTCACTCCCCATAGCATTCAAAACAAATTTTTTTTTCTTTTAAGCTTATTTATTTAAACAGTCTCTACACCTAACGGGGGTCTTGAACTCATGACCCCGAGATCAAGAGCCACATGCTCTACTGACTGAGCTGGCCAGGTGCCCCTGCTCCCAGAGCATTCAGATATCTATCCAAGGTGTCCCCTCATCAGTGAGGCCTTCCCACACAAGTCCCCATGTAAAAGGGCAGCTCACCTTCCCACATCCTGCCCCCTTACCCAGTATTTAGTTCTTCACAGCACTGACCCCCACCTAACATGTTATATAGTCATTTGTTCTTTGTCTTCCTTGGTCAAATGGTAACCCCTCAACAGCAGGGGCTCTGGCCACCTCATTCACTGTTGTATCCTCACGACCTAGGGAGAGCGGTGCCTGGCACCCAGTAATTGTTCTGTAAATATGTGTTAAACGAGCGAATTAAACTTCACAGAACCTATTCACGATAATATCTATTGAAAGAATGTATAGAGGGGCGCCTGGGTGGCTCAGTTGGTTAAGTGTCCAACTTCAGCTCAGGTCATGATCTCGCAGCTTGTGAGTTTAAGCCCCGAATCAGGCTCTGTGCTGAGAGCTCAGAGCCTGGAGCCTGCTTCGGAATCTGTGCCTCCCTATCGCTCTGCCCTTCTCCCACTCACGTTTTGTCTCTCTCTCCTTCAAAAATAAATGAACGTTAAAAAAAAAAAATGTATAGAGCTCCATTTTCACAGAATGCCTACCCTATGAGACATTTATTTTAAAAAAACAAGTTAAGGAGAAAAACTTTGTTTGAAGAAGAAAATGTCCAAAGCAGCATAAACCAATCTGATATACCTGCCCTGATCAATCCTGCCTCCTCTTTATCCCTGGAACAGATTCTCCTGGAGGTGGCGATGCTTGTGTTATAACCACTGGTACTGGGGCAGGAAACGGGAGACCCCCATGCCTATGCTACCTTTGTGTTTGTTTCATTTTGTTTCCTTTTCTAAAAACAACGATCGCCATCTCCCACGCTGAACTACACTAAGACTGAAACACAACCAAACTCAGACTTGTAAGCCATCTCTAAGTTGCTGAGCTATTAGAGAAGGGATCTCCCCACAGAATGGTGTGGACAGCCTTCCACCTTGATCACGTAAAATCACCATCCAATTTATAATAAATGGAGCCTGAGGAGGACTCGACCTCACTCTTCTAAAACCATGAAGTGTACCAGAAAGGAGGGACGAGATGGTAGTTTTACCTGTGTGTGTCCGTAGATGTTTCTTTAGCTGAGACACATCCATGAATTTGCGATGGCAGTGGTTGCATTCCGGTAATGAGTGGCCTTGTCGCAACAATAAAAAAAGTGTCAGTGCATGTATGCGCTCTCTCCCTGCATTTCTTCAGTGATTTGTGTTAAAGCACTTCCCTGAAAAATAATCACTTTAAATATGGTACTTTAATAACACAACAGTAATTTTATTAATTTGGTAACAGTTAATATTTTCCTATGCACCTCAACACACTACTTGGGAGAGCTGGGACTCTTCCAACCTCCCTAAACATAATCTCCTTCTTCCCTTGAAGCGCTGGTTTGACTGTGGCCAACTGGTCTCAAATGTCACTCCCAACCCCTCATTTATTTCTTATCACTTGGCAGGAGAGGAAAAAAGACAATGGACAGAGCTAGGTGGGAGAAGGCCTGGACAGACAGCTACGGGGTAAGGATACTTCTGTCCAGGCACCATTAAAAACAGTCAACTGGCACCCTCTTAGGCAAGTGGCATTTCTGAAAGATGCCAATTCTGCTGGGTTTCTGTGTGTGCTACCAAAAGCGTAGTACAAAATTTTTAAATATAAATCCCAAGGTAGTGGAGAAGAACACAAGGAAAAGACAACTAATTTAGATCTTTTTAAGATTCTTTCCTTACATGCTAATCTATCTTCCACAATAAGACCCTAGTGTTTCAGAAGTAATTTGTATTTGCTTTTCTCCCCATCAATCCAAATCCAAATTTTCTCTCACTTTACTGTACCTGTGTGAACTCGATAATGGCTCTTTAGTTGTCTTTTCTGGCTAAAATATTTGCCACACTGATCACAGGTGAAAGACTTCTGTCCTGCCAAATAAAAAAATAAAGACACTAAAACACACAAAAACTGGAAAGAACCAGAATGTTCACTGATAAAGTAAGTAACACAGTGGGCCCAGGTCCCCATTTTCTATGGATGATTTGGGTTTGCCTACAAACGCAAATGCCTTCAGAGTCCACCACAGTAACATAAACGTGCAAAGGTATGTAAGGCTGTAGGGAGTGGTGGAGACTGGGGTAAAGGTGGAACGCTCAAGTTTCCCCCCAAATCACCAAATTCTTAAACAAATGTCTGCACATTGAGCTCCCAAGAGCCGGTTTATAAGCCCTAGTTTTAAGACTCAATGCTGTGCAGAATTCTAACCTACAGTCTGGCAAAGGCACAATTCTGCCGTCCAATGACACCAGGTGGGAAGTGACACCAGGCTGAGAAAAGCCCCTTTTGATCGCGGGTAGCGCCCACCCCAGAACCCAGTGGCAGGTGGCCCCCTGGTGCTTCCCCAGCTACCTGAATGCAGACTCATGTGCTCCAGCAGGGAGTGCTTGGTGGTGAGAGCCTTGCTGCACACCGTGCAGGTGTAGGGTCTTTCGCCAGTGTGCATCCGGGTGTGGACCTGCAGGGAGTGCTTCTGGGCAAAGCCTTTTCCACACTCATTACATTTGAAAGGCCGCTCCCCTGGAGTTAAGAGCCCCAGAAACACAGTGTAAGGAAGAATATGCACATCTTTCTGTTTCCTACTAAATTAAAATGACAATAAAGGGATTTCTCTTCATAGCATACATCCACAAGGCCCAGCACTGGAGAGAAAACAGCAGCAATAAAATCTGGCAAGCTGGAACAGATGAATCCAATGCCAGCAGTGAGAAAGGCTGAGACGGAACCTAAGACACGGCCTTCACAATGCTCAGGAATTGGCAGCCCCTGTTACCTCTGAAGATGGGGGTGGAGATCAATGACAGTCTGTTTCGAAGTTTAAAGTTAGACCCCCCAGAAGACTGGCCAGCTCCCCAACAAGGCCGGAGACTGTTCTCTGAAGAGGGTAAAACAGTCTCTGCACTGTGGGTCTCCAGGCACAGTGGAAGGGGACTGTCCCAGGGACAGCAAGTCCAAGTTTACTTTTGAAGTGATGAGACTATAACCGGCCTTCTTCCCTGCTCCTGCTCTAGACACTGGCGGGCAGCCTGGGAGGGTGGACTGTTTTCTTCTGGAATGTGGCAGGCCTGGGTAGGAGGGCTGCAGATGCCAGGTGTCAGTGAGGAAGTGGGGTGCAGCCACACCACCCCCAGTGAGGCCGTCATCTACAGGCCCTCTCCATACCCACGGGAACTTTCAGTCAACCATTCCAACATAAGATTAAATATGACTTTTAATTAATTAATTTTATTTATTTTTGAGAGAGAGAGACAGAGAGTGCCAGCAGAGGAGGGGCAGAGAGAGAGAGAGAGAGAGAGAGAGAGAGAGAGAGAGGGAGAGAGAGAATCCCAAGCAGGTTCCGTTCCATACTGTCAGTGCAGAGCCGGACTCGGGGGCTCAAACTCATGAACTATGAGATTGTGACCTAAGCCAAAACCGAGGGTCGGATGCTTAACCGACTGAGCCACCCACGCACCCCAAATATGATTTTTAAAAAACCACCATTCAAGGAAGGCTTTTAGTAGTTGAAACAGATACCAAAACAAGTAAGAAAAAAAAAAAGCAATTTGCAAAAAACAGAAGCTGTCCAAGGGGAAGAAAACATTAAAAACTAACAAAGAAGAGACTGCTGTTATTAACGTGCTCACCATGAACCAAAAAGAGGATTCACAATAATTTTAAAAAAAGGGGCGCCTGGGTGGCTCAGTCGGTTAAGAATCCGACCGCAGCTCAGGTCATGATCTTGCAGTTCATGGGTTCGAGCCCAGCACTGGGCTCTGTGCTGACAGCTGGGAGCCTGGAGCCTGCTTTGGATTCTGTGTCTCCCTCTCTCTCTGCCCCTCCCTCGCTAGCACTCTGTCTCTCTCTCAAAAATAAACAAACATTAAAAAAAATTAAAAAAAAAAAAAAGAATCTAGAGAATAAAAAAGGGCTTCTAGAGGTAAAACAGTGAGAGTAGAAATAAATCTTTAAGTGTTGAAAGATAAAGGGGAAAGTAGAAAGTAGAGCCAATAGTGATGGGAAATAGGAGATAAGGACATTGGAGGATGGGTCTGGAGGTTCAACATCCAGATAGCAGGGAGTTCCAGAAAGAAACAGCATAGAAAACCGACAGAAGAAATCATCCCTGAGATACTTTCCAAAAATTTTCTGGAACTGAAAGACAGAGTTTCCAACCTGTGTGGATCTATTATTAGCCACCAAAATGGATGAAAACAGACCCACACTAAAGTGATTCACTGCAAAATTTGAGAACACTGGGTGCAAGAGGGGACATATTAGATGCTGTTTTCCTTAACAAATCTTACAGAACTACTTAACTGTTTAAACCATACTCTGTTACAGTTCAACAAATATTTCCCAAATGTCTACTTTGTTTAAAGAACCAGAATTCAAGGTTGTCAATCTATCCTTCGAACCAAGGCTCCAATTAAATCAGAAGTTCTGGGGCTGGTGCCCAGTCACTGGTAGTTTTAGAAGCTCCCTAGGTGATTCTAATGTGTGGCCAGGGAGCACCTGGGTGCCTCAGCTGGTTAAGCATCCAACTTTGGCCTAGGTCAGGATCTTGCCGTTCCGGAGTTCAAGCCCCACATAGGGCTCTGTGCTGACCAACTCAGACACTGGAACCTGTTTCAGATTCTGTCTCCATCTCTCTCTGCCCCTCCCCCACTCACATTTTGTGTGTGTGTGTCTCTCTCTCCCTCAAAAATAAACATTAAAAAAAAAGTTTAATGTGTGGCCAGGGTGAGAACCACGGGGCTAGATGCTGCTGGGTCAGATGACAGCAAGCTGAGGGATGAGAGGAGACTTAACTACTAGTCCCTAGCTTACAATTAGGTTTAGGGGTTATTTAACTGGTAACTACAGCCCGACCCAAAAGAGAGTTAAGTGTGTAAGAGAGGACTCAAAGGAGGAAGGGATTTCTGCCAGGGCTGCACTGTCCAATATGGTACCATTTAAATTAACCAAAAAATTCCGTTCCTCAGTCACACTCACATGTAGCTAGTGGCCACCATATTGGACAATGCAAATACAGAACGTTTCCATCCTCACAAAAGGGTCTATTGGCCAGAGCTCAGTTAGAGGGACCAAACAGGAGAAGACATTCACAGCTAGATAGCTGAGTGAGAAAGCTGTCCAGACAGACCTGGGTAAAAGCACAGCTGTGGTCAAGATGAAAAATGTTCAAGACTCAGAAAGAAGAATAAATCTGGCTAGAGTGTGATACCTGGGCATGAAAGCCTTGAACCAACAACTCTAAGTAAGAGCAGAGTTCTACAATCAGGCTACCTGGGTTCAAATCCCAGCTCTGTCTCTACATGGATGACCTGGGCCAGTTATTTCTAGGACTCAGTCTCTTCATCTGTACCATGGGGATAACATTCCCTACCTCATAGGACTGTCGTGAGAATTAAATGCAGTAACATGTATAAATGCCTTATTATAATGCCCATCACATAGAAGTTGCACAATAAATGAAAGCTGTCATTATCATCATTACTCCCAAACACATTCCAGCAAGCTGCGAAAAGTATAATTACCTGTGTGGCTCCTCTGGTGGATTGCCAAAAAGTGATTGTACTTAAACACTTTGCCACAGTCCTTACAACAGGCCTCAGGGCCACCAGGCCGCTTTCTCCTTCCACAGACCCTTCTGGCTGAACTCTGGTCATCTTCATCCCCAACAAGTTTGTAATCTCTAAGTTTAACGGACCTCCGAATCCTCCGCTTGCTGTACCGACTCTGGCTGTCCTGCCCGTCCTGGGTCTTGGGATCACAATTCTCATCTTTTTCAGCAGGCACTTCCTCCCCTCTCCCTGGCTCACAATCTTCTGCGTCTTTTGCTGGAATCTGTTCATTCAGTATACCACTGTCTCCCTCTTTTACCACAAAGTTATGTCTATTTTGAACTGAATTGTTTACTCTCAGCTGTATTTCCTCCTCTGCAGGCAGCTGTGATTTCCCCTCCTGCAAACTGTTGACTTTTCTTGGCCTTCCCCGTTTCCGCTTTGGAGGATCATTTTTCTTATTAGAAATAACAACCACTGGGGCACCAGCAGTGCTCAAAGTCGTTGGCTTTGGGGAGCTATGATTATTTTGGAAATCCGTGTAAGCCTTTACCAGGTCATAGACTTTTAAGAACTGAGCGGTAGCCAGGACCTGTTCTGTATTCTTCTCACTGGCCTGGAGACAACCCGTGTAGATAAATTCCAGCAGCATACCAAACGTGTCAGCAACCATGCCTTCCAGCATATAAATGGACTGACCAATCTCCCCCTCTTCAGCAAACATCATGGAGAAGTATTCACTACTGGCAGCAAGTAAGGCTTTGTGAGCCCGGAAATGCACATTCTCCACGATTAAAGTGATGTCACAGAGAAAGCCTTTCTTCCGCTGATCCTCAAAACTGGCCAGAACAGTGTCACTGTGAGTGTCTGAGTGTACAACAAGCTGCCCAGAAGGCTCTGATGATGTTTCTGCCATTTTCTTTAGAAGCCAAGAAGCATAAAGCCTGAAATAAGAAAATAATGATTAAAAACGAGGAAGCATCATCTCACAAAGTTAATCCTAGCCCAAACAAACCTAGTATTCACTTCACATGGTTATCTGAATTTTACCATTTGCCACTTGCAGAAGGTGATTTAAAAAAAAAAAAAAATCTTAGGTTGGGATTGTCATTCTTGTACTGTTACCTAGTTGGGTGAGTCTCCAAGATCCCTGTTGCCTCTCAGGGTCTGTTTTCTCCTCTGTAAAATGAAGGAACGGGAATCAACCATCTCTAAAGTCCTTCCCCAGCACCAACTTTCCATAGCTGCGCACACAATCAGAATGGGAACCACAGCGTCTCGATTTCACGCATTATTAAACATTTCGTCTGTGAAAACATATAAAAGGGGCCAAGAAAATGTACGAAATGAATTTGGGGGTAGCTGCAATGAAATAATAACCTAAGGCTCATCGGGCCTCGCTTCGGAAGCATAGCACGATCGCCCAGGCTGTCCCCAAACAGCGCACGGAGGGGCGGGCGGACGATTCCCCGGAGACCCGGGCCCGCGGAGCGGTGAGCGGGACGCTGGGGAGGCCCCCCACTCCCGGCCCGGGCCCCTCAGGCGGGACAGGGGAGCATACGGCTGGGCAGCACTCACCACGGCCCGGGACCGCGGGCTCGGGAGGACCTACCTGTCGGGGTGCCCGGCGGGGTCCGGATCGCGGCCGTCCCACCTGGCCGCCTGGATGGCGCACCCGTGCCAAGGCCACCCAGGCCCCCTACTCCGCAGAATCCGCCGCCGGGGTACCTGCGTCGTCCGGGCTTCTGTCCCTGCGCCGCCGCCGCCACCGCCAACCCGGAAGCGCTGGCGCCGGGAGCCTGCGCGCGGACGCCGGACCACGTGGCCCGCGGAGGCGCCCGGGGCGGAGCTGCACCGCCCAGAGATCACGGGCGGGTCTTGCGTTTGCGGTGAGTTGGGAGCGGAGGATGGGGCGTGGCGTTGTCACTCGGCAATTGCGGAAGTTTTATGTCATATTAGATGTATCTCACCGACAGCTTAATTAATCAGTTTTGTTTCTTCCCAGATGCCGAAGCTTGCGTTAAGGCTCCAATACGTGAGGAGTGAATGAAATCGCCTTTACATTCAGTACCATTACCATCATTGTCATCATGTAATGCTAATAAAATAATCATTATTATGTGCCTCTTAATTATTTTTCACATCTGTCTTTTCCTTTTCCATCCCACTTAGAATGCCTAGTCCAAGGGAGTGAAGAGAGGCGCCCTATCTAGTCAGATCTGAATACTGAGTAATCTTGGGCAGATTGCTTATCCTCTCAATCTTGTTTACCTTACCTGTAAAATGGAGATGTTAACACTGGTGTCAGCTAGGTTGGGTAGCTGTGGGGTAAACAAGATTAGGGAGGTAATGGATTTAGTGTCTGGTTTAATTCATATCTATTATGATTAAAATGATCATTATCACTACTCAGACTTTCATCATCTTTCTTCTATAGACTTTAAGGGCTTCTAACTAGTCTTAGTTGCGTGCTGTTCCCTCCAATACACAGAAGTAGGGAGATCTCATCAAGTACAGATCACACCCAGAGACTGGAGGCATTCCCCTGATTAGAATCCACTGTGGCTCCCATGTACCCTCCTAATAAAGGCCAAGCTTCTTGACACCATCTACAAGCCCCAGCCAAATTCAGTCCCCTCCTACTTCTCTCTCCAACTATTTCAGCATTTTCACTCTCTCAGTCTAGGTTTCACCAATACCTAATTGCTTATACAGATCTTCCTCCACTTACAATGGGGTGTTGTCATGATCAATCCATTGTAATTTGAAAATATGATAAATTAAAAATATTATAAGTCATTTAATACACCTAATCTAATTGAACATCACAGCTTAGCCTAGCCGACCTTTTAACATGCTCAGAACACTTACATTGGCCCAGAGTTGAGCAAAATCCTCTAACACAAATCCTATTTTGTAGTAAATGTTGATTATCTCATGTAATTTATTGTGTACTGTACTGAAAGTGAAAAACAGAACGGCTGTATGGGTACAGAGTGGTTGTAAGTTATTTACCCTCACTACTGTGTGGCTGGCTGGGAGCTGCAGCTCACTGCCGCTGACCAGCATCACAAGAGACGACCCCACTGCCTATCACTAGCCGGGCAAAAGATCAAAACTCAAAATTTGAAGTACAGTTTCTACTAAATGTGTATTGCTTTCACATCATTGTAAAATCAAGAGATTGTAAATCAAACCGTCAGAAGTCAGGGACCATTTGCAATTTATCCCCTGCAACACCCACGTCCAGATCTCCAGCATGCCATCATATTAGCCTCCGAGAGTTTGAAACTGAAGATGTGATTACCAGCCCCTTTTAAAATGTTACCGTGAGACCATGACCCGGGCCAAAATCAAGCACTGGATGCTTAACAGACTGAGCCACGCAGGCACCCTTATCTTCTCATTATCTTGACAGGGTCTTTGCAGAGCAGTTTTTCATTTTAATAAGTCCAGTTTATCAATCATTTCTTCCATGGATCATGCCTTTGGTGTTGTATCTAAAAAGTCATTGCCATACTCAGGGTCATCTAGGTTTTCTCCCGTTATCTTCTAGGGATTTTATAGTTTTGCATTTTACATTTTGATCTGTGATCCATTTTGAGGTGATTTGGTGAAAGGTGTAAAGTCTGTGTCTGGATGCATTTTTTTCCATGTGGAATGTCCAGTTGTTCCAGCACCGTTTGTTGAAAAGACTATCTTTGCTCTAGTGTATGGTCTTTGCTTCTTTGTCAACGATCAGTTGACTGTATATAATTATGTGGGCTCTCTTTTCTGTTCCACTGATCTATTTGTATATTCTTTTGACAATACCACACTGTCTTGATTACTGTAGCCTTGTTTTAAGTCTTGAAGTTGCGTGGTGTCAGTCCACTGACTTTGTTATTTTCCTTCAATATTATGCTGGCTCTTCTGGGTCTTTTGCCTCTCCATATAAACTTTACAATCCACTTGTTAGTGTCCATAAAATAACTTCCTGAAATTTTGATTGGAATTGCACTGAATATACAGATCAAGTTGGGAGGAACGGACATCTTGACAACATTGAGTCTTACTATCCATGAACATGGAATATTTCTCCATTAATTTAGTTATTCAATTTCATTCAATTGAGTTTTGAAGTTGTCCTCATATAGATACTGTACATATTTTGCTAGATTTACACGTAAGTATTTTATCTGGATGCTAATATAAATGTTATTGTGTTTTCAAACTCATATTCTATTTGTTCATTGCTGCATATATGAAAGTGACTGACTTTTATATACTAACATCATATCCTGCAACCTTGCTATAACTTATTAATTGCAGGTTTTTTGCTGTTGTTGTTGATTCTTTTGTATTTGCTATGTAGATGATCATGTCATCTGTGAACAAAGACAATTTTATTTCTTCCTCCTCAGTCAATATATCTTTCACTTCTTTTTCTTGTATTACTGCAATAGGTAGGACTTTCAGTATGATGTTGAAAAAGAGTGCTAAGAGGGAACATCCTTACTTTATTTTTGATCTTAGTGGGGAAGCTTCTAGTTTCTCACCATCAAGTATGGTATAAACTGCAGGTTTTTATAAATGATCTTTATCAAGTTGAAGTTGTCTTCTATTCCTAGTTCACTGAGAGTTTCTATTATGAATGAGTGTTGGATTTTGTTAAATGCTTTTCCTTCATCTATTTATATGACCATATGGGGTTATTTTTCTTTAACCTGTTAATGTGATAGATTACATTAATTGATTTTTGAATGTTGAACCAGCCTTGCACACCTGGGATAAATTCCACTTAGTTGTGGTGTGTAATTCTTTTTATACTTGTTGGATTCAATTTACTAATATTTTGTTGAGAGTTTTTACATCCACGTTCATGAAAGATATTGGTCTATAGTTTTCTTATCTTGTAATGTCTTTGTCTGGTTTTGGTATTAGGGTATTAGGGTAGTGGTGTCCCCATAGAATGAATTAGGAAATAGCCTTCTGCCTCTGTCTTCTCAAAGAGATTGTAGAGAAGTGATATAATTTCTCCCTTAAATGTTTGATAGAATTTACCAGCGAACCATCTGGGCCTGGTACTTTCTATTCTGATTCAAGTTTTAAAATAGATATAACCATTGAGATTGTCTATTTCTATTTCTTATATACCATAAAATTATCATAGGGAACAAGGACAAAATCAAAACAATGTAGGAAAAACAAAAATTGAAAGCATTAACCCCCAACAAACCCCTATTATAAGAAGGAAAATAACCCTACAAGGGAAGTCTGAGATGTAAGATGGAGAGCTCACAGAGAGAAAAACAGCAAACATGAGGGAAATCTAAACAAACACTGATTATGAAAGGAAAATGTTTAATTTGGATAATAAACTACATCCGAAATATTGAATAAAATAGCACTTAAGATGGCAAGTCGGTGAATAGTAGTAAATGTTTTAAGGACAGAGATATTACCTTCAGACTAAGCATGCATGTTAAGAGTAGTGACAGATACTCAGTGGATAGAAATAGAGTGCATACCTTTGAAAACTTTAGCAGAGACATGGAATTAAAAAGTTCCAGTCAGTCCAAAAGAAAGAGGGAACAGATAAAAAAGAATGGAGAAGATGTTGAAAAGTTAGGCAGAGCTAGGCCATGCAAGGTGTTTTATTCTATACGAGCCAGAGTTCTCCAGGTAAACAGAACCAAGGGGATATGTAGAGAGATTTACATTTATTGAAAGGAAATGGCTCAATGATTATGGAGGTTGGGGAGTCTAAAATCTGCAGTGTCACCTGACAGGCTTGAGACCCTGAGGATTTGGTAGTGCAAATGAAGTCTGAAGGCAGACTGCTGGAGAATTCCTTCTTACGGAGGCTGCACTTCATGTTCTATTCTGGCCTTAAACTAATTAGATAAGGCCCACCCACACTATAGAGGGTAATCTTCTTAGTCTAGTTCACTGATTTACATTTGAATCTCATCCCAAAATACCCTCCAAGTTGACATACACAATTAACCACACATATGACCAGAGAAAATTGTTTGGATTTTACTTCAATTAAAGTGGGAAGCCATTGGAAGGTTTTTAAAAGGGAATGATGAAACCTGATTTATTTATTTAAAGACTGCTCCAGGTGCTAGATGGAAAGTAGATCTCAGAGGAACAGGAACAGAAGCATGGAAAGTCGGTGAGGGCAGTACAAAACATGAGAAGAGCCCAGACTCATGGGCATAGTCTTTGATAGGACTTGCTGAGAGAGTAGATGTGGGGAGTCAAGGAAAGAATGCAATTCAGGTTCATCCCTGTTTGGGACCAAATCAACTGAGTGTACAGTATTACCATTAACTAATCTGAGAGAAAACTGGAAAAAGAGAAGCTGGGTGAATAGCAAGTATGGGGTGGACATATTAAATTTCAGATGTCAACTAGATAACCAAGTAAAGATATACAGTAGGCAGATATAGAGAAGAGTCTGGAGTTCAGAGGTGAACACAGAACTTGAGACATTAATATTAATGTTGGAGTTATCAGAGTATAGATTCTAAATTATCATAAGATCACTTACAGAGTGAATATCGATGGATAAGAGGCTATCCAGGTTTTTTTTCTCTTTCCCCTCCAAATTCAATCTCCACCCTTCTTCCCCATCTTTTGGCCCTGGAAGCTGCAAGGACTACAACAAAGCCCAGTATCTACTGGCTTCTGGGTGAATTGGGTCAATGGAAAACCCAGGAGGAGTTTAAAGGAAGGAGAAGTTCATGATCATCTAGCAACTGGAGGTTGGTAGAAGTCCTTTGTCATTATGAAGGGCATCAAAACATCCTTGCAGGCTATAACAGTAGACTGTAGCAAGGCAGAAACTACAGTCCAAAGTTTATGTCTTAAATGGGTTTGAGGGGAACAGAAAAGTAATTGACATTGTTCAGTGCCAGTAGGGACAATATAGGGACAATATAGCACTTTACAGAGATTTTACAACACTAATTCAGTAGTGCTCCAGTTTCAAGGCCCCATTTCTTCTGCATCTGATAGGGGTGATGTGTACCTATTTACATTTTTATTTCCTACCCTTGACTGGGGAAGTTTCTTGTAAATAAACACATGCTTGTATAGACTGAGCAACGTTCAACATGCTTGGTTCACAGGTTTGGTAAATATTCTTGGAATGTCTTTCACCCGGTGGTTAGAATCTCAATTTTTATTTTTTCTCTGTTTTTACCTGCCTTGATTCTGAAAGGTCAATTTAATTCAGATGTTACCCCTCTAAGAATTCTTCCCAGAACCACCCACAATTAAAGGCTTTCGGGCTTTGTAGATCTATCTCTAGTCAAGCCTTCATCTGTAAAAGCAAAAACAAAGATGAAACAAAAAATCACCGAACACTAGACAGAGGCATGCATATATAAAATATATCTCTCATTCTCTCTCGGTTCTATAACTCCTTCCCCTTCACCACCAAATTTTTGAAAACGTAATAAATGAATTGAGAATAAGTGAAATATACATAATAAAATAAAAGTTTATTATTTTTAGTGTTTATTCATTTTTTGAGAGAGAGAGAGCGAGCACAAGTGGGGGAGAGGCAGAGACAGGGAGACACAGAATCTGAAGCAGGCTCCAGGCTCTGAGCTGTCAGCACAGAGCCCAACATGGGGCCTGAAACCAGGAACCGTAAGATCATGACCTGAGCCAAAGTTGGAGACTCAACTGACTAAGCCACCCAGGCGCCCCAAAATAAAATGTTTTAAAACGACAGTATTTAGTGCTTTGAGTTTTGATGAATTTAAAACCACAGCTCATATCATATCCCTAAATGAATTCTAGAAGCCTTAAAGAATTCAGTATAAACACATACACACGCAAGCACGCACCCAGTAGAAGAAAACAGAGTAGAATATTTATTAAATTTCTGAAGATGGAAGAACTTCTAGAGCTTAGAAAAATATTCAGTATCATAAAAGAAAGATGAACAGGCTTTACTTTGATTTAAAAAATAGGATTTATTTGCTGCAAATATGAAGGATTGATGTATATATTACATAAAAAGCTCATGCAAAAAATTAAAAAGTACGCCATGAGTAAGAGGCAAAGGGCAGGAAGAAACAATTCTTGAAAGAGGAAATGCAACTGGTGATTAACATCTGTAAGAATGTCCAGTGTTGCTATTAATTCAAATGAAAGCAACAGGGGCTGCTTTTCACCCATTTATTCTAATGGACCACAATTCCTATCACTAAACTGCCTTCCAAAATGACCACAGCCATTCATGCTGCTTCCAAGAGCACCCAAAGTGTCCAATTTTATTACTCCTTTACTATCATTTGGCATTATCTTCTTCATTTTTTAAATTCATGCCCTTTCACCTAGTACTTTTATTTCCCCAAATTTGTACCAGGCTAAGAATCCCAAATATGGGGGAAAAAGGTTCAGCACAGAGGTTCTTAATATAGTATGACAGCACACAGTCCAGCACCAGGAATGGTCAGATATAGTATATTTACTTGATGGATCTGACTGGAACCATTAAAACAAAGAAAGGAAAGGAAAGGAAATACACAAATCCTTTCCCTATTTTCCACCCTTTATTTACTGTACTTATGTTATTTTTGTCTTAAGGTCTATCAAATGGATACTATCTCTCTTCCCTGGGCGAAATTATGCATTTTTTTAGTTGTAGTGAAAATGACATCTAGACAATTAATGCAGAAAAGCACAGGCTGGCTGAAGGGTGTCTCTTGCCCTAGTAAGGGCACTGCCTCAGCCTTGGCCTGAAGCTGTCAGTTGAGGGTGGCAGCCTTCAGGATGGGAGTTTTGAGCCAATGTGAACACAGTGGGCTGGTCTCCCCCTCCTACTGCTTCACTCAGGGAAAAAAATTCAGGGGCTCGGAACACCCAGTCAGAATATTCTTTCATCATATTCGGGGCACTGGTTGATAGATTTATAATGATATGCAAACATAATTTCTGAACAAAAGGAGGATTTCAATAACATGTCTTAAAATGATGCATGTTCTCCATTTTCATTGCAGAAATGCTATTCTCCCTTCATGGGACACAGACCCCTGGCTCTAACTTGCTAAAAAAAAAACAACTTGCAAACATTATAGGTGGGGTGTAAGTACACATAGGGGGTGGGGCTAGGGGGTTCTTGAGCTCCAGGGAGATTTTCCTGAGTTTTCTATAATATTTTTATACCTTAAAGTATACACACGTGCACGCGCACACGCACACGCACGCTTGAGTCTACAGAGGAATCAGGCCAGTGAAGGGTCCTAGGAGCACTGAACTGACACCATGGCAGTGATTTCCAAGTTGTGCTCACAGTGTAGGGGATGTTAAGGAAAGAGCAAGGGTCTGGGGTTAGGCTAAATCTGGATTCTACTACTCATGCTATCTTGGGTAAGAACCTCTTCTTCTATGTATAAGTGCAGTGTGTAAAGAATTAAATGAGATAAGGTACGTAAAGCCAGTAGCACACAATCTGGCACCTAAGGAACAGCCTGGAAATGATAGCCCGGTCTGCAGTTATTCTAAATAGGGTCCTGTGTGTAACTATATTTGCATGTGAGTGTAGAGACCTAGAATGTCCAGAGCTGTAAGCTACTTGAGAAAATTTGATTCCCCCTGCCCTGCCCAATGGTCCTATCTGCTGCACTGCATTACATAGATTTACTCAAAAGAGACCTATGGAGAAAGGGATGGAAAGAATCACATGGCCTTTGGTCCCTGGCCCAGCTCAGGGACTAAACTTCTCCCTCCTCAGGAGAGAAGGCGCATTCACCCTACTTCTGTGCAGAACTCAGCAGCTCCAGAAAAAAAGATGAGGAATTAGACCACCTTTGGGTTTATAGAATTCTTAGGGTGAAGCCATATCAGAGAACATAATCCCCAGATGCTCTCTGGAGGCCCCAAGAAATGTTTGCAGGCACTTCGCAGGGGCTGCTGCCCATCATAAAGGGGAGGATACGGAAGCAATCAAGTTGGTTTTAATTGCTAAAGGAAACTCCTTACACCATAGGCTGAGGAAGACTGAGGACAGTAGTATCTGGTTAAGAATGCAAAAGTTCCCCTTTATCATGGAAAGATGGTAAATTACAGGTGTTAAGAACTAGGAAGGGAAGGGGCGCCTGGGTGGCTTGGTCGGTTAAGCATCCGACTTCGGCTCAGGTCATGATCTCACGGTCCGTGGGTTCGAGCCCCGCGTCGGGCTCTGTGCTGACAGCTCGGAGCCTGGAGCCTGTTTCAGATTCTGTGTCTCCCTCTCTCTCTGCTCCTCCCCTGTTCACGCTCTGTCTCTCTCTGTCTCAAAAATAAATAAACGTTAAAAAAAAAAAAATTAAAAAAAAAAAAAAGAACTAGGAAGGGAAGAAGGGTGGGTGGGACCTTACGTTGCCCGCTAAACTTGGTAGCTGCTGACAGCTCCCAGTCTCTTGAAAAGGTATAGATTCATCTATGGGTATATCGCAATAGTTCAAAGGCTTTGGGGTTTTTTCTTAACTTTTACAATAGGCTTCTAGCTTTTATTTAAACATCATTTTATTATGAAAATATACAAAAAATATACAGAACAGCCTTCTAGCTTTTAACATTGTTGAAATGATAGGGATCAAAGACAGCATGGATGAATCTGAAGGACATTATACTAAGTAAAATATGCCAGAGAAAGACAAATATTGCATGGAATCATACATGTTGTGGAATCCAAAAAAACAAAAAAGGTCAAGCTCATAGAAGCAGAGTTTAGAATGGTGGCTGCCAAGGGCTGGTGGGGGGTGGGAGGAGAAATGGGGAGATATTGGTCAAAAGGTACAACTTTCAATTATAATATGCATAAATTCTGAGGATCTAATGTACAGTGTGGGACTACAGCTAATAATGCTATATTGTATACTTAAAATTTGCTAACAGAGTGGCCCTTAGGGTTCTTGCTATATACACATAGAGACACACACAAAGTATGTGAGGAGTTGGATAAGCCGAGTTAACTTGATGGTGGGAAATATTTCACGATATATGCCTATATCAAAATCACCACGTTGAGCACTTTAAATATATATAATTTTGTCAATTATATGCCAATAAAGCTGGAAAAAAAGAACTAAATTACTCATTTTAGAGATTAAGAAACAAAGGCTCAGAGAAACCAAGATCTACCTAAGATCACACAGTTAATGGTTGTATTTTTTATTTTTTGAAGAGCTAATCTTGCTATTTCATATCCTAGGTTTCTTATACTGCTGCTGAAAAATTGATAATCTTATTTTTAAAATCTCATTCAAATTCAATCTAGTAAGTTCTCCTCTAACATACTTCTGGGTTAATGTCACATGATAAGACTCTAGATTTCATCATTCTCAAAATTGCAGGTGATTTATAATTACAAAATGATGTTTACAGCTTACTTCTTGAATACTTAAGAAAAAGAAAAGAGGCAGCCATTTAGTTATCTCAAATGCATTTATTTTGTTGGGAAAATGATAACATGTCCTACTTCATGATGTTTACAAACAACTCTTTATGTTGAAAGTGTAACCAATGTTTCTATTTTATTTATATCAATGTTAATTTCATTTCTTGAAGCTTTTTAACACCTACTGAGCAATTTTCTTTAATGGAGACTGAAAATGTTAAAAAGGAAATTGAACAATAAATTTATTAAGTAAAATGAGTTGCTTACTCTAAATGGAATAACTATTTTGTTAAAGGAAGAATGTTCACGCAATAATTTGTAAATTATATTAAGACTTATGCTAATAGAGGAAGGTGCACGCACTCCTGGCTGGCAGTGCTTTGAGTCCACCAGAAGGGAAAAGTACTGCCGAGAGGGCCAGATTTTCAACCCATTTCCTTCTATCCCTTTCAGATAACTCTTGACATTCTGGTTGCAGTTACCCAAGCAAACTATCCATTAACTGGGTCTATATTTTTAAGAGAGAGAAAGGTCTGTAATTTATGATCGAAGTCAATGGCTCTAAACTGAGGTTCCTTGTATTTTTTGGTCATCTTGGCACCCAGATATGTAATGAGTTCACATCTCTCCAAAAATTGGTCCATCTTCTTCTTATACTTCCTTTTTGTATATTCAGAACCATTGGGATTGTAGGCTGCAGAAAATTTCACAGAACTGTAAATGTTTTCTGTTAGGTTAATGAGTCATTAAATTAAAAAGAAAGAGAACTACATGTGTGAGACAGTTGCACAGCTATAGCTGAGAAGATATTCAAATCACACGTAAGATTTAGGGATTAATCCATTTTAGATCATAATTGCCTCTATTCACCTTTCTCTGTGGCATGGATTATGGAGAGCCGATTATATTACTTGTAATCCTTGCTTTAAAAACTAGAAACTCAATTTTGATATTTTCATCAAAATATTTGCTATCAACACACGCGCGCACACACACACACACACACACACACCAATGCAAACAACCAATCCAGCTCAACAATCCTATGCATTTATCACATATACTACAATTAATGTTAAATTAGTGCCAAGTATCATGTCATTAAAGAAGACATACCTTTTAGGTGAAAAGCTATAAATAGCAGTGCAGATCTCTTTACACTTAAGAAGGGGAATTTGGGCTTTAAGCATCCTGCTGCATTCATTGCTTTAATTAGTGAAGTTGCAATACCCTGCAGGTAGGGAACAATGTAAATCATACGTATATTTGAATTTGGTTTCTTCTCTTAGTGGCAAATAGATAAAGAGGCTATTCTTTGCCTCTAATAGCCTCCTGGGGCTTATAAAGGTGGTTAAATGCCCACTTAACCAACAAGAAAGGAACACAAAGTACATTTGATTAGGAAGAATGAAAATTACAACTTGGCTGAATGTCAGGAAGGTGATGGATACATGGACTTCATTACACAATTCTTTCTATTTTTATATTTGACATTTTCCATAACCGAATGTTAAAGACAAAAGAAGGGGTTCCTGGGCTCTGAGTTGTCTCGGCCCATTTTCTACTTCCATTGCCAGAGCTGACCAGATTGCCTCTGCTATCAGGACTCCTGACCCCCTGGCAAGGAATTCCAGAGACCACAGTTGTCACTGCGGTAGATTCTGAAGCCCTGAGCGGGCAGAGAAGATGTGAGGCCCTCCTGGTGAAATGTGGCCTTTTATGAGAATACTCCTTTCTGGGTGAGCCTCATCTTGCCTTTTGATACTAAACCAGATTGAAGGCTCACCACCTAGGAAAGTCAAAAAAAAAAAAAAATGAAGTGGCTAAGAATTTGTGAGAAAGGTATGAAATTATTTATGCCCCAGGCATTAATTTTATAGAATTAAAAAAAAATTTAAAATAGTGGTTGATTATTAGTGAATTTTATTCTGTGTAAAAAGAGTTATATTATGATAAATAAAGTGTGACTTGAGTAGCATTTGGGGGCATTTGCCCCTCGATTTGGGGCAAAATATGACTTTGGTGGTTTAGCTGTGGTGCTTTTGCAACTCACACTTTTGAGCAGTGACTAAACCTCTCAGAGACTGAATCTTCATATTACAAATTTAAAAATAAGAAAATTTAAATAAGAATCTAACCAAAGGTCAACTGTAAATAATTTCATGACAATCTCCTCTCTCTTCATTTTCCTGCAGGTATTTGGGGATTAGCTAGAGAACCAAGGGTTTTTCTCACTTCTTGTTTTCACAACCACCCATAATCAAAATAGGTTAAGAGTGGATTTACAGCTTAAAAATCAGAAAACTCTGCCTTCAGTTTCATTGTTACCAAAATAAAAATTGTTAAAAAACAGATCATTGTACTCTACTAATATATGAACATAGACAACCATGTAACTGAACCTGTTCCAGATATCCAGGCAAAGGAAGACTTGTGAGGTGTATGGGCTCCTTTAATGGGGGCAGTTTGTATGGAAGCTTCTGATTCCAGTATTTCTGTGGCAACCTAAGAACACAAAGTTCATCAGATGGATGCTCACACATATACTCACCGTGAGTACATAGGAATGTGAATGTACGGGAGACGACTAAGAGGTACAGTTCAGCAGCTGGTTTTCTCCACTGGGGAGAACGTGACAAGGGAGAAGGTCAGAGCTCGGAGCTCCTAGAGGTAGGTGCCATGTCACAAAGAGAAGCCATCTGAGTGGCACTTCCTCAAGTGCTCACCACAAGCAGAGGCGCACACACTTCCTCTTTCCGTGGGGGAGCTTACCTGCCATGTAAGAGCTGTCCCCACCCTCTCCACCAGACTTTGGATCCCCCTCTGGCCTGTCTCCAGGTTTCTTTAGTAATTTCTCTCTGCCTCCCACCTTTGGCATTTCCTTCTTTATTGGATCTTTCCCATCCATCTGCATCTAAACATGCTCACACTGTCCCCATTAAAAAATACAAGGAAAAAGAAAAACTACCTTCACTCCATCAGTTCTCTACCACTTTTAGCAACTAGTGTCTTTTCCTTATACACTTCTTCGAACAGTGAGCTTTTGTGGAGATCACAAACTACTGCACAAATTCCACGTAGTATTTTCGGAATACTATGTGATCTGATCCACATGTTAGTTTTAGAAATTTGTATCAAAATTTCAAAAAAAACAAAAGTAAACAAAATTTAAAAAGAACTTTGGTTCCCAACTTCCTGTGAAACAAAGAAATGTCTGGCGGTAGATGAGCAGCTGCTACTCCCTTCACTTGGGGCATGCACGGTCCAAGTTACAGCGTGCAACCATGTCCGGTGGTCTCACTTCCATCCCGCTGCCCTCAGGTGCGTCACCCTCTCAGCTGCTGTGTGTGTCACCTCGGGACTAGGCAAGGTCTTCATTTCTTCACCTTGCATCCCCTCTGTGGTATGCTGTAGCTGGCTTCTACTCACCTCACTCCACTGAAACCATTCTTGCCAGGATCACCAATGACCTGTTATAACCTAAATCTGACACACATTTCGGCTCTTGTCTTGCTTGACCTCTAAGCAGCATTTAAACCTGCTGGCCACCGCCCCCTCCCCCCAGGCTCTCTCCCCTCCTCCCCAGAGCCTCCCCGACCTGGCTCTCCTTCACCTCTCTGTGCGTTCTTCTTCATCATTCTCCTTGCAAGCTCTTCTCACATTTGCGTGTTGGTGTTTCTCGGGGCTTGGTTGGTCAGAAGCCCACTGCTTTGCCCACACTAGTCTTCATGGTTGACCTCAAACAGGCTGTATTATTTTGGACAGGATCATCCCAATAGCCTCAGCACTGGCATTCCTGCCTCCAAACCATTATCAACACTCCAATGATGGTCTCTCTCCAAAGCAGATTTGACTATAACAGGCAATGTATTCATTCTGCCTTTTGGATCAAGTTCCAATGATTTATGGTAACTTTACTTGACCTTCCACCCTCTGGCCCCAGTCACCTTCTCCAGCCTCGCCTCTCCATCCTTTTCCTCTCCACATCACGTCTAGTCATGCTGAATTTCTTGGCAGTTCTGTGATTCCCCTGGGCCAGGTTTGTTTGCTTGGAACCTGTCTCTCTTTCCCTCCACTCACTCAATTCCCACTCCTCATTCAGGCCTCACTTCCACAGACAATTCAATCAGAATTTGGGGCCACACTTTTTCAGAACTCCTGGCATTTCCCCACTCTAAATGCCATCACATTCTTTGTCAATAGGTACGTAAAGTCTATCTTACCCCGGAGCCTCAGGCTTTGGGACAACAGGGACCAGTTCTTATTCATCATTATACATGTATATATACATGTATATATATATATGCATACATATATATACATACATATACATATGTATGTATATACATACATACATATATACATGTATATATGTATATATACATGTATATATGTATGTATGCATATGTGTGTCTGTACACAAAATATATATTTTGCTCACACACACACACACACACACACGCACACACCTCCCCGAGCATGGTGCACCGAATATAGAAGATGTTCAATATTTGTAACTTAGTGAATGGTCTCACCTCAAAAATTTCTCGAGTTTTTCTTGACTCTCACAAATATATATACGATCACGATATTCTAAAGCATAGTTAATGTTCCCAGGTATTAGGGCCTCATATCTGAAAGATTAAAAAAAAAAACCCAAAACAAAAAAAAAAACCCTGTTGTATAATTACTATGCAGTATCGTGTAAATAAAATGTCAAAAATGTTTAATTTTCTTCGAAGAAGAAACAGAACATTTTATAGTTAAATAATAGTGACCTTTTGACCCAAATATTAAGAATGTTATATGAACTACCTATTCTGAGTAGAGATATCACCCTAAACTCCCACGAGGGTGAGGACCTGCCTGTGATTTCCATCCTGATAGGTCACTGGACAGTAGCCCTGGAGCTCCGCACACTTAGGGAATCGACTCTTCAGCTCCGACAGCGTCAGCCTTTTGGGGATCATGTCAGCAGGTGGTAGAGGATGAGGTGCTAACGGAGGCACATACAATTCTGGGTTCTGCAAAAATTTCTAAAGAAAATGATGACACCAATAAGACCGTTTAAAACAGGAGTGCTACGCCAGTCAAAGATCCACCGAGGCTCTCCTGCTGTTCTCTCCATTTTCAGCAGCAAACCATCTGAGAGCCACTTTCTGCATTACAGTAACTCGTTTCCCTGACTGCAAGATCCTTATAGTAATGCTCTGAAGTGATGACATCTAAGATCTCTCTCCTGATCTCACACTCACTCACTCACATATAAAACATTTATTGAGCTCATACTACGCGCCAGGCACCAGAGAGTGCACAGTCTCTTGCTGGCCTGTCTCCCTGCTCTGCAGTGTGATTATCTACTTGGGTGCTGTTTGGCAGGTGAATTAAGCCGTCTAGCTTCAGTTAGCACTCCGTAAAATGGAGGCGGCTGACCAGATACATGATCTGCACTGTCACTTCCAGTTTTGCAATTCTGTGATTGCCATTTAAATATGCAGGAAGAAATAAATGCCTCAATAAAATTTTTAAAATTCTAATTCTTCAGGGGAAAGCAAAATGTCCAGAGGCATCTGATTAGTTTTCAGCTACCAACCTTTATCTCAAAAAATTACAGACATAATATTAGAACAGATTTGTATTCCGTTGCATTAAACAGAAATATAAGGTATATAGGGAATTCTAGTGATGAAGAAGTTTCCACTGACTGTGACTTCCCTTCTGTACTCTAGGACCTTAATCCCTTAGCTGCCTACCTTTTTCCTTTTTTCACAGTACACAGACACATTTAATGATGGTTCCCTGTACGGAAGCTATGATGACTCCCTGTGGACACTTGGGCATTTTGGGAAGAAGCAGACTATCGGGACTGTAAGGACCTTGCAATCATCAGGAACAAGACAGATTCCTTCAGCTGTTGACTTGAACTCACTGTGACATATTGAGTGCCTGCTGAGCCAGAAGCAGCTGCCACTGGGAGGAAAAGGGAGGCTGCCACGGAGGGAGTGCAGAGACCCCCCCTTCTTTGCAGTGGGCCAGATTGCAGAGCATGGGAAATATTCCATTTGGTTCTCCTTCTTAGAGAGGATGTGCTGTGGAAGGGCTTGCTATAAAGACTGATGCACATCTAGAGCAGTATGTTTTATGTCCTTTCTTGGCAACCTGACCTGATTGGGAAATATCTCCTGGATGGAGAGTAACTACTCTTTCAAAGGTGGTTTAAAAAATACTGTTTATTCATAACCATGAATAAACCATAACCATAACCACAACCACAACCATAACCATAACCACCTGTGGGCTGGGTCCTGATGTTCAGCATCCCCACCACTGGTGGGAGTTGCTGTTGGGTCTCTCTACCTGTTAAGCTGAGGGCTCCTCACTGATCCTGAATCTCTGCTTTGTGCCAAAATATATCTTGGGGTGCAGTCTCAGGACTGGCCTCCGAGGTGCCTCATTGGTCTTAAAGTCACAGGTTCCAGTAATGGGGCTCCCGGTCTCCAGTTCCTGGGTGTTCCCAGCTGCACCCACCCTTTCCTATTTGATGAATCCCGATATAGGCATTTTCTTTCCCTAGTAAGTATTTGGAGTTAGGAACAAACTTACATTCAGATTTTCCTGAGAACTCATTTTATAATAGTGCCCTCTGAACTCTGCTGCAAATTTCAGTGACTCAGTTACAGAACAATCAACGAGCTCATATGATTCGGCCAGGCTGATAGGGCAGAACTGTCCAAATTCCCCCAGGCGAGAAATCAGTTCTTGAGGTGTGATACATAACTTGTCAATGCATGCAGCTTTTCCTATTAGTAACAGATTAACTATTATTATCCTTTTTTTTCATAGAAAACACAGTGATTTTAGAAGTTAAAATAAATGCAAGGACATATGCATCATACAAATGCATACACATTGTAAAATTCCAAACGACAGAGTAAAAACTAAAAGTTTCTCTTCACACTTTCATCTTCTCAATTCATCGTTCCTCCAGGGAGTAATCACTGTTGAGTTTGTATCTCTTTCAGACTTTTTTTTCTATATACTTACATATACACATTTATTTTTTGCATATAGTATGCTTATGCCACTATACTGTAAACATTATTCTGCAACTTGCTTTTATCAGTTAGTTGTGGTCTTTGACATCTTTTCATATCAGTTTATACGATTTACCTAATTCCTTTTAATTGATGCTTAGTATTCTATTGTATAAATATACATATAGTTTACTTAGTCATTTATCTGTTGGTGAATGTTTTGCTTGTTTTTAATTCTCAACTATTATAAATTATATATATGTTATAAGCCATATATGTATGTGTGGATATATATGCATATACATATATATGTATAGATATTATACATATATATCCACACATACATATATAATATCTACACATATATATGTATATGCATATATACATACCCACTTACACACACACACACATTAATTTGCTACATATTTTAAATTTTTCCATGGGGTAGATTTCAAAAGTGCCAATAGTTTGTTGACATGATGCTACTGACACAAACCTCCGTGTGCTCAGATGAGAAGGGAAGAAACATTTTACAAAAGTGACTAGGTTTACCATAAAGAGTCTATTTTTTTTAAGTTTATTTATTTTTGAGAGAGAGAGCGAGAGAGAGAGAGAGAGCACGAGTGGGGAAGGGGTAGAGAGAGAGGGAGACACAGAATCTGAAGTAGGCTCCAGGCTCTGAGCTGGCAGCACAGAGCCTCACACGGGCTCGAACCCATGAACCATGGGATCATGACCTGAGCTGAAGTTGGACGCTTAAACAACTGAGCTACCCACGCACCCCAAAAGAGTCTATTTTATTTTATTTTATTTTTTATATTTTTCTAATGTTTATTTTTGAGAGACAGAGAGACAGAGCATAAGAGAGGAGGGTGTGCAGAGAGAGAGAGGGAGACACAGAATCTGAAGCAGGCTCCAGGCTCTGAGCTGTCAGCACAGAGCCTGACGTGGGACTCAAACTCACAGACTGCAAGATCATGACCGAGTCCGGACACTCAACGCACTGAGCCACCCAGGCGCCCCTAAAGAGTCTATTTTAAAAAGGAAGAGCCCCAGGTCCTTCAATGAACAGTTTTAAGAGTTTTCTCCCCAATACCGTACTGGAATGGGGATTCCAAAAAAATATGAGATGTTCTAGAAAATGAAATTATTTTTTATACAGCTTAGTTACAGTAAGTAAATTTTGACCCCCCCCAATACATTTTAATGGTCCCTTTAACTAGTGAGAAGTTTTACCTTTTAAAAATTATTATTATGACTAGGAAGGTCTTAAATTAACTACAAAATTATGAAGCATAAATCATACTTTGTTATTATTATGCCTCAGAAGATCTTAAATTAACTATAAAATTATGAAGCATAACCCATACTTCATTATGTGACGATGTAAACATAAAATTTATCCTTAGGATTGAAGTGATGATCTATAAGCCAAGGAATGCAGAAGATTTCTGGAAACAGTGGAAGCTAAGAGAAAGACATGGAACAGATTCTCTCCTAGAGACTTCAGAGACAGTATGGCCCTGGTCACACCTTCATTTTGAGCTTCTAGCCTTCAGTACTATGAGAGAATAAAGTTCTGTTGTTTAAGACACCCAGTTTAAGGCCTTTTGTCACAGCAGCCTCAGGAAACTAAGACAATTGCAAAATACCATGACTTCTGTCTTGTTGGCATTCTTTCTTGCCTTCTCAGCTTGTTCACTCGATAAGACAAGCTGCCATGTTGGAAAGGACTACATGGGAAGGAACTGAAGGTGGTCTCTGGGCCAACAGCCAGCAAGGAACTGAGGCCCTCAACCCAACAATCCTCAAGGAACAAAATCTTGTCAACAATACATGAACGAATGTGGTAGTAGATTCTTTCTCAGTTGGGCCTTCAGGTGAGACAATAATCCTAGACAATACCTGGATTAGGATTGTGAGAGACCCTGAAGCAGAGAAGCCAGTTACACTGTGCCTGGATTCCTGACCCACAGAAATTGTGCGTGCATGTGTGCGTGCGTGTGTGTGTGTATTTTATGCTGCTAAGTTTTAAAATAATTTGTTATGCAGCAATAGATAAACTAATACACTATTCACCTGTTGTTTATGACACAGATGAAAAGGCTAAGCCCTAATATTCCTTCCCTACAAAGGATATTAAACTATTATAATACTACAGTACTATGGTATAATAATATATTGTATTATTAAAGAATATAGTATTACATAGTGCTATAATATTATACTATATGGTACTACAGTATTACAATCCTAGATTGCTCTTTAGCTCAGATGTGCTTAACCTCACCAATCCTGACAGGTTCCATGACAGGGACAGGGTAATTGAGAATCATATGACTACAAGTCCTAAAAGATACTCAAATATCTCTTCTTCTGATTTTGGGGTATTCTTTATTTATTTATTTATTTATTTTTATTTTATTTTTTTTAACGTTTATTTATTTTTGAGACAGAGAGAGACAGAGCATGAACGGGGGAGGGGCAGAGAGAGAGGGAGACACAGAATCCGAAACAGGCTCCAGGCTCTGAGCAGTCAGCACAGAGCCCGACGCGGGGCTCGAACTCACCGACCGCGAGATCATGACCTGAGCCAAAGTCGGATGCTTAACCGACTGAGCCACCCAGGCGCCCCTGATTTTGGGGTATTCTTGATGACATCTGGCAATAACTACGTATCTTATTCTGATGTAATAAGCAGAATGAAGAAGAGTCTCTTTAATCTTCTAGCCCTGACCTTGCTCCATATCATTAGAGTAAACTTTGGCTCCCCGATAGGAGAAGATCATTTGAAAAGCATACAAAGGAAATGTGGAATGAAAAAACAAGTCAAGACTAATTTTAAACAATCAGGTACAGGGGCGCCTGGGTGGCGCAGTCGGTTAAGCGTCCGACTTCAGCCAGGTCACAATCTCGCGGTCTGTGAGTTCGAGCCCGGCGTCAAGCTCTGGGCTGACGGCTCGGAGCCTGGAGCCTGTTTCTGATTCTGTGTCTCCCTCTCTCTCTGCCCCTCCCCCGTTCATGCTCTGTCTCTCTCTGTCCCAAAAATAAATAAAAAACGTTGAAAAAAAATTTTTTTAAACAATCAGGTACAGGTTAGATTATTAGGTGGAAGTTGAAGCAGAAGATCAACAGGGTAGACTTCGATCAAACTATTCAAGGCAGAGGCATGTATATATGGAGTAATAAAGTGGATACCATGGTGCCTCATCCAGATCCCTCTTTCAGGGCTGACGCGACCATCCCCCAGATGCTGGCAACATCAGTGCTGATGGGTCACAGCCGCAATGGGAATTGCCCGTCTGTCATAGGTTAACCCCTCCCCCCACACCCTCCAGAGTGATTTGTGTTGAGTGGCAGGCCAATGGAGGGAACAGAACCTGGGTCCTCCCCTCAATTTGGGAAACTCTGAAGGCCCATCCTAGCTCCAGGGCTCCCCTATCTGCTGAGGCTTCTATTTGCACCACACGGCAGGTCAGTTTCTCCCTCAGTCCAATTCCAGTGTCCTCACTCCCCTCAGGTGTATCTCCTGATTAGGGTTGCCAGATAAAATACAAGATGCTAAGGGAGTTTAAATTTCAGATTAACAATGATGAGTTTTCAGTATTTTTTTAGTATTAGAGTATTGGCAATATTTGGGACACACTCACACTAAAAAATTATTTGTTATTTATCTGAAATTCAAATGTAACTGGGGATTCTGTATTTTTGTTTGCTTAATCTGACAACTCAAATCCTGAGAATACTTTTTGATTAAGCTTCTGGACACAACTTTTAATCTGGAATCTGTTTCCAGGGAGCCGAATCTAAGGCAAGGAGGGTGAAATCGGGAAACAGAAATGAATGATTCACAATTTTTGCTTTCAAAGTCTGTGATGTAGTGTTTTACTAGTGTGATGCTAGCCAAAACTCATTGCGAGTAGGTTTCTCAAAACTCAATTCTTTTTTCCCTGTACTCGTCATGCCGTGTAATCCTCAGGGAAAAACAAATTCCTGGTCTGCAGAAAAACAGGAACCAGGGATACTGATTATACCCAAATAATGAAGCAAATCAAGACTAAATGATGCAGAATCCTCATTGCATTTTTCCTTGTACAAGATTCTCTTAGTCACGTTGCTCTTGTACCTCATTACATCTTCTCTGTTAAACAAAGTCGCTAACCAAATGTCTCTACAGATGAATTCTTTGGAGTCATCACTCTTTTTAGAGATATCAGATATAGATAACTTTCCTTTTATTTTGTGTATTTCTAGAGAAAAATCAAGTAACTTAGAGGAATATATTTTCTTTCATGGATTCCAAATATATATTAAAAGGCATTTATGCTTACATTTAGTTTTTTATAGACTCAACATTTATCTAATACCAAAACGGATATAAATACTAAAAATAACTTTAATTCTAGGTTCATAAACAAAATTTTGCCAAATGTCATTCCACAGACCACTGCTTTCGTATGACTAGCATTCTTGAAACTTAGCTTCTTACTTGGCATTCCAAACACTATAAACTCTTCTAGTGAGAGGCTATGTATTACTTTTATGTGCTAGGTTCACACAGGAATTCAATAAATGATAGCCTGAGTAGTGGCAGTCATTTATTAGAACAGTTTACATGCTCCAGTAATTGGATAGTACCATATACTTAAAATGCTGATTAAGATCGTGGGAACAAATGTTCAAATTGAGTGAATTATGGTAACAAGAGTCAGGCATGTGTAGACTTTAATATTTTATTATATTTTAATAACAAGGTGTTTTCTTACCTGCGTTTATTCTTTCCAGGTATGTCTGCATATATTTATTCACCATTTGAACTTTCTTAATGACTTCATTCCACACCCACCATTTGCTGTGAAATCCATCAATCACATACCAGTTCTGATGTTGTTCTTGATAATATTGCCTAATCTCATTAATATTTTTGCGGTGTTTTGAGTTTTTGACTGCCATAATTTGTGTGCTATTGTGCAGTGGATAAGGCAAACTAATAAAGAAACAGAATGAATGGAAAAAGTTGTAAAAAACATACTTGTTTCCTGGATGATTAAAGTTCATTTCTTTATCATTGCTTTCATCACACACATTACCTTGGTTCCTTTTTTTTTTCCAGGAACAATCTTTTGAAAATCTCCTTGGAAGACACATCCAGCTCAAAGATGACCATGGGAATGATTGACCTAGATTCCAGGAG
The DNA here is from genome assembly GCF_024362965.1 of Panthera pardus. Taxonomy (NCBI): domain Eukaryota; kingdom Metazoa; phylum Chordata; class Mammalia; order Carnivora; family Felidae; genus Panthera; species Panthera pardus. The sequence continues at coordinate 52,856,000 of NW_026526732.1, read as the reverse complement.
GCTGATTTGATACTTAGTTACAGGATAGCCATCGATGACAACACTAACAAGGGGAAACATGAAAATAATTCCAGATTTCTTTTCTCTCATACCTTCCTTCCTGTTTTCTAGAAGCAGTCCATCTCTTTAGGAGTAGCCCCCTGGCCTTCCTTGTGTAACTTGATTTATTGTCTTTGTACTTTGCCCTCTTTATCTCTATATTTTTAACTTCGGTCAGCCCAAGAGCCAGGTGTAGGGCAGCATACATACAGACACAGCTCTGAATTCATACACTTAGCATCACAGAGCTAGGCTTTGGCAGAATTCAAGAGAACACACATAATACCTTGAGCATTGTGTTATTCAATTGGTGCTATTACTTTAAGAAATGAAACAGCGGAAAGAGTATAGGTTTCAGAGGCAGACAGACTTAGATTTGAGACCTAGTTTGACCTCTCTGGGTGCCAGTTTTTAGTAAAATAGGGGAGATGATATTTAACCCTTACAGTCGTCTTAAAGACTTATAGATCTAGTATGTAACGCAGCTAGAACAGGAACTGGCACAATGAATAGTACCCTAGTAAGAGATTAAGCAAATATGGGAAAACAGTGGTGCTCTAAGCTTGCTTTTATACTAAAGTTCTGTGGGGAGGCCGGCAAGTGGGAGGAGAGACAGGGAGTTGGTGAGAGTAGCCCTGTGATATCTGAGAAAGAATGTTCCATCAGGACCCATCATGCCTCTGAGCAGAAATGACAGAGAATTTAAGTCAGTCCAACAGTCTGAGATAATGAGAGTATTACTATCAAACTCAGATGAGGAATAAAGGCTGTCCACAAATTCTGGGAGGAGTGACCCCCAAGGTCTGGAAACTCCCTCTGAGGTGGGAGCAGGCTGGGCCTGCCAGCTGGTGGTCTTCAAGAGGGGCTGGTTTAGAGGAAGTCACAGGACCCCCTCACTCAGTGCTCTGTGGCCAAGTCTCTAGGCAGTAGTTCTAAGTTCCATGGCAGAGAGAACTGTAAATTAATGTAGCCAGGCAAACCTAATAGAGAATGTTATGGGAGTGCCATTGATGTTTTGAGGCTTTTCTAATGGAGAGTAGCTCAATTTCTTTGCTTGTGAAAGGTTGCTTGAGTGACCGTCAGGATTAGAAACATTCAGGGTGATTAGGCAGTCACTATCCTGGTGTTAAGATGAAATAAAACATTTGTGACTCAGGGTTGTGTTCACTGAGATCCCTCGCATGCAAAGCTAAACACCAGGGAGGAGGTAACTCAGTTTGTGTAAGTCCCAGGGCCTTCCCTGGGGAAAAATCTCACACCCCAGAATCTGCTCTTCTGTAACTGAAATTAAGAGAACCAGCCAAGGACTTAGTTAAAGAGCAGAGGCAGGGAAGGGCATAAAGGCTCCTACCGTAAGACAACTGTAAGTAAATTGGTGGGATTCTAGGTCAGTAACCTGGGCTCATGAGCAGGGCCTTGGCTTGCCCTGGCTTTTATAACTGGGTTTGGCCGGTGGCTGTGTTGGGAGAGTAATGGTTGAGCAGAGAAGTGTAAACTAAAGAGAGAGCTCAGGAAAGGGACCCTCCTGTCCAGATGTAGCATTAAGGGAGGGGCACTGCTACCTGTGCAGAGAGCTGGGCCAGTGCGAGACCATCTCTGTTAGACCAGTACCATCTGGGGGGCAGGGGAAGGCCACTCCTCCATCATTCCATGGGGCAGTGAGAAGGTCTACTAGGCTCTGGAAGTCACACTGGCCTCCTTTGTCAGCAGTGTAAGGCCAGAAACTTTTAGACGATACACAGGTTGCTACAGGGAATGAAGTGGCCAGCTTGCTATTCTGGCATATAAGTGTTCAAGCCAAGTTTTAGCCTGACAGAAAATTAAAAATATATAACCATGTAGGTGCCCAAGGTTTGAGAAGTAGGTCTCACCCTTTACAAGAGCTTTAAACCTTGTTGAAGATAAGTGTTTTAAATTCTGTGAGTGATTTCTTGATTTAACTTCCTCCCCACCGCCCACTCCCACTTACCCCGCAGTATTACATATACTTTCCATCAGAGATATTTCTAAGGCTTGAATAGCCAGTTCATCAGGTGCTGTCATTCCTTTATGAAGATGCCAATTTAACATGAGTGCCAGCTCTGTTTCTGGTTGGCTGTTTAATACATAACGCATCGCCTCTCCTATTGACAGGCGCTTTAAGCCATATTCACTTGAAATTTTTTTGGCAACTGAAAAACATTAAAACTTTAAACTTACTCCATTTCACAAATTCATCAGTCAACCTTATTTTTAATTTCTGGTTAATTGATGTCCACAGTGAGCTAATCTTCATATTCCCTGAAGAAATTTTGAAAGTCAAAATTGTTACATTTTATTGAACTAATACTGTCAAAGGTTAATCATTATTAATATTTCAGGTATGTGGCTAATGAGCCAAATCTGTGGGGTTTTTTTCATAACGAAACCAATATTTAAGTGTTTTCTTCCTTCTGCACAAGGTAGCAAATTTTTGAGAGCTTTACATGGCATCATATGTGTACTATTTATATTTGGAATTATGTCCAAAATAATAATCTAATACTCTAATAATATAATACTCCTGTGTACTATTTCTATTTGGAATTATGTCCAAAATAATAATCTAATACTCCTGTGTCACCGAACATATGAAACTATGTGTTTCCTCATCTATCTATTTATGGAATCCATGCTTCAATCAGAATAGCATATCCCTACACAGTTAGGTCTCAGTTAATCCTATAGGAAATAATTTTTAAAAATTATAATGGCATACCTGACATTTTAATAGTAATTTATAACTCACAAGGCAATTTTTCTTCTGTGACTTTATTTGACATTTTCAACCATTCCATCAGGTGGATAGAATGAATATTGAAATTCTAATTTTATAGATGAGAGGACTCATGCCCACTAAAATGGGATAATCTGTCCAAAGTCACATAGGTGTTGCCATTGGTTGAAACAAGATCCATTTTGACTTCTGCTTCACCTAAATGAGACCATAGGCAATGGCTTTCCGTAACTACTAAATGTAGGCATGCTCTATAATGGTCTATATACCCTGCCTCATCGTGTCTGAAAACAGCAGAGTGTAGAGGACACTGAGAGAGCCCATCCTATCTCACAGGGAATGCAGATTAACCGACCACAGTTAGGGCCACCCCAAAGGGAAGCCCTTGCAAGAGCTACAGAGCCCTTAATCTTAGCTTTGCCATAAATGTTGGAATCAGACCTACTTTTTAAAGTTCTAATAATAATAAGGCTTTTATAATTTGATACCTTGTTAAAAGTTCACCTCTGTTTCAACAAAGAAATGGGAAATCAAAACAGTATGGTATTAACACAGAAACAGACACACAGATCAATAGAATGAAATAGAGCACCCAGAAATAAACCTGTGTGTATATGGTCAATTAACTTATGACAAAGGAGGGAAGAATACACAATGGGGAAAAGATAGTCTTCAATAAATGGTGTTGTGAAAACTGGACAGCTGCATGCAAAAGAATAAAACTGTATCACTTACACCATATACAAAACTATACTTAAAATGGATTAAAGACCTAAATGTAAGACCTGAAACCATAAAACTCATAAAAGAAAATATAGGCAGCAATCTCTTGGACTTTGACCATAGCAATATTTTTCTGGACATGTTTCCTTGGGCAAAGGAAACAAAAGCACAAATAAACTATTGGAACTATATCAAACTAAAAAGCTGTTGCAGGGGCGCCTGGGTGGCTCAGTCGGTTAAGCGTCCGAATTCGGTTCAGGTCATGATCTCGCGGTCCGTGAGTTCAAGCCCCGCGTCAGGCTCTGTGCTGACCACTCAGAGCCTGGAGCCTGTTTCAGATTCTGTGTCTCCCTCTCTCTCTGACCCTCTCCCGATCATGCTCTGTCTCTCTCTGTATCAAAAATAAATAAACGTTAAAAAAAAAATTAAAAAAAAAAAAAAAAGCTGTTGCCAAGTGAAGGAAACTATTGATAAAACAAAAGGGAACATACTAAACTGGATATATCCATTAACAAAAGGCAACCTACTAAATTATCCATTGGCTAATTTCTAAAATATATAGAGATCAGCTAATAATACCACAAGTCAACTAATAATAATACTAAATACCAAAAATCAAATAATGTGATTTTTAAAAAAATGGGCAGAAGACCTGAATAGACATTTTTTCCAAAGAAGACATAGAGATGGCCATGCAAAGATGCTCAACATCACTCATCATCAGGGAAATGCAAATCAAAACCACAATGAGATATCACTTCATACCAGTCAGAATAGCTAGTATCACAAGACAAGAAACAACAAGTGTTGATGAGGATGTGGAGAAAAGAGAAACTTACACTGCTGGGAATTTAAATTGGTACAGCCACTGTGGAAAATAGTATGGAGGTTCCACAAGAAATTACAAATGGAAATACCATACAATTCAGTAATTCCATTGTTGGGTATTTACCCAAAGAAAACAAAAATGCTAATTTGAAAAGATATATGCACCCTATGTTTACTGCAGCATTATTTACAATAGCCAAGATATGGAATCAACGTTAAGTGTCTGTTGATAGATGAATGGATAAAGATGTGACACACACACACACACACACACACACACACACAATGGAATACTAATCAGCCATAAAAAAGAATGAGATCTTGGGGCACCTAGGTGGCTCGGTTTGGTGTCTGACTCTTGATTTTGGCTCAGGTCATGATCTCACTGTTCATGAGTTTGAGCCCCACATTGGGCTCTGTGATGACATTATGGAGCCTGTCTGGGATTTTCTGTCTCCTTCTCTCTCTGCCTTTCTCTTTCTCTCTCTTGATAATAAATAAGCATTAAAAAAAAAAGAATGAGATCTTGCCATTTATGACAATATGGATGGACCTACAGACAGAGAAAGATAAATACTATTATGAAATCACTTAAATGTGGCATCTGAAAAAAACAAATGAACAAACAAACAAGAAACAGCAACAAACTCGTAAATACGGAGAACAAACTGGTGGTTGCCCAAAGTGGGGTAGGGAGATAGGTGAAATAGTGAATGGGGATTAAGAGGCACACAGAAAAATAAGTGAGAAATAAGAACGTTTATCCACATTTTCACCTTTTTGCTCTGGTTGTGGGATCCTATTTCAAATGTCAATGATTCGGTTTCTTTGGGAAATATTACGTTTGTGAACATTTAGAATGTGACTATTAAAGACTCATCATGTTATGAGGTTTAAATGGGCAAAACAAACTTTTCATCTGAAGAGCTGGAACACAAAACTCCCTTTTATTGTGCCTGGTGACAAATTTTTCTTTGACCTCTTCTTTCCCCTTCATTCTCGATTTAGTCAGTCATTAAGTCCTATTGTTTTCCTTTGAAATACCTCCTGTATCTGTCCTTTCCATTCAATTCTTATTGTGACCAACCATTGTTCATGTTGTTATGTCATCTTGAAAACTAATGTTTTGTTGGACTATTTGCCTTTAAAAAAAAAAGGCACAGTCCAAAGTTATACAAAATTCAAACATTATAGGAGTATGTCTTTTTCAGCAATGATAGGATAATGGATTTTTACTCTTTAAACTATTAATACAGTAGATTATGTCTCCATCTTTTAAAATCTTATATTAAAATATCTTAATATAATTTTATGCTAACATAATCTTAATATGCTGTTATTTGACTGTAATTATAAGTGATACTAACTTATAATTTCTTGTATTATCTTTATTAGGTTTTGATATCACCATTATGCTAACTTAAAAATGAATTTGTACTCTTTATAACCTTTTGATTATATTGACTATAATTCTGCCCATATAAATATTTGATTATATATTTTTAATTTTTTAAAAATATTTGCTTATATTTATTGAGGACTACACTCCTTAATAACAAAAGAAACTGGAAATAAATTGGGAAACTTATTGTCTTCTTTTCTCTGCACTGAAAAAGCTTCAAAAACACAGAAATTGTTTGAGTTTTTAATTCTATGAAAGTTTGATACAATTTTTCTCTAAAATCATTGATTGATCCTGGACTGTTTTGGAATGGGATTATATTTTTGAATGACTTTTCTTGAGTACTTATTATCCTATTTAGGATTTCTATCTCCTTTTGAGTCAATTCTGAGAGTTGGTTTTCTGGTGAAGTGGCACTAGCTTTCAGGAGATTCTTTTATACTCAAGAATAACAAAGGACACATCAATAACAGAAGGGATAAAAACCATATGATCATTTCAATAGATGCAGGAAAAGCATTTGACAAAGTACAACATCCATTCATAATAAAAACTCTCGACAAAGTAGGTTTAGAGGTAACAATACCTCAACATAATAAAGTCCTTATATGAAAAACCCACACCTAACAGCATATTCATTGGGGAAAAGCTCTCAGCTGAAGATAGGAACAGGACAAGGATGTCTACTTTCACCACTTTTTTTCAACATAGTACTGGAAGTCCTAACCATAGCAATCAGATGAGAAAAAGGAATAAAAGGCATCCAAATTGGTAAAGAGGAAGTGAAACTTCACTATTTGCAAATGACATTATACTATATATAGAAAACCCTAAGGACTCCACCAAAAAAACTACTAGAACTGATAAATGAATTCAGTAAGCTTGCAAGATACAAAATCAATGTACAGAAATGTGTTGCATTTCTCCATACTAGTAATGAAGTAGCAGAAAGAGAAATTAGGAAAACAATACTACTTATAATTGCACCAAAAATAATAAGACACTTAGAAATAAACTTAATCAAAGAGGTGAAAGACCTATACTCTGAAAACTATAAAGCATTGAGGAAACAAATTAAAGATGACACAAAGAAATAGAAAAACATTTCATGCTCGTGGATTGGAAGAAATAATATTGTTAAAATGTTTATACTACTCAAAGTAATCTACAGATTTAATGCAATCTCTATCAAAATACAACAGCATTTTTCACAGAACTAGAATAAGCAATCCTAAAAAATTTGTATGGAACCATAAAAATCCTGAATAGCAAAGCAATCTTGAAAAAGAAAAACAAAACTAGAGGTATCATAATTCCAGACTTCAAATTATTTTACAAAGCTGTAGTAATCAAAACTGTATGGTACTGGCACAAAAACAACCCATAGATCAATGGAACAGAATAGAAAACCCAAAAATGAATCAACAATTACATGGTCAATCTTTGACAAAGCAGGAAAGAATATGCAATGGGAAAAAGACAATCTCTTCAACAAGTGATATTGGGAAGACTGGACAGCTGCATGCAAAAGAATGAAGCTGGACCTCTTTCTTACACCATATACAAAAATAAACTCAAAATGGATTAAGGACCTAAATGTGAGACGTGGAACCATAAAAATCCTGGAAGAGAGCACAGGCAGTAATTTCTCTGACATTGGCCCTAGGAACATTTTTCTAGATATGCTTCCTGAGGCAAAGGAAACAAAAAGCAAAAATAAACTATTAAGACTACATTAAAATAAAAAGCTTCTGCATAGCAAAGGAAACAACCAATAAAACTAAAAGACAACCTACTGAATAGGAGAAGATACTTACAAATGACATATCTAATAAAGGATTAGTATCCAAAATATATAAAGAATTTATACAACTCAATACCCCAAAACCAAATAACCCAGTTCTGAAATGGGGCAGAAAATATAAACAGACATGTCTCCAAAGAAGACATCCAGATGGCCAACAGACACACAAAAAGATGCTCAACATCACTCATCATCGGGGAAATGCAAATCAAAACTACAATGAGATATCACCTCACACCTGTCAGCATGGCTAAAATAAAATACACAAAACAACAAGTGTTGGTAAGGATGTGGAGAAATAGGAACTCTCGTGCACTGTTGATGGGATTATAAACTGGTACAGGCACTGTAGAAGACAGTATGGAGGGATCCTCAAAAAATTAAAAATAGAACTACCCATGACACAATAATTGCACTACTGAGTATTTATCCAAAAAATACAAAACTCTAATTCAAAGGGATACATCACCTGTATGTTTATTGCAGCATTATATACAATAGCCAAATTATGGTAGCAACCTAAGTATTCATTGATAGATGAATGAATAAAGAAGATGTGGTATATTTATACTACGTATATTTATTTATATACTTCATATATTTATACAATGAAATATTATTCAGCCATAAAAAAGAATGACATGTTGCCATTTGCAACAACGTGGATGGGTCTAGAGAGTATAATGCTAAGTGAAATAAGCCAGTCAGAGAAAGACAAATACCATATGATCTTGCTCATATATGAAATTTATGAAACAAAACAAATGAACAAAGAAAAAAAGACAAACAAAAACCAGACCCTTTAATACAGAGAACAAACTAATGGTTACCAGATGGGTGGTGGGTAGAGGGATGAATGAAATAGGTGATGGGGATTAAGAACACACTTATCTTGATGAGCACTGAGTAATATATGGAATTGGTGAATCACTATATTGTACACCTAAAATGAACATAACACTGTATGTTAGCTACACTGGGGGAACAAAAAAGGAATAACAAAGGCAAACACATGCTTACCTGTAGTTTTCCCAGATTTTGGAGGCCCCAGAATTGCAATCCTAATGGGCATAGTAGGCTTAGGTTTGGGTTGGCGGATATATTTGATTGGGTTCTTCATAAATTTTTCTCTAGATTCCTTACTAGATAAAAAATAAATATACTGACGATGGATTACAGCATAAACTGGATTCTCTGAAGTTTCAATTGGCTTTATTGTCTCTCCTTCCCTTAGCTGCAATATGTACACAGTTGAATTCATAAATTAGCTTTAAGTTATACAGCATTCCCCCAAATACATTTGAATACATTTGTAAAATAAGAATATCTTTCTTACAAAATAAGAAAACTAATTATAACTTAATCTTAATATTAAAAACTGTATAAAAAGAACAATTTATTTTATACCCACATGCAATTGATGAAATCTGAAATACATTTCAGTTTATGACCATTATAGTTCCCATACTTCCTTTATACTTCCTTATAATGTCTTTAGTGTATGTTTTTGCCAAGGAATGTAAAGTTGTTTGGATATATTCATGGGCCAGTTTATCCTCATAAAAAGGTCCATTCCTAAGGTGGTGTTATGGATGGAAATGTGTTCCCCGAAATTCAAAGGTTTAAGCCTAATCCCCAAAGTGACTGTATTTGGAGACAGGGCCTTTCAGGAGGGAAAGGTTAAGTGAGGTCATAAGAGTGGGGCCCTAATCCAACGAGACTGGTGTCTTATATGAAGAGGAAGAGACACCAGGAGTACATAAGCACAGAGGAAAGGCCATGTGAGGACATAGTGAGAAGGTGGTCATCTTCAAGCCAGGAAGAGAGGCCTCACCAGAAAACTATCTCTGCTGGCAATTTGACCTTGGATTTTCAGCCTCTAGAACTGTGAGAAAATAAATTTCTGTTGTCTAAGCCACCTAGTCTGTGGTACTTTGTTATAGCAGCCTGAGTAGACTAACACAGATGGGGTCCTGGGCTATGTTTGGGGACATAGTGGTAGGACAAATCCTATAGGTTTCTCTTCCACATTTTATATAGGCAAAATCCCACTCATGTAAATATCCAGAGCAGCCACAAAAGGGAAAAATACCTAAAAGGCAGCTTAAGGTACAGATATGGAAGGATTGGGAGGAGTGGTTCCACATCTGTTTATTTGTTCAAGATGACAAATGGGTCATTAATAAAGTCAGGTTTGGATATCATTTTTAGAGCATTAGATGGCTAAGTATCGACCCATACTTGACAAAGTAGGTATGAAGCAATGTGATTCAAGATTGCTCCTTCCCCAAAGCTACACCAGGACAGTTGTCACAGGTCAATGGTATTGTCAACATTATCATTCTTGGGCTGGAGTGAAGTTCATGGCTGGGAGTAAGTGCTAGGTATAAGAAGAAACTCAGGGGTGGTGTAGGAATGTCTGCTCTGTCTTACACTTGGTAATACAAAAAGCTGAAAGTTTAATGATTCTATTTCAAATTCCCAGATTAAATGAGAGTCCTTACAGCAGTTTCTGCTGTTGCTCAAAATATCTAGCATGTATCCTTTCTCCTATGTAGGTCAGAATACCCATAGTATCATCAAATCAGAATATCGAACTGTCATGCACCCAGAAAGATTCCCAACAGCCCTGAGAAATGATTATTTATATGCTTAAACCCTTCTTATGACCATGCACTCATTTCTCTATAACACATTTTTGTACAATTCTAATTATATTTAGACATGAAACCTTCCTCCCTAAATAGAGTTCTGACTTTGTCTGCTTCTTCCCCTTTCTCACTCATCTCAGAGAAAGGGCATGACTATCTTGCAAAAGTTTTCCAGGCCATTCTAACGCTTAACTCTATCCAATTCTCTATGGAGGACACTGCCATATGTTTCTATATTCCAGCATGATATTTGAAAAGGTTTCTCTTGACATCCTATGTATGGTTAAGATAAAGAAGATAGCACAATTAAGTAAAATTGAAACTGATTGTGTCAATACAGCCAAGAAGGAGGTTTCAAGTAACATGCACATGGCTCCTTTTTGGATCCCATCCTCCAAAATACTTTTTATCAGTGACCAATAATAGTAATATGTATTAATAACAATAACTTTTATTGAACACTTACAAAAAACAAAACACTGTTGTAAGCACTTTATAGTAATTAACTCATTTAATCATTGTAACAATACTATAAGGTAGGAAACTATTCTTATTCCCATTATGCAAATAGGAATGACTGAGAGGTTAAATGATTTGTGCAAGGTCACTAATAAATGGTGGCAGAGGCCATGATCTTCACCACTGTGCTATATCATTGATGGAAATAAAAAGGTACACTGATCAAGTGAATAGGTAACTATCACATGACATTCTTTTATTGTCTTTATGGCACTTAATACTATCTTTCAAGAATATACTTTTCTGTTTATTTATTTATGCCCATCCTCACTCCCCAATCCAACTAGAATGTAAGCTCCATGACAAAAGAAACCTTTCGTTCACTACTCTGTTCCCAGGACTAGAACAGTGGCTGGAACGGTCTTAGTTAAGATTTGTTGAAAATCATCCCACATGTGAGGCTGTAAATTCCAACTGGAGTAAATCTGTCCACGTGCATAAAAATATTGTACTTAGAATGCTTGTTATGAACATCAATGTCACATTTCATATTGTGTCTCACACTGTATACTCTTTATACTCTCGTTTTTGATCACAGTGGCCTGTTGGTATTATTCTTTCAGGGTCTTAGTACAGAACTAGGTCTTAGTACAAGGTCTTAGGCCTGGTTCCATTAAAGAATGAAAGAGGTTAAATGACTTGTCTAAAATTAGGTAACAAATTAGTACCAGAGCTCAGCTCTTTAGATGTGTCCTTTGAAAATATTTCTACTACCCATCTTCTTCTGCTACCAAGTTAAAACCAAGTTGGAATTGTGTTATCTCTCCAGATATACACGAAAGAAATTAAACCCTTTGATTACTTTTCAGATGTCAGAAAATTAAAACAATCACGTTTTTATAGCTAGTTGAGTACTGTACAATGCTTACAATTTTTGAAATTATCCTGTCTTCTTCTTAGACATACTTAACAAAAATAAAAGAAAGAACACAGCTTTCAGGTGCATTTGCCAACATTACCTTTACAGGGTCCCAGTAGCCAAATGCACTTATATGCTTATAGGTGTAGTTCAGCATTTTCTGGGCAAGGTGTGATGTTATTGGATAACATTTTTCAAAAATGCTCTCACGATTCTCTACCAGTGGTTTCAGTTTCATATTCAAACTATATTGTACAATATGGATTTTCCGAGCTCCATTAATGAGAATTACTGGTATCGTAAGCTTCTCACATTCATCCTGATGAAAAACAAATAAACCAAATATTAAAAAAATTTTTTTTGATGTGTATTCATTTTTGAAAGACAGAGAGAGACAGAGCACAAGCAGGGGTAGGGCAGAGAGAGAGGGGGGGCACACAATCTGAAGCAGGCTCCAGGCTCTGAGCTGTCAGCACAGAGCCCGATGCCGGGCTCAAACTCATGAACCGCAAGATCATGACTTGAGCTGAAGTTGGACACCCAATGTACTGAGCCACCCAGGTGCCCCAAACCAAATATTTTTAATGAGACCAAGTCTGGTCACAGCATATACACATTGCTGGTAACTGACCACTTCGGTCAAGAGAATAAATATTTTTCAGCTTCTGAGTGACTGCATATTGGCAGTTAAAACTTTTGACTCTCTGTGGCTTCCATGTTGCCCTCGAGTTATTAATTTGTTTTCATAATTGCAAGCGGTGCTGGCAAAAGGGAAGATAGTCCTAAGATACACATTTCTTTTGAAATGTCGGAAAGAAACCAAGACATAAACCAACTACACTTCTTTCATTCTCAAATGTTACATTGTGAATTATGAAAAAAGGAAAAGTAATAACCTGTATTACTTGTAAATTATTCATATCTGTTTCAAATTTTTCTCCCAGTTCACCTCTCAGGCGTTCAAGTGCATCAATTTCCTGTTCTTCATCTTCCTCACTCATCACTTCCTCATCTTTTGGAAATTCATCTTCAAGGATGTTGTCAATATCATCTTCCTCTTCTTCAGGCTCTTCTTCACTAAAATCTTCATCTTCCCTATGTGTCTAAGGAAGAAAATGTTCTCTTTTACTCTACAGATAGAATATGCACCAAATGACTCTGCTAACTAATCATCTGGAATATTTTATGTCACTGGATATTGGTTGGTATGGAATGGCAACATTTATTTAGTAACATAGTAAAGTTTTAAATATATGGCACCCAGAAATTTAATTCCTTCAAGATTCTGACAACATACTGATCACATAGTAAATACATAAACAAGATATTAAATGCTATTTATGTCTATGGTTGCCAGAAAGTTCCATTTGTTTGTTTGTTTGTTTGTTTGTTTGTTTAGAGTCTTTATTTTACTTGCAGTTAGGTAACAAAGTCATGTTAGTTTCAGGTGTATAATACAGTGATTCAACAATTCCATACATCACCCAGTGCTCATGACAAGTGCACTCCTTAATCCCCATGACCCCTTTAATCCATCCCTTCCACCCACCTCCCTTCTGGTAATCATGTTTGTTCTCTATAATTAAGAATCTGTTTCTTCTTCTTCCCCCCACCTCCTCAGGTGGTTGACATCTTTATTGCTTTGGAGGTGGGGGGCAGGTGCTCAGCAGTTCTTAGTGGGGTGCTTCCTTTTCACCATCACAGGCTTCTGGTGAGAAAGATGGCACTGGTCCTGCAAATGGCAGCCGTGTGCAGATCTGGACAGTACTTGTTTTTGCGGGTCATGTGCTTGATGCTGCTGAGAGTGGCCCAGACATTCTTGTTAGTGGTGGTCCGCATGTAGGAGGCAGTGGGTTTTCGCTGGCCAAATCTCGACTTCATGACCATTACGTCTTTGCCATAGGCTGCTGCCTCCAAACCCACAGTCTTGTGGTGAATCAGCCCATTTGGTGGAAGGTGTCGCGAGCCTTCAGGTTATTGGGCTGGGTGCTGGATGTCTGCATGTTCTTCTTGATTAGAAAACTGGAGCAGTTCTGCATGACCAACCATTCAGGTGGGCAGACAGGGCAGCAGCTCCTCTCACTACTGCCTGGGGAAGTCAGAAAGAGCCCGAGTCTGTTTCTTGATTTGTCTCTCTCTGTTTTTTCTTTGCTCATTTGTTTTATTTCTTGAGTTCCACATGTGACTAAAATCATATGGTATTTGTCTTCCTCTGACTGGTTTATTTTGCTTAGCATTAGAGTCTCTAGCCCCATCCATGAAGGTTACATGTATTTGAAAGTCACTCAAAATGGATAACTCAGTCACTAGCTGTTGTCAGTTTGGACAAGATCAGTTTCCTCACCTGTAAAATAGGAATAACAAAGTACCTATCTCACAGGGATGGTGGGAGCATTAAATTACTTAATACATGCAAAGCCCTTACTTAGAAAAGTGTCTGGCACATGGCAAGCATGAAATGATAGCTATTATAGCTATTATTGTGCCATTATAGCTATTATTTGCCACTTTGTATAAAGCACTGTATTAATAGAACAGTTACATGCCCTTTAGGAGTTTATAGTCCATCTGAAGAAAGGAGAATAATACACAAATGACTGTTAAAGACCCATGGCAGGATATTGGTACTAAGTGGTGCCATATAGGCGTTAACATTTGCCTTTAACATAGAGGCTCCTGGGCCGCCTCCACACTCTTCTCCCAGAAGTATTCCTTTTATCAGTTGGAGCACTGCCTTCCAGTTGGAAACCTGGAAGTTTTCCTTACTCCTTGCTCTCCATTACTGCACATCCAGTTTCCAAGGACTGTTATCCTAAACAACGCCCTACATTCTCTCCTTTCCAGTTACCCTCACCCCCGCTGTTTGCCTTTTCATTTTCTGATGCCTGCAATCTCCTGCTTATCCTGCTGTTTCCTAATCTTTCTATTGATTAGACCCTGGTTTGTTTGTTTGTTTATTTATTTATTTATTTATTTATTTATTTATATCTAATTTATTGTCAAATTGGCTAACATACAGAGTGTACAGTGTGCTCTTGGCTTTGGGGGTAGATTCCTATGATTCATCGCTTACATACAACACCCAGTGCTCATCCCAACAAGTGCCCACCTCAATGCCCATCACCCATTTTCCCCTCTCCCCTGCCCCCACCATCAATCTTCAGTTTGTTATCTGTATTTAAGAGTCTCTTAGAGTTTGCCTCCCTCCCTTTCTGTTTGTAACAATTTTTCCCCCTTCCTCTCCCCCATGGTTTTCTGTTAAGTTTCTCCAGCTCCACATATGAGTGAAAACATGGTATCTGTCTTTCTCTGACTGACTTATTTCACTTAGCATAATATCCTCCAGTTACATCCACATTGCTGCAAATGGCAGGATTTCATTCTTTCTCATTGCCGAGTAGTGTTCTGTTGTATACATAAAACACATCTTCTTTATCCATTCATCAGTTGATGGACACGTATAGCTTTTTCCATAATTTGGCTACTGTTGAAAGCGCTGCTATAAACATGTGCCCCTATGACTCAGCACCCTTGTATCCTTTGGATAAATTCCTAGCAGTGCTATTGCTGGGTCATAGGGTAGTTCTATTTTTAGTTTTTTGAGGAACCTCCACGCTGTTTTCCAGAGTGGCTGCACAAGCTTACATTCCCACCAACAGTGCAAGAGGGTTCTCGTTTCTCCACATCCTCCCCAGCATTTGTTGTTTCCTGAGTTGTTAATTTTAGCCACCCTGACTGGTGTGAGATGGTATCTCATTGTGGTTTTGATTTGTATTTCCCTGATGATGAGTGATGTTGAACATCTTTTCATATGTCTGTTGGCCATCTGGATGTCTTCTTTGGAAAAGTGTCTATTCATGTCTTCTGCCCATTTCTTCACTGGATTATTTATTTTTGGGGTGTTGAGTTTGGTAAGTTCTTTATAGATTTTGGATACTAACCCTTTATCCAATATGTCATTTGCAAATATCTTTTCCCATTCTATCGGTTGCCTTTTAGTTTTGTTGATTGTTTCCTTTGCAGTGCAGAAGCTTTTTATCTTGATGAGGTCCCAATAGTTCAGTTTTGCTTTTAATTTCCTTGCCTTTGGAGATGTGTCAAGCAAGAAATTATTGAGGCTGAGGTCAAAGAGGTTGATGCCTGTTTTCTCCTCTAGGGTTTTGATGGTTTCCTGTCTCACGTTTAGTAGACCCTGGTTCCTTTAAAGAGCACCTGGAGCTGGAATTTGGCCTTGCAAGTGCAGGGAGGAGGATGAGAGGGTCCCTTCCTGCTCTGTGCCCAGGCTCCTCCCTCTCCAAAAGAAGCTTGGATATGGGGCAGTGTTTTTCAGTTCTGGTTCTTTTTTTATTTACATTTTGAAGCCATTTGGTTCTTTTATCACTTTTTCCTTTTCCTTATCCTTTGACAATTAAAAAAAAATCTTCAGATTTGATTTTCTAAGGATTATTGGAAGTATGGTGGGATGAGTCCACACTGCAAATGAGAGATGTCTCAGTTGCAGATCTTGGCTCAACTTAATAGCTCTTCCAACTTATTTGTTAATTAAAAAAAATTAAACTATGTAAGTTTAAACATAGATTCATTTTTGTTAAAAAGATAAAATTATACAGCATTGTATAGGGTAAAAAAAATCTCCCTTCACACTCCCATCTCTATTTCCACTTTCCTACCTAGAAATAATTTTGGTTAACAATTTGGTTAAGATCCTTTTAGATGTTTACACCCACACACACCCACACAAAATTATATTTATACATATTGTACAACTTGCTTTTTAAAAATATAATTTAGCAATGCATTTAAGTTTCTTTCCATATAAAAACATATATCTCATCATTCTTAGCCATTCTTGCATTTTAAAAAGGTTGGTGGTTTTTTGGTTTTTTTTGTTTGTTTGTTTTTGTTTTTGTTTTTTTTTGGTTGTTATGGGAAAACCAGTTTAGGAAATAACAAAGTAAACAGTGAAAGGTAGACACTTTTGACCCTTGTGATATTTGTTTTCTCTCTTATATTAGTGATGATGAGGGATTTGGCTAACTTACATTTCTCTTCTTTTCTTTCTCTTCTGCCTATCCCCCAGTGTTAGTCATATTTTTAATTCTTTAATTCTGCAACTGAGTGCCTATAACTTTAAATATTATCTCCAAATTTCTCTTGAGCTATTACTTCTAGATATATGTTTTGATTCCCCACAATTCAAGAGAATGTCCTTACTCTTCTTTCCTCTTTTCTCTCTCTTCAGTTTCTAAATTTCCATCTCCAGCATTACCACATTTACATTCCTGTCCTATGATTGTTTTTAAGTAGCACTTAGGTATTTAGTGCTTTATGCAAAAATTGATTCTAAGAATTGAAAGCAAATAAAGAGTGATTAATTCTGAAAATTGAAACCCAGTAAACAGCACCTGCCATATTTTAATTATATAACCTTTATTCACAACACCCACAGATAGTGACAGAGGGGATGCAACTCTATATCAACAAACATGTACCATTTTGAGGAAAATGTCTAAAGTATCAATGTCAAACATTGTATTTTCTTATTATGCAAAATAATGCATAATTTAATTTGTCCCATATGTGGATAATGCTTTTCTTGTCCCCCACCCCCACCCCATATTTCTGGTTTGGTTTTGTTTTTTAGATGGAAGAAGTATTATTCATAAAAATCAATTGGTTACTTTTTTCAGGAAGAATATACAGAAGGCTAATTTTCAAAGATCTTAAATATCTAAAAATATTTCCATTTCATCCTCATACATTATAAATAGTTAAAAATCATTTTCATTCAGAATTTTGAAGGCATTGTTTTTGTCTTCCATCATCCAGTATTGTTGGTGAAAAATCTGACACAAAACTTATCCACATTCCTTTGTAGCTATCTTTTCTTCATTTTAGAAACAGTTAAAATCTCTTTATAATTAGCAATCTCAAATTTCATGAGAGTGTGTCTAACGTACATCTCTTTTAACTTGTTCTGTTCAGTATTCATTGAGCCCTTTCAATTTGAAGATCCTCTGCTCTCTTCAATACTGGGGACATTTCTTTCAATATTTTAAAGATTATTTCCTCCTATATTAGCTCTCTTTTCATTTTTTTTCTTTTTGAATGCAAATTAGATGTTGATCCTCCTGGACTGACCCCACATATCTCCAGTTTTTCTTTCATATTTTCTATTTCTTGTATTTTTGTTCCATATTTGAGAAACTCCTTTGGCTTTTACTTCTAATTTTTCTCTTCAACTTTTTAAGAACTGCTTATTTATTTTTGAGAGAGACAGAGAGCACGTGTGTGAGCATAGGCCATCCATGCAAGTGGGGGAGGGGCAGAGAAAGGGGGCAGAGGATTCGAAGTGGCCTCTGTGTTGACAGAGCTATGCCGGGCTTGAACTCAAACTGAGATCATGACCTGAGCCTGCGTCAGATGCTTAACCAACTGAGCCAGCCTCTATTAAACTTTTAATTAATTTAATTTACATGATACATTTTAGCTTCTGTGAACTCTTTTTTGCTTTCTGATTTTTTATAGCATCCTGTTTTTTGTTTTATGGATACAAGTTCTTGAATTTTCTTAGGGAGATTGGAATTTTTTAAATGTTTAGTAAGGTTTTCTGAATTGCCTATTCATTTTAGGGTCAGTTGTTCTGTTCATCTTGTTGCTCCTTTGTGTTGATAATTTTTCTCAAGTATATGGTAATCCTTGGTTGTTCATCCATTTTTATGAATGGAGGACCAAGTTGCTTAATTCAAAGCAACTTCAAACTCTGGGTGGTGAGCAGGGCAGGTTGTATTGTGCTTCCATTTAAGATGTGAGAATGAGAAGAGGTGGGCAGGTTGGATCTTGCTCCAAAAGATGAAGGACACCAACCAACATCCCTGGCACTTATTATCTTCTAGGCAGATTATTTGCTTCAGAAATTATTTGCCTTTTTTCCCCCATGGGGGCAGATGTCATTGTTACATAAGGAGATGGTGGGGCA
Source organism: Panthera pardus (assembly GCF_024362965.1). NCBI lineage: Eukaryota > Metazoa > Chordata > Mammalia > Carnivora > Felidae > Panthera > Panthera pardus. Next base: position 52,837,441 of record NW_026526732.1, on the reverse strand, counting down.
GCCTTAAATAATTTTTGTGCAGTTAATTATCCTGGACTTAATAGATAATCAAATTATGTGCACATAATGAGTTCTGTCCTTACTTTTCAACATGTATGCTATTTCTTTTTTTTTCTTGTATTACTTTCACTAGTGTCTTTAGTACAATGTTGAATTTTTTTAAAGGTTAATATCCTAAAAATCTCCACAGGTTAATTCTTCCTAGGGAAAAAAATTTTTATTTTTCCATAAATGGCAACTTGATCTTGAAACAGTGCTTTTTTTTTTTTTTCTGATAAATTATAGCTTTTAGGCCTTATGTTAGGAGATATATCTTCTAAAGTTCATGGTCTCAGAGATCTGCCTCTAGTATGAAGGAATAAGTTAATTTAGCCTCTAGCAGATAATAACCATAAACCATGAACACCCCTCCCCCCACCCCAACACACACACACACACACACACACACACACACACACACCACTTTCTCCCACTCATTTAAGAAGCTCTGGAGAGTAAACAAAGGCAGATTTTGGAAAGCAGCAAAAATTTGGAGTGAGCAGTTAGTTAAAGGTGAATTCTCTGATTTTGTGCCCTTGCTCAGAGGGCAGCCTCCATTAGAGTGGTGGTGGCACAGGGAGACTAAAATTCTGATAGGAAACTTTAGTGTCTTTCCAGCTGGAGCAACCAGAGGAAGGAGACACAACCAGGATACCGGAGAGTGAGGGTAAACTTCAGAATTGAGAGAACCAGAGAAGGAAACAACAAATTAGTTTATACAGACTTTCCAGACTTTCCACATCTCTGAACCATGCACATATGGACTGTTTGAGAACAGTATAAATTGAATTGTTAGTATGACAGAGTTTACAGGCTTAGTCTTACCAAATAAATTGCCTGCTAAAACAAAAACACTCGTGGAGCTGTCTAACAGAATTCAGAATCTACATAACATGACACTCATAATTCAAAAGTTATAATAATCCAAAATTATTCAAAGTATAAAGGATCATGAGACATGACCCATTCTCATAAGAAATGATATCAACAAATACCCACTCCAGGTACTAGAGTTACAAAACAAGAACTTTAAAGCAGTTGTTATCCCTATGACCAATGAGGAAGAGGAAAATACACTCATAATAAATGAAAAGATAAGAAATCTCAGGAGGGAAATAAAAACAAACCAAAATGTAAATTAGAACTAAAAAAATACAATATTTGAAATTAAAAAAAATATCAGATGGATTTAATAGACTGGAGATGATAAAGGAAAGAATCAGTGAATTTGAAGATAGATCAAAATAAATTATCAAACTTAAAGAAGAGAGAAAAAAGATTGAAAAAATGAACAGCCCCAAGATCATGTGGCACAATAGTGAGTGATCTAACCTATGTGAAATTGATTTTCAGAAGGAGACAGAGAGCAAGTAGGGCAGAAAAAGTATTTGAAGAAATAATGTCCAAAGTTTCCCCCAATTTAGTTAAAGACACACATTTATGGATTAAAGAAGCTTAGTCAACCCCAAACTAGATAAATATAAAGAAAATGACCTGTTGGCATATCATAATCACACCATTGAAAAAGATTTCTTGGCTGAAAGCAGCCAAGAAAAATCATACAGGAAAACAATTCAGATGACCACATTCTTCTCATCCCTCTGATTTCCCTCACACCAGAGGGATGAATAAAGAACAACAGAAAAGGTTAAATATCTGGATAAATGTAAAGGAAGATTTATTTTCCTCTCAATATATTTAAAATACATATGACTATTTAAAACAAAAACTATATATTTTTTTTCTTATGGAGTTTATAATCCACTTGGTTGTAAAACAAATGACCACTAGAACATACAGGATATTGGTGGGTGTAACTGAATTTATACAGTCACAGCTTTCTACACTATTACATGGAATAATATTGACTCTAAGTAGAGTGGGAAAAGGTAAGGATGTATATGTAATAGAGAGCAACCATTAAAAAAACACAGAGAGGTATAACTAAAAAGCCAAAAGATAAATAAAATGGATTCCTAAAATACATTCAACCAATCCCAGAGAAGGCTGGAAAGGGAAAAGAAAAAAGAAAGGGGACAACAGGAAACAAAACTCATGGTCTCTGAGAAACAGGGCTAGCTTTGGGGTAAACTGTCTCATAGCTTTCTAGCAGTACCAGAAAGTAGGGGCAAGGCTCTAACTGAGTAGAAGGTTATGCCAGGAGGGTGGTGGAGGTTATAGTCAGAATGCTTACAACTAGGGAGGAAATGAGATAGGCAGAAATAGAGAAGTGAAAGACTTGTCAGAGTTCTGAGGCTTCCCAATACAGATGCATGTTAGTCAGACACTAGATTCCCTTACGATACATGGCTGGTGGTGGGGGGGGTGCTGGAGGGTGAGGTTGTCTTCTAAATCTGGATTTTGAGACACTATTCCAAACCGTTTGTTTTCAAAACCTTAAAACTCAAGCACTGGGAGATTATGGGAGTGCTGAATCACTATATTGTACACCTGAAACTAATATTACACTGTATGTTAACTAATGAGAATTTAAATAAAAACTTAAAAAGAACTCAATCCCCAGCCTGTACCCTCCGCCCACCCTCCCACCCAACCTTAGCTTTCTGCTCCATCCCAAAGTGCTCTCTGCACATAGACCTGGGGGCCTATACACCCTGCCTTCTCCCTAGAAGGCCTCAAGAATGGTCTTGGCCTGGTGCTTGGTCCTTAACCTTGTTTCAACCTCATTTGGACCCTGGCTTCGGCTTCCCCTTAGTACTTACGGTATTTATCTGAATTAACTATTTATCTGGGTGTAGTCCCTCACCATTCTGCTGACTTGCAGCCCTGGCTCACTATACTGGCTGTTTCTGGCTTTCTCCTGTCTGTGGCTACGCATAACTTGACAGAAGAGACTGAGGCACCAGAGAAGGAGCCAGCGAACAACAGGAAGAGAACCAAGATTCTGAAGCAAGAAATAGGAGTAGAAGCAAGGCCTCTGAGGAGCTGGAAAGTATGCAAACTAAACATGAGAAGGGTTTAGAGATTGGTTTAGAGATTATTCATCAGTCACACTTGGAGACTAAAATTCCACAAGATGGCAACATTTTCCTATGAAATTAATGAAGTAGCTCCCTTGAGACTAAGATCATTTCTAATGTTAAAAAAAGTCGGAAAAAAATCAGACAGTAAGGGCAATGATCTTTGTGAAGGATGAGAAGACAAACGTGGGAGGGGCTTTATTTGTACGTGGTTCCCCAATTTGTTATGATAAGGTGAGTAATGGAGCTGCATATCCTATACAAAAGGCAAATGATGAGAAGGTCTCTGTTCTTTTGAAAGCAAGCCCCAGCATCTATGCAGAGTCAGGAAGTCACATTAACTGGTTATAGCGATCACACTGCGTGAACCTAGACATGCTACATTTTGTTTAGTCTTTCTTTGTCTGAGGCAGTAGCAGGACATATAAAATTCTCATCAAAGAAATTTTAAAAGGTCAATACACAGTTTTCATCTTTGATTCACCAAAAATCTCAGGAATTATCTTCCCAAAGTCGGTTTGTGTAAATTAATTGTGTGAGCTACATAGCCAATTTTGTGAAAGATCAAGTCTTGGGAGAGCTAACTTATAAAAACCTACTTATGGGTGCCTGGATGGCTCAGTCAGTTAAGTGCCCAACTCAGGTCATGATCTCATGGTTTCGCGAGGGTGAGCCCCCATCGAGCTCTGTGCTGACAGTGTGGAGGCTGCTTGAGATTCTTTCTCTCCCTCTGCCCCTGCCCCACTTGTGTGCTCTCTCTCACTCTAAATAAATAAATGAACATTTAAAAAAACCACGATTTAATTTATAAGATAGAATATTGAATTTTTAAATGAAAAATAGTAAGAAATCCCACCATTCTAATGTTAACAAATAGAAAAATGATAAATCAAGAACATGTAAAATTTATCCTGAAAACTGATTTTCTTAAGAAAAAGATTTACATTGTTGCACTATATGCTAACTTGGATTTAATTAACAAATAAATTAAATAAAAATTTAAAAAAAGAAAAAGCAGATTTAATTAAAGAATAAGGGGGAAAAAGTTACAGAAAGGGAGGGAGACAAACCATAAGAGACTCTTGGATACTGAGAACAAACTGAGGGTTGATGGGGGGTAGGAGAGAGGGGAAAATGGGTGATGGGGCATTTGAGGGCACTTGTTGGGATGACCACTGGGTGTTGTATGGAAACCAATTTGTCAATAAATGATACTTTAAAAAAAGAATAGCAGGGAAGGGAAATTAAAGTATTATTAATTCAGGAAACTAGATATTGTTAATTTTGTTCCATTTTACAATGAAAAAGCCTAAGCTCAGAGAGATTAAGAAACCTGCTCAAGGTTATACAACAGCAACAAAACAACTGGTGAGTGCCTACTATGTGTCAGCACTATGTGAGGCACTAGAGAGCCAGCAATGAACAAAGTCAGCAAGAACTGGAGAAAGGATACCAATTTAGGTATCAGATCATAGTCTTGAGAATCAGTGTTGAAAAGATGGTCAGAAGGAAATGGGAGAAGGCAGGAAGCATCTCATTGTTTGCCTTGGTTACGGGGATTACTTGTAAGCTGACTATACATATGAGCCCCAGGTAACTTCACAGAACTAGCATGTCTCATCACATCTCCTCTTTAAATTCTATAACCCTGAGTGAGCATGGCTGTAGCACTGGGGTAGGCTACGTCATTTTGGGAATAGTTCCTCTCCAAACAAAACAAAATCTACAATCTTCAAGGTTTATCTTTTCAAAAAATCAGCCGGTGGAGAAAAGGAGCTGCACTGAGCAGCCTGTACAATATATGAGTCTGAGGGTTCACAGGCGCTGCCTCATTCCATTCTTTATCTCGGCATAATCTATATTTTAGTTCCAACACAGCTTTACAGTCTCTCTGTCTAGACCTCAGTCCTAGGCTCCCAGCCTATCTCCCTGTGCATGGGCTGGAAGGCTGGAATGCAAAAATGAAAATCCAAAAGAAGCATAGTTTAATGTGGTATTATATCTTGAATTAGATTATTTAAACTTCTTTAGTGGTTTTCTTTCCTTTAAAAATGTTCAGTTTTATGATTATAAAAATAATAAAGGGTCATTGTAAACAATTATGGAAAAACAAAAAGTATAAAGAAAAACAGTGATATATAATCTTACTACTCATATGTAAACTCTGTACTTCTTTCAAGACTTTTTCTTTTTTTAATTTATTTTAATTTATTTTTTTTTAGAGAGAGAGAGAAAGTGAGCAGGGGAGAGGGTCAGAGGGAGAGAGAGAGAATCTTAAGCAGGCTCCACACTCAGCATGGAGGCCAAAGGGGGGCTCTATCCCACGCCCCTGGGATCATGACCTGAGTCGAAATCAAAAGTCAGATGCTCAACTGAGTCACCCATATACCCCTCAAGACTTTTTCTATGCATCTTTTTATTTTATATTGTTGATATATAAAAACATATATAATATATATAAACATTATATTAGGGATATTCTTTTTTTAAAAGGCAGAAGTTTTATTTACTTACCTCCCCTTTCTGTTTTTTCTCTCTCTCTGCTATAAGTTCAGCCCTTCTTTTAGAAATCATATCATCCTGTTAAAGGAGACATTAAAACATTTTAATGGATAAAATTACTTTTTGTGTATTAATATATATGTATATCATATATACATATATACACACATATATACATGTATACATATATAAACATATATACATACATACATATATACATACATATATACATACATGTGTATATGTATGTATATATGTATGTATGTATATGTTTCCCAAGGTGGGAATAGCATTTGGATGGAAGGATGGTGAATTTCCAGAAAAGCATGTGATGGTAGTAATTATGCTACTATATCCTTGTAGCTCTGGAACTTTTGATCAGCGATTTCCCTCCAGAGGGATAAACAACATTTGGGGGCTGCCACTCTTCCTACAAATTTTAGAACACCTTTTTGAATTTATCATCTGTTAGTTTGCTTTGGTAATTAGGTAGATTATGTATATGGAGAAATAAGGAAATAGTTGGAAGTAATTTGTTAAAAATGTTTGATAATCTAGGGGCACCTGGGTGGCTCAGTCAGTAAAGCATTTGACTCTTGATTTTGGCTCAAGTCATGATCTCACAGTTTGTGGGTTCAAGCCCTGTATTGGGCTCTGTGCAACAGCTTGGAGCCTGCTTGGAATTCTCTCTCTCTCTCTCTCTCTCTCTCTCTCTCTCTCTCTCTCTCTCTCCTCCTCTCCTGCTCACACTCTCACTCTCTCAAAATAAGTAAACTTAAAAACAAGTTTGATAATCTTTTATCATTATAATAAAATATAATAGCCTAATAATGTATTGAATAATTTAAGTCATATTATCTCAGAATTGGAAGTAGTTGATTAGCTTATCTATTGACAAGTGGCTCATTACCTTCAATTTTGGGTTTTGTTTGTATTTTTTTTTTTTTGAAACTCTTACTAATAATGAAATACATCTCCCTGTACCTTCCTCCTACCAATAGTAGTTCCTTCCCTGTGGCCCTATGGAACAACTAAGCTCTCTTCAGCATGAAAGCCCTTCAAATTATTTAACACTGCTCTCATGTTGCATCTTAGTCTTCCTAGTTCCAGATTTGAAAGCCCCATTCTTTTCACCCCAGCCCAGATTTATAGATTCACTCTTTTAAGACATGTCTTATAAATGGAATGGAATGAATCATATAGTATGTACTATTTTTTTTTTTTTTTAGTCTGGCTCTTCTTTCACTAAGCATAATGATTTTTATCCGTGTTGTAGGGTGTGTCAATAGTTCATTCTTTTTTAATAGTGAATAGTATCAACATTACATAGATATACCACTTATTCATTCACTTCATTGACTTATTCATTCATTCATCCAGCCTCATCAAATTTTAAGATATTTAAAGTGTAAATTGTGATGATTTGATATATGTATACATAGTGAAAGGACTCCTCCCATTTAACTAATGAACACTTCCATCACCTCACATATTTATCTTTTTTTAACATTTAAGTTCTACTCTATTAGCAAATTTTGATTATACAATTCAGTATTACCAGCTATAGTCACATATTACACATTAAATCCTCAGATCTTATTCATTTTATAGCTGAAAGTTTGTACCTGTTACCAACTTCTATTTCTCCCACCCCTCAGCTCCTGGCAACCACTTTTATTCTATTTCTGTAAGTGTGAATTTCTTTAGATTCTGCATATAAGTGATACCATGCAGTATTTGTCTTTCCCTGTCTGGCTTATTTCACTTAGCATAATGCCCTCAAAGTCCTTCCATGTTGTTGCAAATGGCAGGATTTCCTTCTTTATCATGACTGAATAATATCTCGTACATATAAACACAATGTCTTTTTTATGCATTCATTCATTGACAGACTCCTAGGTTGCTCTCATGTTTTGACTACTGTGAATAGTGCTGCAATGAACATGGAGGTGTGAATATCCTGTTTTCATTTCCTGTGGATACTTATCCCAGAAGTAGGATTGCTGGATTATATGGTAGTTCTATTTTAAAATTTTTGAGAAACTTCCAGGCTATTTTCCACAGGGGTTGTACCAGTTTACATTCCCACCAACAGTGCAAAGGGTTTCCTTTTCTCTATAACTTAGCCAACACTTGCTATCTCTTGTCTTTTGATGACAGCCATTCTAACAAGTATAAGGTGATATCTCATTGTGATTTTGATTTGCATTTCCCCGATGATTAGTGATCTTGAAAACTTTTTCATGTACCTATTGACCATCTGTATGTCTTTTTTTTTGTAAAAATGTCTATTCAGTTCATCTGATTTTTTTCAGATTTTCAATCTATTTTTTTAATCAGATGGGTTTTTTGTTTTTTTTTTTGCATTGAGCTATACAAGTCCTCCAGATATTGTGGATTTCAATTCCTTATCAGATGTAAATCAGATGTGATTCATAAATATTTTCTCTCACTCAGTAAATTAACTTTTCATTTCATTGATGGTTCCCTTTGTTGTGCAGAAGGCTTTTAGTTTGATATAGTTCCCATTTATTGACTTTTGCTTTTGGTGTCAAATCCAAAAAACTAATTAAGACCAATGTCAAGGAGCTTACCCCCTATGTTTTCTTTTAGAAGTTTTATGGTTTCAGGTCTTATGTCCAAGTCTATTTTGAGTTGATTTTTTGTATAATATATACAGGGTAGTTTCATTCTTTTGCAGGTGGCTTTCCAGTTTTCTCAGCATTTGCTGAAGAGACTATTCTTTCTCTGCCGTGTATCTTTGGCTCTCTTCTTAATAAATTAGTTGAGAATATATGCATGGGGTTATTTCTGGGCTCTCTGTTCTGTTCCATTGATCTATGTGTCTAGTCTGCCACTGAACTCCTCTATTGAATTTTTCAGTTCAGTTATCATATTCTTCAGTTCTGTGATTTGTTTGGAACTTTCCTGTATTTTCTATCTCTTTGTTGAAATTCTCACTCTGTTTATGCATTGTTCTCCTGCCTCGGTGAGTATCTTTATGAACATTATTTTGAACTCTTTATCAGGTAGATCACTTATCTTCGTTTCAATAAGGTCTATTTCTGGAGTGTTTATTTAAACTATATTCCTCTGCTTCTTCATTTTCTTTGACTCTGGGTTGGTTTCTGCACATTAGACAAAGGGCCACATTTCCTAGTCTTCACAGAGTGGGCTTGGGTAGGAGGTGAACCTTATCAGTCAGCCTGGACTGAGTTCTTGGCTGTCTCTCAAACCTGTGTGATTGTCGGACCTACTTTCTTTGCTCTCACTAGCTCCCAGTAGTTAAGGGCGGTCACAACCTGTCAGTGTCCCAAAGGGGAGGATAGCCAACAGCATAGGCTGACTGGAAGCTGGACTCTCAGGCAGCAACTGTTTTGATGTGGGTGATATGGGTGTTTTCTCATTTGCTCAATGTACAGGAGTCATTCAGCTAGTTTCCGAATTTCTTTCAGAGGGAACTGCTTCATGTGTAGTTGTGGATTTAGTGTGTCTGTGGGAGGAGATGAATTCAGGAGGCTCTTATGTTGCCATCTTGGGTGGGAACCCAGGGCACTCTATCTGGATGTCTAACACATTTTGTTTATCCATTCATCAGTTGATGGATATTGAGTGGTTTTTGCTTTTTGGCTGTTACGAATAATGCTGTTATGAACATTCATATATCAATTTTTATGTGGATCTATTTGTATTTCTGTTAGATAGATTCCTAAAAGTAGAATTGCTGGATTCCCTATGACACTTTTGAAGATTTTATGTAATACTCCTCAGATTATAGTTTCAGAAAAGATGTTCTAAACCAATATATAGATTTGTTTCACTATAGGCCAATATGGCCTTGATGGATAGGGTCATCATTCCAGGAACTAGTGAAAAAGCCACTGAAAAGTTTAATTATGATGCCTCTCCCACTTTGCTCCTGTGTCTGGTGTAGGGATACTTTGGTGCTACCACTATCTTGAATTTTATTTGCCTTGGAGAGAAAAGCATTAACACATTGAAAAATCACATAGGCCTCAAATAATTTTGTAACTCTTTAATTGCAAATAGTCTTTTTTTTTTAAGTTTATTTATTTTTTTTGAGAGAGAGCAAGAGAGAGCATGAGTGAGTTAGGGAGGGGCACAGAGAGAGGGAGGGAGAGAGAGGATCCAAGCAGGCTCTGCCCTCAGCAGGGAGCCCTACATGGGGCTCAAAACTGTGAGGTCATGGCCTGAGCCAAAATCAAGAGTTGGACGTTTAACTTACTGAGCCACCCAGGTGCCCCTACAAATAGTCTTAATATTTGATAAAAAGTGTTTTCATATTGACTGTGGCATTAAAATCAGAAAACTACATTTTTATAAAGACCACTTTAAAACTAAATAGATTCCGAACAAATTTACTCCCATATTTTTTTTTATTGGATATGTACCTTGATTTTTGCCTTCATTTCTTTGATGAGTTTTTTCCTTTCTAATTTCTTCTTTTGTTTCAGTTTCCACTTTTCAATTTGGGAAGGAAGGAGGCGATCAGAAACATCTTGATCATCAACTTGTATGAAAACAGCAGCATCTGGGAAAAACCCATGTTCCCCCAGAAACAGGGCCTCATCAGGATATCGTGGGAAACCATCTAATATAAAACCTGTGGAACTAGATGGAAATTTCATAATTTATTTGCTTAAAATACTATTATAAATATTTAAAATGAAAAAATTAATAAATCACAAGTTTATATATGATATGCAATGAATAGTTTTAAAAGTTTAGTGTAGTATCTTTTATGTCTTTTAATATTTCTACTTGTGTAAACATGGTGTGTGTTCTAAATGTATTGAATTGGATTAAAATGGTAATATTTTATACTTATATTTATAGGATAGATAAGTTCTCTTAAATTGTAAATAGTCTTAATATTTGATGAAAAATCAATAGGAAATAAGTTCTCTGCTTGGGAGGAATGCCCACCCTAAAGACTGTGTCACCCTTTATGTGAAGGTGGGTTTGGCCAGCCCACCTTTCGTGGGAATCCACCTTTTTGTAGTTTTTCTTCTAGTAATACTTCCTCTCATGAGACAGTTTGTATTCTCTTCCCTGGGTCCCCTTGTAATCAATGACAATTATTAATGTATATATACTGGCTCATATGCGTAAGATGATTACATTCAAATAGAATTATAAAACTTGCCCAAGTATGATGAAACTGTAAGGATCAGAAAACTAACTGAAATGTGACTAAATTTTCATTATGAAATATTTATAAAACAATCAGGCTTCAAGAACTTGGCTTTATCTGAGAGAGTCAGTATTGGTCCCCTTCTGAATGAGAGTTTATCCTGTTTATCTAAAATTGGGTTTGTTTGGGGAGACTTGGTGGCTCAGTTGGTTAAGCGTTGGACTCTTGATTTCGGCTTGGGTCATGATCTCACGGTTTCGTGAGTTCGAGCCCCACATCAGGTTCTGCGCTGACAGTGTGGAGCCTGCTTGGGATTCTCTCTCTCTCTCTCTCTCTCTCTCTCTCTCTCTCTCTCTCTCTCCCCCTCTGCCACTCATGCTGTCTCTGTCTCTCTCAAAATAAATAAACACACTTAAAAAAAATAAAATTGGGTTTGTTTTAGGTACTTATCTTTAAATATATGTTTTCTTCCTAACATGAACAGCACTTTTAAGAACATTTGACAGTTTGAGTTCTTACCTGATATTTTAAAATGTGTCCCATACTCTTAAGAGGGCAATTTTTTATACTTTGGCTGTAAGATGTATGCCTTTTTCTTTAGAGACGCCTTCAGCATAGTCTTTTCTGTGAGGAACATTTTCATCCCTACCATTCTAGCTGTCACACTTTTTTGTCAGTGACTTCGAAATCTCTACCTCTATACCCAGCTTCTTTTCTGAGTTTCAATTCAGGATTTTCCAAAAGCTGCTTAATCTCTTCATCGCAGTGCCCTTTAGGAAGCATTCGTGTATCATACTGTCAGAATCATACCCGTTGTTACCCTTCCACACTGCTCTTGCTTCTGACTCACTGGTATTCGGGTGCCAAACGTCAGAGACATTTGGATGGCTCCTCCAATTCCTACTTGCATCCCACACATAGGAGTAAAGCCTTGATATGTCCTCTCCCTACCCACATTTCCATTTCTGTTATGACACCTAAGATCAGGCCCTTATTATCTCTCTCTAGGACTCATGCAATAGCCTTTAAAAAATATGTTGATTTTTTCCTGATTATAGAAGAAAAACATCTCACTTCACTATCAGTCAGAGAAAAACAGACATCATATGATTTCACTCATATGTTGAATTTGAGACTCTCAACAGAGGAACGTAGGGGAAAGGAAGGAAAAATAAGATAAAAACAGACAGGGAGGCAAACCACAAGAGACTCTAAAATACAGAGAATAAACTGAGGGTTGCTGGAGGGGAGGGGAGTGGGGGATGGGCCAAATGGGGATGGGCATTAAGGAAGTCACTTTTCAGGATGAGCACTGGGTGTTACATGTAAGAGCTGAATCACTGGGTTCTACTCCTGAAGCCAAGACTACACTGTATATTATCTGACCTGAATTTAAATAAATAAAAATAAATAAATATAGAAAAGCATGAAAAGGGCAAAATTATCCATAATCTCATATCCCAGAGATTACTGACATTTTGTTTTATTTCTCTGCGGTTTGTTCCTCATGTGTCCACCTTGCTATTGTAAATAACTTTGCATCCTTTATATAGTAACATTTCTTATGCTATTAAAAATTCTTCATTACAATACATCTTAATGGTTGCATAATATTTAGCTATTTTATTTAGGCTTTTTACAATTTCACTTTTTACTTTTAATTCTTCAATCCATATGCTCTTTTAAATATTTTTTTAATGTATGTTGTGAGGCTAGGAGCTAAATTAACAAAGAACAACCCGTGACTACATTGTTGCAGTCAACCTGCCTAAATTAATCAAACAAATGATCTAACTTAGGCAATAGGAAATTAAAATTAAAGTTGATGATTAATAATCTCACTCACTTATTTATGCCACAGATTAGGTGAAAAAGATTGCCCAGAGGTGCATTGGGAGTAGCCAGTTGTTTGAATTGTCTGTGATACAGTTTCCTTATTTTCAAAGTGAGATAATAAAAGTTTCTATTCCATAGGATAGTAGTGAGGGTTAAGCAAGTTAATGTGAATAAAATATAGTAGAACTGTACCTGGCACAAAGTAAGTTCCATGTGAGTGTTTGCTATTTCTCTTTCTTCTGGTGGATACCAAAGCAAGATATTCTGGTTAGGAAATTGAGGTGAAGTTTTAAACTGTGATGCCCTGGAGATTCCTAAACTTGTCCTGTTTGAGGTCAGGCTTGTTCCTGGCTTTTAAGAAAGGGATAATACTATGGACAGCTGTTAAGTAGTCTTAAGTGTAATTGGTGAAAGGCTGTAAGGAAAAGAGTCCAGCCCATCATTACTGTGAGTGAGTTTAGAATATGGGTAGTCAGCCACGCCTACACATTGGAATCAGCTGGGGAGCTTTCAAAACTACTGATGCTTGGGTCTCAACTTCATACTCTCTTCTTTTTTCTTCTCTTTTCTTTCCTTCCTTCCTTCCTTCCTTCCTTCCTTCCTTCCTTCCTTCCTTCCTTCTTTCTTGCCTTTCTTTTTCTTTCTTTCTTTCCCTTCTTCTTTCCAATGTTTACTTATTTATTTATTTAAAAAAAAATTTTTTTTTAACGTTTATTTATTTTTGAGACAGAGAGAGAGCGAGCATGAATGGGGGAGGGTCAGAGAGAGGGAGACACAGAATCTGAAACGGGCTCCAGGCTCTGAGCTGTCAGCACAGAGCCCGACGCGGGGCTCGAACTCACGGACCGCGAGATCATGACCTGAGCCGAAGTCGGACGCTTAACCGACCGAGCCACCCAGGCGCCCCTACTTATTTATTTTTGAGAGAGAGAGAGAGAGAGAGAGAGAGAGAGAGAGAGAGAGAGCGCACACACACAAGCTCGTGCAGAGGAGGGGCAGAGAGAGGGAGACAAAATCCCCAGCAGGCTTTATGCTACCAGTGCATAGCCCTGCTTGGGGCTCAGACTCACAAACCTTGAAATCATGACCTGAGCAAAGCTGGACACTTAACTGACTGAGCCACCCAGACGCCGCTTACCCTCACACTTCTAAAAATTTTGATTCAGTTGTTTTGGGGTAGGGCCCCTGGCATCAGTATTTTTAAACTAATTTCCCAAATGTTTTTAATGTGTATAATCACTCATTTACAAGAAAGTAAAAAAAAAAAATCTTAAATTTATGCTGGATTACATTTTTAACTTTTAAGAATAAAGAAGATGAAAGTCAATAATTGTATAATTCTATATAAAATAAGATACCGCATTGGTTCCTTAAGCCACCACTCAGAAAGAATTGTTTCAAGAATTTCGGGAGGCAGTGGCTCATTTTCCATTAGATTTAATCTGATTGCTTCTTCTTCTTCTGTAAATTGTACTTCTGGAGACTAAAACAAAAATCAGAAAACAAAACAAAAAATTTAAAACTCTGTATTAATAAATAATCTATAAATTACATAGTTGGTTAGGATGAGACCTTTTTTCTTTAGGTCATTTTTAATACCTCTACTTGTTAACATTTTAAAACTTGAGCCCTTTTCTTTAAATCAATATTTAATATGGTTTTAAATATTAAATTATATGTTATAGCTAAGAGGAGTTACTAGTGATTAGCATGACTGACTTTCACACATGGCCTCCGGATATCTGTCTCATTACTTTTTGCTAAAACCTTGTTCAATCTATATCACACACCCACAAGGCTTAACAAATTTTTGTCATTTATCTTATAATTATTCAATCTAGATCCTGACTAAAGGATGGGCGAGCCAGGCAGTCATCTAGAATACAATCTATATGGGTCCATTTACAGGGGATCATTTGAGAATAAAAGGGTCTAGCTATATCAGAAATGATTAAAAAGTGAGTTAGATATGGGGCGCCTGGGTGGCTCAGTCCACTAAGCATCGACTCTTGATTTTGGCTTAGGTCATGATCTCACAGTCATGATATTGAGCCCCGTGTCAGGTTCCATGCTGAGCATGGAGTCTGCTTAAGACTCTCTCTCTCTCCCCCTCCCTCCGTCCCTCCCTCTCTCTTTCTTTCTCTCTCTCTGCCCCTCTCCTCTTTTCCCCCATTCGCACGCTCTCTCTCTCTCTAAAAATAAGTGAGTTCGAATGAAGAACTTTCTCTTTACAACCCCAGGAAGAAACCATCTAAAAGACATAAAATTTCTTATGATGCATCATTAGAAATTAATATTTTGAGATCTCTGCTGGTACTGGGGCAGATTTTTGTATTTGTCAGAAAACAGAGAACATGATATTGGAAAACCTTATAGTCTAGGTCAGACATCAAATAACATAGTCCCAAATAAATGCTATAAACAGTCCTGTCAGGGAAAGCTGTTCAGATTTTTACTGGAGTCATGTAAAACTTACTATTTTGTATCCTAGATGAGCAGTAAAATTTGTAAATAACATATGGGGAGGATGACCTAACTCACTATAGAGTTTTACACTGCTTATATTCTACTTCCAAAAGTAATACCAGTAAGCATAATTATCTGCAAATAGAGTATTAATATTACTACCGGTTTCTTTGTATTTTCTTCTTCAATCTTGACATTGGCCTGAATGGCAAGTTCTTCAAGTTCTTGTTTTGCAAACTGTTCTTCCTCAGAATCTTCTTCAAATTCAGTTCCTATTTTCTTTTCAGTTTTGAGCATTAGTTTTTCTTGAAGAAATTCTTCAAACTGAATGTGAAAAATGCCCAATTTTTCTGCTAAGTATCTTCCACAGACAGTTTTACCAGAGCCATGTGGGCCCAGAAGGCATATTCTTATTGGAGGAGCCTGCCACAGGAGAGAGGTAGAGTAGGAGGCGAGTGAAGAAAAGGAATTTTGAGTAATTTAGAAAACATTAGGCCTATTGATTGCCCTAAGACTGAATTATCACTTCACAACACCAGCAGCATCAGAAGCCACAACCATCCACATATTTCAATGGTCTGCCTGGGTACCACATAAAAATTGAAGTTCATGGAAATGGACTTCAGAAGAGTTTAAATCATGGTCTATATGTTACATATGTTCTATTTAAGAAAGTACTCGTGTCAGTGGCACCCAGCTGGCTGAGTTGGTAGAGCATGTGACCCTTGATCTTGGGGCTGTGAGTTCAAGCCCCACTGTGGGGGTGGAGCTTAATTAACTAAAAAAAGAAGAAGAAAGAAGGCATTGGTGTCCTCAAAAGTATAAGTGACAATCTATAGTGATTTGTATACTTTGATCTTGTAATCCCATGCTAGGGAATTATACTAATAAAATAATTTAAGAGAAAAAAAGAATGACAGGCCCAAAGATTTCCTAATTACTATCCACAATGTGGATATCCAAAATGTGGAATTACTATCCACAATTCATATCCACAATGACAAATCACACTATGAAAAATACTGTGAAAAATGTCTAACAAATAGATGTTAAAATGGTATGTTAAATAATTAAGCATTATGAGATCTATGTAGAAATATGTAAACTTACATTGATATAATGTTAAGTAAAAAAACAGATAATAAAATATTATATACACTAGAAAGAAAATACATCCATGTAGAATAGGGTGAGAAAGTAAAATTAAAAATGAAAGCTCTTGTCTAAACCTGGTGTGATTATGTGTGTGCTTTATTTTTTAAATGGATAAAATATTACCACAGTGTGCTCTTTTATTATTGGTGATAAATAAGAATAAAAAGTGTTACCACAAATTTAGGAAAACATGGATTGCTTCAGAGCCATATAACAGGACTCTTTTTCAATCCAATGAACCAGTTCAGCCCTTGCTCCTGAGAGTCAACCAAGTCAGGCACAGACGTGCCCCTATGATCATGCCTCTGAGTGTGAGCTTGAGTAACCACACTTCTACAAATGTCAACCCACTGAAAGTCCACCAATCCTTGAATCCCACTCATTCCCTGTCTTAAGATCAGCAGACTGCTTTGAAGTCTCTACACGGACTAACCAGCACAGCTGGCCCTTAACATATAAGCAATAAATTCAGCTGTGTCTTTTTACTTCCACTAAAAAGACAGATAGTCCGTGTTGGTTTGACACAAGGCATTACTATAAAAATCAAAATAGATAACTATTTTATGCATATTCCAAAAAGTTCTTCTTGGAACTTAGTTTCACCATATTGTTAATATCAGATCGGGGACTTCACTATTAAGTAAAATGATGAAGGTTGGCAGGAAGTCCTTGAATAAGTACTCAGGAGTGATTATTGGGATAGGAGTATTGTTTTCACCTTTAATGGCTCATTATGAGCCACGTACTTCTCAGGATGCTCCAGAAACTTTTCTCTAGCCTCAGGACTTGAAAAGTAGTAGATCTTTTCTCGATATTTAGCTGCTTCTTCTATGCTGCCTGGCTGTAGGATGAAGTTTTCTTTGAGAACCACTGGACAAAAGTGCTTGCTATCTCCCAAGTTCCTTCTCTTCTCTTTAATTCTTTCTTCATTCTACAAATATTATTCAGTTTGGAGAACAGTATTATAAATATTTTGATGCAAGACTGAAATGTAATTAAAAAAATGCATCTTGAATAATACTTAACCCATAATAAGATGCCTTTAAAACAATCCACAATTTTATGTGTATCCTTCCAGACCACTTTTTCTTTCTTTTTTTTTTTTTTTAAATTTTTTTTTTAACGTTTATTTATTTTTGAGACAGAGAGAGACAGAGCATGAACAGGGGAGGGGCAGAGAGAGAGGGAGACACAGAATCTGAAACAGGCTCCAGGCTCTGAGCTGTCAGCACAGAACCTGACGCGGGGCTCAAACTCACGGACCGCGAGATCGTGACCTGAGCCGAAGTCGGCCGCTTAACCGACTGAGCCACACAGGCGCCCCTCCAGACCACTTTTTCAAGGTACATCTTACTGATATATATATAAAACGAGACATATATTTAGACACAAATAGAGTATTTAAAAAATACCAGTGGAATAATACTTTACATGACTATTCTACAACAGACCTCTTTTATTCTCCAAAACAAGATATAATGAACAACTTTCTGTAAAGGATCAAACATGAGACTAATCTATACGTTTCTTGCACCATTCTTGTCAATTTTTGTATGAGAGGTATGTAAACTTCAAATGAGCTGGGAGGTATTGCTATTTTTCTGTGATGTGGAAGATTTTAAACAACATAGGAATTATCTGATCAACAAAGGCATATTAGAAATAATTTGTAACTCTCCTCTATTATTTTTGTTTCTTCAGCTTTTATCATTCTTCTTAAGCAAATTTTAGTAATTCATATTTTGAAAATCTTTTTAATCTTGATGTTAAAATTTATTAGTATAAAGTTCCTGTAATTTAAAACAATCTTGTTTTAAAATCTTGATTATATACCTATTTTTGTTTCAAATGTTATTTGCTTCTTCTTTTTACCTAGACTTCTCAGAAGTTTGTCTATCTTATTACTTTTCCCAGTGAACCAAGTTTTCTTTTTTCTTTTTTTTTTCTTTGAGAGAGAGAGAGAGAGAGAGCATGCACAAGCAGGGGAGGGACAGAGGGGAGGGACGGAGAATCCCAAGCAGGCTCCATGCGGGCATGGAGGGGCTCAATCTCAGGACGGCAAGATCACGACCCCCAGGTGCAATCAAGAGTCGAATGCTTAATTGACTGAGCCACCCAAGTGTCCGCAACTTTTCATTTTTTTGAAATTAGGTCTAATGTTTTTATTTTGTCTTCTTTTTCTATTTTGTTAATTTTTGACTTTACTCTCCTTTCTACTTTCTTTTGTTGTGCTTTTTTTTCCAGATTCTTGAGTTCACTGCTTAACTTTTTCCTGCTAATAAATCCACTTAAATTAGGGTTGCCAGACTTAAAAAATAACAATGTGGTTCCCAGTTTTATTTGAATTGCAGATAACAAATAATTTTTTAGTATAAGTATGTACCATACATAAAAATGATTCTTTTATTTGCAATTCAAATATAACTGGGTATCATGTGGTTTTTTTTTTCCTGGTAACTCTAATTTCTACTTCTGCCATACTGCAAAGCATTTATATGTAATCTTTTTTTTTTTTGAAGGGCTAAGGGCTAGAAAAAAGAATATATACATTTTTTATTTTGAAGCTGAAATGTATAATCTCTCAAAATTAAGGATTTTGATAAATCTGAGATAAGGCCACGTAACATTTAAAATTGTGTTGAATTCTTCAATGTTTGTTCTCATTTATATGATTTTTATAATGTATTCAATTATAAGATGCAATTTTATTTCAAAGCATTGTTGAATTTGCAGTAAAAATATATGCTCTCAAATGATACTGAAAGTATAAATTCTGACCTATGTGTATGTCAATATAATTTTGTTTCATGAGAATTTTATTTTATTTTATTTTTATTGTTTTTACTTAAAGCATTTTTAAGAATTTTATGTATGTATGTATGCATGTATTTATTTAAATTCCAGTATAATTTAAATACAGTGTTATGTTAGTTTCAGGTATATAATAATAGTGATTCAACAACTCTATATGTTTCTCAGTGCTCATCAAGTTAAGTGTACTCTTAATCTCCTTCAGTTATTTCACCCATCTCCCCACCCACCTTCCCTCTGACAACTACTAGTTTGTTCTCTGTATTTAAGACTCTGTTTTTTGTCTCTTTTTTCCTTTGTTTGCTTTGTTTCTTAAGTTCCCCATATGAGTGAAATCATGTAATATTTGTCTTTCTCTGACTGACTTCTTCCACTTAGCATTATATCCTCTAGATCCCCCATGTTGTTGCAAATGGCAAGATTTCATTCTTTTTTATGGCTGAATAATATTCCTGTGTGTGTGTGTGTGTGTGTGTGTGTGTGTGTGTGTGTGTGTGTGTGAATGTACCACTTCTTTACCCATTCATCCATCAATGGACACTGGCAAGTTTTTACTTCCCTGAATCTCCAGGGCTCCTGCTGTTCCCCTTCCTGCTCCCTAATTCTGCTTTTAAAATCTCCACCTACCTCTGTCCAAATTAGAGTTCAGTTCACACTGGACTTTTTTCTGTATTGATTAAAACCTGTCCTTACCACTTTAGTGCCCAGTTTTGCTTATCTTTGACAGTGTAAAGTATCTTGTTGTGTTATTTTAATGCATTTCTCCTTCAATTCTACTTTTACTGATATCCAGAATGCTTCTCTTTTTTTGTTAGCATTTGTTTTTTATATCTCAATCCATTTGAGTAATTAAACAAAAAAATTTTTTTTAGTTAATTGTAAATGGCTTACATTCATTGACTCCAGTTTTTCCTTACAATGGGTGGGTCCAGAATTATCCCTAAATAAATTTTAGAAACAGAATGTGAGGTATGTGTATAGAGGCAATGTGTGGAGTGTCTTGGAACAAGGGATTCTGGGAAAATGGTGATATGAAGACATTCCCTTCCTTTCTCTTAAACGTAACTGCTGGGGCAGGCAACTGGTATCCATAAACATTCTAGGGGAGGGAACTGTATGGCATTATTTACCACTATGGGCTGGATGAGTGCATGGAGACAAACATCAGAGAGACAGAGTATTAAGATGTTAAGTCCTAGGAGGAATTTTGTTTTCCTGAGTTTCTGGATTTCCTGGGGAATGTTAGCATCAGCAACGACCAGGGAAGTGCTTGTGGTCTCTCTGGTCCACAGAAGACCAAGAAGGAGTTGTATGGGTGGGAAGAGTCCTCCCCAAACCTGAATCTGAGCAAGTATGAGGAATCTGGGTAACGTGGGCTTGTCATAGGCACACATAGCAATCAATATGTGCCCTATCTGCCTCTATACTCCTGACCTATGGGGAGAGAAGTCACTTTGTCTTTTATAATTTTTGAGAATGTTGTCACCTAAAGCACTCCAGCAACAGTTCTGAACCCTACTGAATACAAAAAGAAAAAGAAGAAAGAAAACCACCACCCATCTAAGGGAGCCTAGTTAACTGAAAGTTCAGTCAGATCAAATAGACCACAAAACTTTGCAACACAGATGGAAAGAACCCAATCTCTGAGGAGAAAATTGATGAGGACATTAATAGAAATGCAAATAAACAGTAGAAAGAGTTCATGGGCACCAACAAAATACATAAATGAGCCTAAGAGGAGAGTGACCACTTGTGGTAGAAAAATGGCCCCCAAAGATCCCCAGAACCTGTGAGAACCTCATATGTGATTAAGGACGTTGAGATGGGAAGATTATCCAAGTGGGCCCAATGTAATTACAGAGTTCCTTATAAGAGAGAGGCAAGAAGGTCAAAGCAGAAGAGGAGATAACATGATGGAAAGCAGAGGCTGAAATAATGTGCTTTGAGGATGGAGGAAGAAGCCATAAACCAAAGAATGCAGGTGGCATCCAGAAGCTGGAAAAGACAGGAAAAGTCTTCTCCTCTATCAGAAGGAACATAGCTAATACCGATTTTAGCCCTGTAAGATTCATTTCAGAGAACTAACCTTGAGAACTGTATGATAAATTTGTTATTTTAAGCCACTAACTTTGTGGTAGTTAGTTATAACAGCAGTAGGACCCCAGTGAATGTCTTAAATGAGAAGAATGAATGAAAGACATATCTACAAATATATGAACAAAAAAGTAAAGAGTTGGAGAATTTGAGGGAAAAGATACAGATATTTGGAGGATAGATCCAAGAGACCTAATTAGTATTAGGTATTATGGAAGAAAAAAAGGAAGAGATGGAAAAGAGGCAATAATTAATTTCCCACAGATACAGAAAGACATAATACACAGATTTAAATGCACGCGAAGTATAGGCAAGATTGATAAGAAAAGAGAGACACTTGGGCCTATCTTGGTGTGATTCCTGAACTCTGGTGTAGCAGTAGAACTATTGTTTCTTTTTGTACTTTCTGTTTGGTAAAAGGGAAATATCTTTGTTGTTGATTTTTCCTAATGTGAAAATTATATATTTCTAGTGTTAAAAAATCAGATAATATATTTAAAAAATAAAAATTGTTTGTAAGTTCATCATTGAGATATAACCACCATTAATACTTTTAACAGCTTGACTGAGGTATAACTAACATTAAAACACTGCACATATTTACAGTATAAAATTTGATAAATTTTCACACAAGTATTCATTTGTGAAACTATCACCACAACTAGGATAATGGATATATTCATGAATACCAAAAGTTTGCTCACACTTCTTTGTAAAATCTCTCCCTCCTGCTCCTATTTGTCTCCCACCTGCCCCATTCCCAGGCAACCACTGCTCTGTTTTCTAGCACTATAATTAGTTTTCTAAATTTTTATGTAAATGGAATCATACAGGATGT
The DNA here is from genome assembly GCF_024362965.1 of Panthera pardus. Lineage (NCBI taxonomy): Eukaryota > Metazoa > Chordata > Mammalia > Carnivora > Felidae > Panthera > Panthera pardus. Next base: position 52,815,564 of record NW_026526732.1, on the reverse strand, counting down.
ATTCTTTTTTTGTTGGGCTTCTTTCTCTTAACGTAATTATTTTTAGTTACAGCCAGGTTATTGCATGTCGATTAGAAGGGTGGAAATTTCAGTTCTATCCCCCACCTTCCCAGGTGGGGTGGGGGAGAGGGGATGGAGGTTGAATCAGCCAACGGCCAAAGACTTAGCCAACCATGACTATATGATGAAGCCTCCATAAAAATCCATGAGGACAGCTTTTTGGTCTTTTCTTTTAGAAGAGCTTCTGTGTCCTACCAAGCAGGGCCCCAAGCTCCACAAGGAGAGAAAGAAGCTTCTTTGTTCAGGACCTTGTCCTATGTATTGCTTCATCTGGCTGTTGATTTGTATTCTTTATCTCATCCTTTAGTAAACTGGTAAATGTAGGTAAGTGTTTTCCTGAGTTCTGTATGCTGCTTTAGCAAAGTAATTGAACCTAAGGAGGTTATTGGAACCCCTAATCTGTAGCCAGTCAGTCAGAAGCATGGGAAATAACCTGGGGCTGTGACTGGCATCTAGGTTGGGAGGGGGGAGCAGTCCTTTAGGACTGAACCCTTAACCTCTGGAATCTCCAAGTAGACAGTATCAGAATTGAAGTGAATCCTCAGACCCTGCTGGTGTCTGAGAACTGCTAGGTGTTGTGTTGGGGAGGACCTCCTCTCATGTTGGAACTGGGTCTAGGAGCCTCAAAAGAATTGATAAAACCTATGGGGCTCCAGGGTGGCTCAGTGGGTTGAGTGTCTGACTTCGGCTCAGGTCATGATCTCACAGTTAGTGAGTTTGAGCCCCACATCTGACTCTGTGCTGACAGCTCAGAGTCTGGAACCTGCTTTGGATTCTGTGTCTCCCTCTCTCTCTGCCCCTCCCCCACTCATGCTCTGTCTCTCAAACATGAATAAATGTTAAAAAAAAATTAAAAAAAAAAAGAATTGATAAAACCTAAAATTAAAAGAATCACTTCTTATTTTATTATTGATAGATACCTGAATTGTGTGGCTATCAAATGAGAATGTTTATCAAAATTCTCTTGCTAAGGGAATAGTTTAATGCCTGAAAATGACTTGTTCCACTTGAGAATACTGCTACTTATTATCATACTAGCAGCCTCCCAAAGAGGCCATTGCGATCTGTTTTTTACATAAAACGCCCACTTCTGTTAAATATTTCTGTCTCTAATACCTATAAATGTTTCCGTGGAAAAAATTTTTTAAAGATTTCCCTTTTCTTTTTTCATGGGTGTAAAATATTGTCTAACTAGCCCTGGCATTTCAGGGTTCAAGCAAACGTGGGTAGAGGCAAAGTGTGTTGAAAATGCTTATTGATAACATTGAGGATGCCTGCTTGTTTTCTTGGGGTCCAAAAGTGCAAGTTACCACTCTGGATATGTGCACTTTCAATGATGTGACCAATGTGAATGAGAGGTAATAAAGGAGTCATATACCTCTTCCTCTTCTTCCTCTTCCTCTTCTAGCTCCTCCTCAACTTCAGTGTAGGCCTGATAGTCTTCTGTTTCTTCTTCATAATCTTCCACAGTTAACTCCCATCCTGCATACTGGAAGGGTTCTATAAAAAAAAAAAAAAAAAAAAAAAAGACGTAACTTCTGGGAAGATATTTTTAGAATAAAAGGATATTAGCATAAAAAAGTAGTCAAAGATTAGGAAATCTGATTATAATGACTGATCTTAGTTTAAATGTGTATGCAAACAGGTCTTCACAAATTCTTTAAATGACAACCGGCCAATTTGGCCAGTGCTTTGTGCCCCGGAACTGTTATGATTGGCAGGTGCCTGCAAGATGAGGTTGCTAAATATTTTAAATATCAACCTTGAATATACTGAATGTTTTACTTCCTAAACCATCAAGAAAGACTTTAAACTTTCATGGTGCTTTTAATAATATTACCTGCTCTTGACAATAAATGTTATGATTGTGGCTCTTACTTTCCATAATCTCAACTACTTTTTGAAGTAGTTCCTCTGGTGTTTTGTCAGCAATCTCCAAGTTTAAAATTTGAATGAAAGACTCATGGATTGCTGGTTCCAGCTGTTTCCAGCCAAAGTTGAAATTTTTAACCTTCTCTTTAATTGGCTCCATTTCAGGAACATCAGGATAAGCATCTTCTGGAAACTCAGGGAGTACAACTTTTGAGTAAAGGTTAAAGGAAAGAAAAAAGAATCTTCAAATATTATATCTTTAGACATATTAAGAAAATAATTTATACTTTATAGTATTTTAATAACATTTGAAAGAAATAAACTTAGTTTTCTAATTAATAATATTACGCTCACAAATCATATTTTAATTATGCTTTGTTTTTTATAATGGCTTAGATGAATTATTAATAAAATCAAAATTATTTGGATAATTATTAATAATTTCATATAGCAACTTTAACTGTTAATGTATAAAATAAAATTTGATGAAAAACAGTACTATAAGTTGGCTACATATTTTTTAATGTAATAAGCTAAATTAATACATATCAACTGGTATACAACATAGAAAAAAATAAGTAGGAAATTGGTACTATGCCTAAAATAAGGGACTACGCCCTTTGTAAAAGAATTTGAAAAGTACTTTCACACAGTAAGGACTTTTATAATCTAACCTGTTTCAGACAATTCTTTAATTTCCAGGGCCTCTTTGGATCCTTTTGAAATGTCTGTTCCAACTGTAGTATCCTCCCCAGGCTCAGATACTTAAAAAATAAAGCTAATAGTTAGTGTTTGAATTTTAAAACACTATTCCTTTATGAAATTTTTGGCACAAAGAAAATTTCAAAACACAGTTTAATTGTGTATACTATGTCTAAGTGAAAATACAGTTCCTGTCAGGTAAAGTATGGCATAAAATATTTAATAATATAGAGTGAAAAATGAAGAATATTTAAAAATATATAAAAGGACATTGACCAAAATAATATACACATGGCACATATAATTCTGACTGATAACTGTTGTTAAATATTATTCAGACTTCTGTTCACATGGCATCAGACTAGGAGTTCCTGATATTTCTTTTAATTTCTTAATCCACCCATGAAAATACACCAAAAAATCATAAAGTGACAATGAAAGACAATGACATATCAAAGTTCCAGCTGTGCGTGTATTGAAGATATAGATAGAACACTATTTTCCTGGATGTTAGAAGACATGCATCACATACAGATACAGCAGAGATGGTTCAAGGAAGGAAGAACTAGTTGTTTATCTTCTCACTTTATAGTCTCTCCTAGTTCTGAAATGGAAATTTTGTGTAGACCAAATATATAACATATTTATGTAATATTCTATATATAGCTCCATTCTGTAACACTGGAAACTGTCTTCCAAGCTAAAGTAACAGTTGGGTCCTCTTTCTACAGAATTCTATAATTAATACTCAAGGGAGGGGCCCCTGGGTGGCCCAGTGGGTTAAGCATCCGACTTGGGCTCAGGTCATAATCTCATGGTGGGTTTGAGCCCCGCGTCGGGCTCTGTGCTGACAGTTCAGAGCCTGGAGTCTGCTTCAGATTCTGTGTCTCCCTGTCTCTCTCTGCCCTTCCTCCCACTCATGTTCTGTCTCTCTCTGTCTCTCAAAAATAAGTAAACATTAAAAAAAATAGTCAAGGGAGTAGGGTATAGAAGAGGACAAACCTAGGGCTGGTCTGGTGGTGATATGTTTAATTTTAATGTGCTCACTTATCTAAAGAAAAGCATTATAAATCATGACGAAGATAAGAAGAACACCGAGAACATACAGGGACTTCTAAACTGTCTTAGCTTCTCTGGCTAATTACGGAATGAAATAGAGATGACGAAGATCCAGCGCAGTGCAGGAGAGACAGATAAGATGAATATTTACTAAATATCACCACTTGAACTAGGCCAATGCACATTAACTTTACCTTCAGGTCTATATCTGAGAGTACCAGGCAAAACATTAAAGCAAAATGTGTGTGTGTGTGTGTGTGTGTGTGTGTGTGTGTGTGTGCATGCACAAGCATGTGTGTGGATTGGGGGATGATTCTTATAAATATTCCACCTATTCTTCCTGTTGGTTTCCCTACTCTACCTGCTAGAGCTTGATATAATCTGCTCCATTCAAGGACATGTCAACAACAACAACATAATGACAAGGCCCTTGAAAAGATGTTATAGTGAAGGGAAAGAGTTATTAAACCAAAGATTTAGATGAAGAATTTGCTTTTGAAAAGGATTTCTTTTATGAAGCAGAGTAAATTTTAGAAAATACATGCTTGGTATACTCAAAAAGCACAGGAAGACAACATAGCTTATGAAATAAGAATCATGAAGCAAAAAAGAGAGACCAACCTAAGATAAAGGCAGGAATGCAAGAAAGCTAGTTCCAATAAGAAAGCAATGCAAGGAAATGTAAAATGCAATAGCAGATTCAAATATGCATCAGGATAGAGGCAGGATAGAGGCAAAGAAGCAGAAAATAAATCTCAGGTGGAGGATAACAACCTTCCAAAGAATACAGAGAAAAAGAAAAAAGACATCAAAACTATCAGGGAAAAGATTAATGTGGTTGAGAAACAGAAACTACCCAAAAATAATAAAAAGTAATCCTGAAAAAGGAATCTGAAGCAATAAGTGAAGGTATAATTGAAGAAAACCATTTTAAGCTAGACAAAGACTAGTATGAAGATAAAAAGAGCTCACTGAATTCCAGGAAAAATCGCTCACATACTAGCAAAGTTAAAAAACATAATGGTATTGAAGAATATCTTCTGAGCATCTCTGCAGAAAAGAAAAAAGAACATGGGGGTGCCTGGGTGGCTCGGTAGGTTAAGCTTCCGACTTTGGCTCAGGTCATGATCTCATGGTTCGTGGGTTCAAGCCCCGCGTCAGGCTCTGTGCTGACAGCTCAGAGCCTGGAGCCTGCTTTGGATTCTGTGTCTCCCTGCCCCTCCCCCCATTTGCACTCTGTCTCTCTGTCTCTCTCTGTCTCTCTCTCTTTCTCAAAAATAAATAAACATTAAAAAAAAAAAAAAGAAATGTCCCAGAGAAAACCTTTCTCTTAGGCTTGAGTCCAATCAAGTCACAGGTCAAAACAAAACAAAATACCAAGCTTAGGAAAACTGAAAGGAATTATATCAGAATATTAAAAATTTGTTGCTTCTTGCTGGCAGGACTATGGTGATTTTCTCCCATCTTTCTATTTGTATGTTTCCTATAATTATCATGTCACGTCAAACTTGACTGGATATCTGAGTGATTTTTAAATACACAATTTAATGTCAAGTATATCAGAACCATGATCACTGTCTGAGAGACATTTTCTAAATTTCACCTTGTCTATATTCTATTCGATATATCAATTCACTGTGACCTGTGGATACAGTATGCAGCTAAGTCACCCTTGAGTGTAAGTTTTCAGGACCAGGTTTTTCTAAGTACAATACTGAGCTTTTTCCATGATGTAAGGCAACCATTAATAAAACTTTTCTTCAGCCTAATTTTTTTTCCCCTATGACAGTTCTCAATTGTGAGCAAGTATAAGAATCACCTGAGGTGTTCATTAAAATATAGATTCCTAAACTCCATCCTATACTTGCTTCAACCAGGACTTGGGTGGAGCTTAGGAGCCTTTAAAATAAGAAACTTAGGTTTAAAATTTATATTTATTTCAATTCCAGTGTAGTTGGTATACAGTGTTATGCTAATTTCAGGTGAACAATATAGTGATTCAACAATTCCATACCTTACTCAGTGCTCATCAAGATAATTGTACTCTTCTGTATTATGTTAAAGTGAAATAATTCAGAGAAAGAAAAATATCATATGATTTCACACGTATGTGGAATTTTAAGAAACAAAACAGATGAACGTAGGGGAAGGGAAGCAAAAATAAGATAAAAACAGGGAGACAAACAATAAGAGACTCTTAAATACAGAGAACAAACTAAGGGTTACTGGTGGGGTGTTGGGTGCGGGGATGGGCTAAATGGGTGATGGGCATCAAGGAGGGCACTTGTTGGGAGGAGAACTGGGAAGAGCTGATGAATCACTACATCCTATTCCTGAAATCATTATTACACTGTATGTTAACTAACTTGGATTTAAATTAAAAAAAAAAAAGATAATTGTATTCTTCATCCCCTTCCCTACTTCACCCATTCCCTCACCCATCTCCCCTCTGATAACGATCAGTTTGTTCTCTATAGTGAAGATTCTGTGCTTTGGTTTGTCTCTTTTTTCCCTCTTTGTTCATTTGTTTTATTTCTTAAATTCCACATATGAGTGAAATCATATGGTATTTTTTTTTTTTCTGACAGGCTTATTTTGCTTAGCATTATACCCTCTAGATCCAGCCATGTTGTTGCAAATGGTAAGATTTAATTCTTTTTTATGGATGAATAATATTCCACTGTGTGTGTGTGTGTGTGTGTGTGTGTGTGTGTGTGTGTGTGTGTGTATACACACCATATCTTCTTTATGCATTCTTCTATCAATGGACACTTGGGCTGTGTTCATAATTGCCTCCTTAAGTAATTTAGAGGAGAAGACTTTATGAAGAAAGAGACCCTTAGATAGAAGAAGTAATCACTAGTTAAACCAGATGCAAGCCCCTCTGTGAAGTAAAATATGGTTTAATATGGCCAAAGAGACCCATTTTACAGAAGCAAACCAGCCCTGGAGAAGCCTAGTCATGTCAACATTGTCTAGAATTGGGCTAGAACTGACCCTAACTAGAATAGGATGCTGGCTTTAGAACATCCAAAGTAGGTTCTCTGGGGGGAATTAATCAGATAGAAGGCAACAACACTGAATTGTCCCATAGACCTATAACATCAGTAAATACTAATTACGAGCTATTGTGGACACTGGAATTATAGGGATATGTTTGACATGTCATATTTGATGGATGTCAGTTTCCTTTCTTTCTTTTGGTATTTTATGGCCTGTCTTCTTGTGAAAGGTAGGTGGGTACAAGAATCATCAGTCAAATTGATTAGGTACTGAAGAAAACAATGAAGTTTCTGGGTAGGAGCTGAAGTCAATAGAGGTGTGGGACTCCTAAAAGGAAATTGTATGTTTCATCCTGCTGGCTCCTCTGTTTGGCACAAGGGATCTGATTTTGTACTTATTGTCTCATAAAGCTAATGCCAATCCTATAGTAAAAATGATTTATGTTGAACTTGAGATTTCTCACTGTAAAAATTCCTCTTAGTCCTGGTCCTTTTACAGCTAACAGCGGGTTCTCAGCCCTTAATTACTCCAGGCTGGCATGTAGCTGCAGGTATCTGAAGGCCTTTAGTTTGTAGGATTAGTTTCTAATCCAATACTAACCATGCTTGAAAGCATTTATGTGCCTCATTCCCACCACAGTGGGGTCCCCTGTCTTGCTGCTTTAAGACACTCTCCTGAGAGTAACTTGCATTGTCCACAGACTCCTTCTTAGAGCCCTGCACTAGTCCACCAAACTGGACCTGTGAGGCAGGGCTGGCTCACAAGTGTGTGACCCGTGCACTTGCACAATGTCTTTTGCTTAGAATGGCCTCACACTTAGATTAACGGTCTTTGGTTGTCATTTTGAAATTTTTAGTAATTTTACCTTTGAATTGTTTTTTTTAAGCAAAATCAAAAGGGACTCCAGGGGGACAACAGAGAGTGCATGCGAGTAGAGATATGCACAATATGTGTTTCCCATCCCTTGCTCTCAAGTTCTCATGAACATTCCTGACTCCCCATCATGAGCGTAGAATCCTAAGGGACCTATTTGTGAAGGAGTCATGTGATTGAGTGTTGTGGGGGGGAGGGAGGACTCTGGCAGCAATGAGAGACCATGCTTTCCCTTGAACTGCAACTTGCTTCAGATACTGAAAGAAGGTGATAGCATTCAAAGAGACATGAATAATCAAGGAAACTTTCTTACTCATGTTACTTTCCTGTATTAGCTAAACATTTAGGCTGAAAAGGATGATGTAGAGGTAAAGGAAAAAACAGGGCAACCCAGAGTTCCCTTTCTTTCAGTCTTCCCTTAATCATTAGAAAGCTGGAGAGTGTTGATAGAATATATGTGCATATTAAGAAGCAAAATAAAAAGCTGAGCTAGTTTTATGCATGGAACTGATACAGTATTCTGTTAAGAATGAAATGCATATGCATGTACAAGCTGCAAAATACAAATTGTATAATTTTGGTGACTCTGCACATGAGTTAAATGCTCTTATATTTCCATTTAAATATGGCATTGTACGACATAAAGATGAACAGTAAAATCCATGCTAATGAATAAAATTTAAAATTTTTATTTAGTTAAAATGAGATTAAATAGCAAACCAAAAGCGCCATGACAAATTGAGAGAGAGTCTGTGGAAGAAAAGGAAAAGCTTCATATTTTAGTACATTTAAAGGCACATTTTCCTGCTTTTTGAACCACGAGACTCACATTTTACATAGCTGGCCCTGCTCCTGAGTGCCAGTACCAGGGCAGAGAAGATTTGGCATTTCTACGACATTGCAACCCATGTGATTTGGACTAAATGGTTGCTCTCTGGAAGCTCATGTCACCATTCTTAGCCTGCATCCATTTTATTAACATAGAAAAGACACAAATACACACATGCGTGTGCACACACACACATACCCCGATGGACATAAGTAGAATTAAGGACATGGCCTCAGTAGAGTCTGACCTGATTCAGGTTCTGTTTCAGGGACCTCTGGCACTTCAGGTTCCTCAGGTAAGGATCCCCTGGTCTCCTCGGCTACTTCCAGGGCCTCAGACCCTTCCTGAGCTTCAGACTCCTCACCTTCAATCTCCTCTTCAGTCTCTGGATCAGTCTCTTCTAGTTCTAAAAAAAAAAATTAGGAGAAAAAAATTATTATTCGGTTTAGGTTAACAAATATTTAATTGGATGTCAAGGATTCTGATAAGTGCTGAGGCCAAAACAAAGAATAAGGAATGGCCTTGCCCTCCTGGAGCATGGGGTTTAATGAGGGAGACAGATACAATGTCTACATATTTTATCTATTAAAATGTAGTGGTAAAAGATGATAGTCATGTGCTCAGAGTGCTAGGGGAACATGGGGCTAAGGGTTTTAACAGTAAAAAACTGGAAACAGCCCAGAAGTCCATTCAATAAGGAAATGGCTAGAACTGCACTGATGTGGAGCCATTAGCTATGTGTGGCTATTGAGCACTTGAGATGTGGCTAATCCAAATTGAGGTGTGCTGCAAATATAAAATACACAATGGATTTCAAAGGCTTAGTATGAAAAACTGAATGCAAAGTACATTCAGAAATGTTTGCACTGATTACATGTTAAAAAATAATCTTCTGTGTATATTAAGTAAAATATAATTAATGTCACTTGTTTCTTTTTGCTTTTATGTAGCTACTAGAAAATTTAAAGTTACATATGTGACTTGCATTATATTTCTATTGGGCAGCATGAGGCTAGATTTAACGTATACATGACAGATTTTCTTATACCTAATTGCAAATAATGGAATATGTTGATTCGTATGTCAAATGTAAATTTTGAAAGCATAATTCCAAGTTTTATGGAGTTGCATGTAAATCTTTCAAGAAGAAGATGCGGTGAACTGTGTCAGAAAACCTATCTCCTTGGGGCGCCTGGGTGGCTCAGTTGGTTGGGCATCCGACTTCGGCTCAGGTCATGATCTCGTGGTCCGTGAGTTCGAGCCCTGCATCAGGCTCTGTGCTGACAGCTCAGAGCCTGGAGCCTGTTTCAGATTCTGTGTCTCCCTCTCTCTCTGACCCTCCCCTGTTCATGCTGTCTCTCCCTGTCTCAAAAATAAATAAACGTTAAAAATAAAAATAAAAAAAAAGAAAGAAAACCTATCTCCTCAATTCCTTTTAATATATTCATGAAATTAAAAAACAAGATATTTCTATGCAGATGATATGAGAAAATGAATGAGCCTGTTTTCTGGACTCTTGTGGAAATTTCTTCCTCCACTGATTACCTTCCAAGACTATCTGGTATGAGATACCTCAGGCATCTGAATGTTAATCTAAATCTGGATGATTAAGCACCCAGAGCAAAGCAACCCCAAGTGTTTTTTCTTATAGGTCTGGGTCTGTACCAGGACTACAGTGCATGTGGCTTCCAAGTAGGTGACTTACATTGTGGTGACTCTTTCGTGTTACATAGAGGAATTTATGGTGATGCACACAAGGAAGAAGTAGCGTTTGCGGAATCTGACCAGGGCTTGGCATGACGTTATGTGCTGTACGGCCGAAACTCACAATGTCTTTCAACCGAGTATCTTCTCATAGTAAAAAAAATTATCAAATGCCTAACATGCATACATGTAGTTATTTTTAAGTTGAATTCTTTTTTTTTTTTTAAGTTTATTTATTTTTTGGGCACCTGGGTGGCTCAGTTGGTTAAGTGCCCAGCTTCAGCTCAGGTCATGATCTCACAGTTAATGAGTTCGAGCCCATCAGGTTCTGTGCTGAAAGCTCAGAGCTTGGAGCCTGCTTCAGATTCTCTGTCTCCCTCTCTCTCTCTCTCTCTCTCTCTCTCCCCTTCCCCTGCTCACTCTCTGTCTCTCTCTCTCCCCAAAATAAATAAATATTAAAAAAATTTATTTATTTTTGAGAGAGAGAGAGAGCATGTGCCAGCAGGAGAGGAACAGAGAGAGAGAGGGAGAGAGAGAATACCAAGCAGGCTCTGCACTGTGAGTGCAGAGCACAATTTGGGGCTCGATCTCACCAACTGCAAGATCATGACCTGAGCCAAAATCAAGAGTTAGATGCTTAACCGACTGAGCCCCCAAGGTACCCCTATAAATTGAATTCTTTTCCGTATTAGGTACTTTATAAAATATACAAATGAAGAGTTTATATAATGATGCTGAGAAGTGTAAAAAGTTCTAATACTTTTTCTAGAATTCTAATGGCTAATCTGTGTACCAGATAAGTCAGGAATGGATTGAAAAATGTGTTAAGATCCTTATACTATCTGCGATTTTACTAAGTATGTGTTGTATTAGTTGTCTATTGCTTCATAATAAAGAACTCCAAAATTTAGTGATTAAAACAACAATAATCACATGTTATCCTTGCAGGTCCTGGGGTCGGGATTTTGGGGGTAGCTTGACCGGTGGCTCTGTCTTTGGGTCTCTCATGAAGTCAAATGAAGATGTTGGTCAAGGCTGCAGTCTCTGAAAACCTGTCTGGGGCTGGAGGACTGACTTCTGAGGTGGCCACTCAAAGCCTGAATGAGCTTCCCAGGGAGCAGGGAGAGATTAGCCCTGAGTTAAGTCCTTACCCACAGAAACGTGTACGGAATACAAATGTAGCTCTTTTAAAGTTTTGGGGTGGCTTGTCGCCAGCAAAGGAAAACTGAAATAGACACTTTTTACTCTTTTGAATCATGGACCCTTCTGGCAGTCTGATGAAACTTATGGGCCCTCCTTAGAATAATGCTTTCAAACCCATAAAATAAAATTCGTAAGAATCCAATTATATTGAAATGTAGGTATGAAGATATCAAAATAAATTCTGTGCTGTAGGAAATTTGTGAACTTTACTAATGCATTAAATAACAACAGGTAGCAATTGGTTTAATAACTACCATCATTTTGAAATAGTGCTAAGCATAACCAGGATATATAAAACCGTAATGTGACATGAAAGTATTTTTGTTTCTATTGGTGACAAAGTCAAGATACTATTGGTATCTTGTAGTATCAATACTACTGATACTATTATGGTTTGTTGCCTATATTAATTACCAGTTGAAGGAAATATTAAATTTCAGATAAAGGTTAGGGAAAATAAAGTTGTAGTTACTTTCCCATTCAAGCTCACAGGCCTCTGAATTTTATCCATGAACCCTAGGCTAAGAGCTTCAGTCGTAAAAGAAACTTTTGGAGTAAATTCTTCTATAATGGAGATAGAAGTTTAAGTTCAAAGAAAATAGGTATAGCAGGAGATTGGCTGTTTTCTCAACTTCCCCAGGAATCCTTCTACCAGAATTCCAGCAGCCGTGTGTCGTACATGACGAGGGCAGCTGTTTTACGACATGCTGCATATGATCCATGTAGAGGGTGCACACGTAGGTATCTGTGTGGGAGCTCTTTTCCTATGACTCCATTACTCTAGTGACCATATAATTTATTATCTAAATTGGAACACTGAGAATGAAAGTGGATCAAATAAATATTTCAATACCACAGGCATAAACCTAGACTCTCATGGGCAAACAGGGATATATGGTCACCTTGTCTGTAATTCACTTGAAATACTGCAGTTTCCTGCAGTAACAATACAAAATTAAATGACACATTATTAGTGATATAAATCTGTGTTTGCCTTTTGCTTTCTCATTCATAGCTTCCAACAGGCTTTGGTTTTCTTGTATTCTCAATGCCTCTTCAGTGGCTTTTCTGAAACGAAAATGTCCAAAATTTAATCATCTTTGGAAATTCAGACATCTCACAATGTTACAGTATTGAGGCTTATGATGGTAAAAAATAAAGTTGTGTATAATGTTCATTATACTTTTTAACTTTACACTGTAAATGTTTACTTTCCTGATATTGAAGTCAGTTAATTTTCCAGGTTTTTGTTTCCCCAGTTTTTTTCTTTTTTTTTGGTAAGCAAAGTTGCAATGTTACACTTTAAAAAACTTTGGCTGGGGGCGCCTGGGTGGCTCAGTCGGTTAAGCGGCCGACTTCGGCTCAGGTCATGATCTCGCACTCCGTGAGTTCAAGCCCCGCGTCGGGCTCTGTGCTGACAGCTCAGAGCCTGGAGCCTGTTTCGGATTCTGTGTCTCCCTCTCTCTGACCCTCCCCTGTTCATGCCCTGTCTCTCCCTGTCTCAAAAATAAATAAAAAACGTTTAAAAAAATAAATAAATAAATAAAATAAAAAACTTTGGCTGTTAATTGGGAAATTTGTCAAAATTAATAAAGGATTGTCTCACTCCAATTTGAAAAGGTAAATGGGAGAAGTTGTACCATTTTCCCTTCAGATTAAGTGGAAAATGTTCACAAAATAATGTTAAGTGACAAAAAAAGCATAATATAAAACTATGTATAATCTAATTTTAATTTTGTACTTAAAATTTATATAAATCATGATCAAAAGATTAGAAGAAAACTAGTCAAACTGTTCACAGTAATTATCTCTGGATGCTGGCATTATGAGAATTTTTTCTTTTACTTATCACTTTTTGCATTTAAAAATTCTCTAGGGGCGCCTGGGTGGCTCAGTCAGTTAAGTGTCCGACTTCGGCTCAGGCCATGATCTCACGGTTCGTAAGTTTGAGGGCCGTGTCGGGCTCTGTGCTGACAGCTCAGAGCCTGGAGCCTGCTTCCGATTCTGTGTCTCCCCCTCTCTTTCTACCCCTCCCCTGCTTGTGTGCTGTCTCTCTCTTCTCTCTCTAAGGTGAATAAACATTTAAAAAATGATAATAAAATAAAATAAAATTTTTCTATATTGAATAAATAGATAATTATCTTTGTAATCAGAAAAATTATCTCATTTCCATTCAACACAGTAATAATGAAATGTGGAGACTTGGAATATAAAAATATAAATATCTGGAGGGAATCTGTTTTTCACTAGGGTTGAAGCACTAAGCCTGCCTTCATGATGAAGACAGGTATAAGGAAAGCTAGTAAAGTGATGAAGTAAAGCAATACTTGTTAAAATTAAAATTTGTATACCTTTGGCCTAAAATTCTATATCTAGGAATTAACTCTCGAGAATTGACATACTACTGCACAAAGACACACGAATAAGAATGTCGATTGCATTTAAAAAAAAAAACCAAAAAATTGTATCAAGTATTCACCAACAGGGGATGAATTAAGTAGAGCCTATTCATACTGGTTGCCCACGCTGGGGCAGTTTTTCTGACTGTTCTGTAAATCTGTCCTTCTCCATATTCAGTGCTCTTTGCATCCTTTTCTCCATCTTGTGAAAATCTAATTATTTCTATTCTTTTCAAAAGACATTGCTATACTTCTTTTGCCAACAGATGTATTTCTTGTTACTAGGGAATGTTCTCTCATTTAGGTATTCTAAATCCTGCAATCTCGCCTGCAGTCGTGGTGTAATTCGAGTTCTCTTTGTTCATGACCAGAGGAAGGACCTCTGAGACTCCTGGATATTCTTTCTTCACCCCTTCTCCATTTGACTGCGTGCCCATCAGCAGTCATCCTGTTTATTTCAGGCAGGGCTCTTTTGTGAACCTTTCCTTGTCCACAGCCTAAATATAGTAAGCCACTGCTAAGAATCTAAGACTTGACAAGAATGAGGAAGAATTTTGCTGTCCGTTGTTAGTCACTTCTACAAAACCACTTGGATAAATGAGTCAAAGACAAAATGGAAGGACAGAAATTATCTTGGACTTGACTGGCACATCTGTAAACTGCTGCTATAAAAGCTGGGCAAATCTTTGCCTGTAAGAAGTTTACAAAGATGTGGGGCACCTGGGTGGCTCAGTCGGTTAAGCGCCCGACTTCAGCTCAGGTCACGATCTCGCGGTCCGTGAGTTCGAGCCCCGCGTCGGGCTCTGGGCTGATGGCTCGGAGCCTGGAGCCTGCTTCCGATTCTGTGTCTCCCTCTCTCTTTTCCCCTCCCCCGTTCATGCTGTGTCTCTCTCTGTCTCAAAATTAAATAAACGTTAAAAAAAAAAATTAAAAAAAAAAGAAGTTTACAAAGATGTGACAATTTGGAATCAAAAGAGGTAACAATTGATTATAGAGACAGCTCACAGAGTTCCATAGGATAAAAGGGAAATGAAGGTAGAGTAGGGAGAAAGTGGAGTTCTCTTTTCCTTTTTTAAAAAAATGATGCATGTGGGGCGCCTGGGTGGCTTAGTCAGTCAAGTGTCCCGACTCCTGGTTTTGGCTCAGGCATAATCTCAAGGTTGTGGGATCAAGCCCTGCGTTGAGCTCTATACTGACAGAGTGGAGCCTGCTTGGGATTCTCTCTCTCCTCCCTCTGTTCCCCCTGCTATGCATGCACTCTCTCCCTCCCTCTCTCTCACTCTCTCTCTCTCAAAAAAAAGATACATGTATATGTAGTATGTATTCTAAATTATCTCCTTAAAATGTTGCAGACCTTCAGTCTAAAACCCACATGAACTTTGTTTTACTCTTGTGTTAATATCTTCATCTGTTCTCAAATATTTCCTTTTCTCATACACTGGGAAAAAATTAGGTAATCCCTTAAACCTTAGCAGATGGTAGCTCCATTTATAAGAAAATTTATAAAAGTTGAAAGCAAATGTAATACATTTGTAATTATTGTCTGAATCAATATCTTGTACTCAATATATCAAACACTTTTATTAAATGACCTAACTAAATTATACTGCATATATTTTGGTATTGAGTTCTTAAAGGAATGGCTAACTTAGATGAAGAGTAAACACTGAAAAAAAAATCCCTCTGACATACACTTATCAGTTATCTGCCTCCCCTGCCCCTCATTATGTGCCTCCCAGCTTCGTAATTTCTAGAGTTCAAAGAGGCTCCTAAATCCCAGCTCTAACTGCTGATATCTGAGGGGAAAAGGAAATAGCATTCGAGAAAGTCCTGTCTATAGGTGTTGTCCTTAACGGCAGGAACTTTGGTGGATTAGCATGAAGAAATTTAATTCTTACATTATCACTTTGAGAAGCAGGAATCCCAGTGGATGAATTACAATCTAAAGCACGTTTCAGCAAGAAAGAACAATTAGCAAATTAAGTCACTGCTTCTTTTCATATTTTATTCTCCAGTCTGAAGAACCTGATAGTTTATTCAAGTTTAGTTCTTGACCCTGCCATGGACAAATAGATAGGTGCTCACATTTGTAAAAGCTCTTCATTGCACCCAGACTGGAAAATAAACTTTGATGTTGAGCCTGCCAACTATAAATAATTAGTCTTGTTTTCTCCTTATGTAGAACATAGGGTTCAGATTTTAGTTATTTCACACAAGTGTACTTTCATTTACTTTTTATCATGTTATTCTTCAATTTGTGGATACTAGTCAGCGAAATTATTTAAGTCACAGACAAATATGGTAAAAAAAAGTCTTGCTTGTGCTCAGTTTTTTTACAGTGTCTTTTGAGAGTCAACATCTGATCTAGACTAAGTTCGATTTTGGGCTGAGAAAACATGCCCAACTCGGTACTTTAGAGAATCTGAAAGTATTTTTTTTTTTTAACGTTTATTTATTTTGGGGACAGAGAGAGACAGAGCATGAACAGGGGAGGGGCAGAGAGAGAGGGAGACACAGAATCGGAAACAGGCTCCAGGCTCTGAGCCATCAGCCCAGAGCCCGACGCGGGGCTCTAACTCACGGACCGCGAGATCGTGACCTGAGCTGAAGTCGGACGCCCAACCGACTGAGCCACCCAGGCGCCCCTGAAAGTATTTTTAAAACTACTGTTTTTTTGTTTTGTTTTGTTTTTTAAGAATTGGATCTACTTAGTGGGCCACTGTTTTGTTATTAAAGATATTTCATAAATGTAGCTTGTAAATAGACATAAAAGATTCATTAACTTGTTTTATTAAGCCAGGCAGATTTTACCTTGCTTCTTCTTCCTCTTTTTTTTTCTTTTGTAGTTCATCTAATAATCTTTCCAAAATCTTAGAGTCAATTTCAGGTTTATTCTCTAAATACAGTCTATTCAGTAAATATTTTCCTGAAATATAAAGAGAATAACATTAATTTTGAAGCTCTATAAAATACAGTGAGATATATTTTGGAAATTAACAATGAAAAATTATTTCTGCCTAAATCCCAATACATTTTCCTTTAAGCATTTATCTAAGTAGAGCCCAGGTTCTTTAAAATCCTGAGACCATCTCAAATCCTTTCTAAGAGATATATATTGGCATGTTAAAAATAATTAAAACATGAAAAGAGATAATATACCTCCCCCCCTTGAAACTCTTTTCAAATATATTTCCTTAAAAGGCAAGATGACAGAATATTCTTAGCCCCCATGTCAAAAATTAGTTAACCATATGTGTAGGGGTGTATTTCTGGGCTCTTTATTCTAGGGGTCAGTTTTTATACCAGTACCATACTGCTTTGATTATTATAGCTTTGTCCAAAGGGATGGAATAGTTAAAATTGAGTTCTTCTATCTTTACATACTTAATATTTCCCATCTGAGGTGAATAAGAACAGGTATATAGTCTCTACTCTCAGCCTCATATATTTCTCATTTAGAAGTTATAGTGCTGACTGGGAATGGGGTGTTAAACTGAGCACCAAAGAATAATTGTTCGGGCCTGATGGAACATCCAGGGGTCCAGCACGCTATCCCTGGCCATCTACTTGGTGAATGGATGTCTCATTTTGTGTACCTCTAAGTCATGAAGGGATTGTTGGGGTGGAATATGTACCTAGGGAGAGTGGAGAGTTTTCCATTTTGTATTGTAACTAAACATATTATCATCAAGAAAAACTTCACTTTCAAATTTACATGATGAATGTATAC
This sequence comes from Panthera pardus, assembly GCF_024362965.1. Lineage (NCBI taxonomy): Eukaryota > Metazoa > Chordata > Mammalia > Carnivora > Felidae > Panthera > Panthera pardus. Next base: position 52,798,130 of record NW_026526732.1, on the reverse strand, counting down.
CAACCATTGTTTCCTGTATCTGATAAGCAGATTACTAAATCAGGTATAATTCCTTTCTCGACTAAGACTATCCACAGTTCTTTTATAATAGGGCAGTTGTCCAGGATCCATCCTCCGTGTTTTGGGGCGCTAGAAGACCTATTTGTGTTTTCTTCAACAGCCTGTTAAGAATGACACACTGGTATTACCATCACAGCCACAGAAGTCAAGAATACTTCTCTGATGTGTCATTTTTGTGGACCTTAACCAATTATCTTTCAAATTCTCACTGGAAAGAAAAAAAAGAATCAGTTCATTTTAAAAGAGAAAATTTTAAAGAAATAAACTAAGTTTTAAAAATTAAGAATGGGAAGCAAAAGCCTTTATTAAATACATAGAACAATACATTTTTGCTATATGCTATTCAGTATTGAGAGAGAGCATGTGCGTGCACACGTACATGAGTGGTAGAGGGGCAGAGAGAGAGAGAGAATCTCAAGCAGGTTCCACGCTCTGCATGGAGCTCAATGTGGGGCTCAATCCCACAACCCTGGGAACATGACCTGAGCCAAAATCAAGAGTCAGGCGCTCAACTGAGAGAGTCACCCAGGCACCCCTGTTATTTAGTATTATAGAATTCAGATCCTGACTTAGGAGGTTTTAGGTACCAAGGGTCCATGAGTCTGCATTTCTAACATGCTCTCAGGTGACAGTTGTCCCTGGGCCACCTTTTGAGTAGCAAGGGCCCAGTCCAGCTTGCCTGTTTTAGTGACAACACTCTTCATTTCCCTTTTGCTCTTCATCCCTCATTGTGAGAGCTGAGAATGTACTGAGATGGTTGCTAAAAGCAGTAAGAGGAATCGGGGCAAAACAAAGCTTGCAGGTGCTTAGGGAGTTCTGCTAAACTCTGCCCCCAACCCTCCTCCCTCAGTGCAGTAGCAACAGCCTCAACACGAGCATGGAAATTAGTGATGTGGATCTGTGAATACACCTACTCTGAGGGTTTCAAGTTTGTGCGTCACCAGGTAATCATAGGATGTTAGAAGTGAAAGGGGAAGAGATGTCACGAGGATGGGTATAACTCCCTGGCCTCTGCAGAATTTAAGATCACCTACTTTTCGAATCTCCATCTCAGTGAAGAGTCTTTTAAAAAAAGAATTTTAAACACTTTGAAATTCTTAACATAGAGAATTAGAGAAAAAGAGAAAGCTATAAAAAAGAAGTATAAATGAAAATAAGTCAGACAGAGAAAGACAAATACTATACAATCTCACTTATATGTAGAATCTAAAAACATGAACTCATAGAAACAGGAAACAGATATGTGGTGGCCAGAGGCAGGGGTCAGGGTGGGGGAATGAGTGTAGGGGATCAAAGGTACAAATGTACCGTTATAAGATGAATAAGTCCTGGGGATGTAATATTCAGCATGGTCTGACTATAGTTTACAACACTATATTGTATATTTTAAAGTTGCTAAGAGAGTCAATCTTAGAAGTTCTCACCACACACACACACACACACACACACACACACACACACACACTAAGTATGTGAAGTGATGGGCGTTAGCTAAAATTATTGTGGTAAACATTTTGCAATATATACATAAACCATATCCTGATGTTATACACCTTAAACTAATATGGTGCTATATGTCAAATACAACTCAACAGGGGTGCCTGGGAGGCTCAGTCAGTTGAGCATCTGGCTTCAGCTCAGGTCATGATCTAACAGTTTGTAAGTGCGAAACCAGTGTTGGTCTCTGTGCTGACAGCTCAGAGCCCGGAGCCTGCTTTAGATTCTGTGTCTCCTTCTCTCTCTTCTCCTCTCTTGCTTACATTCTGTCTCTTTCTCCCTCAGAGATAAATAAACATTAAAAAAAATTAAAAAGAAACAAAAAGAACTCAGTAAAACTGAAAAAAAAAATATAAATGGTTAATGAAAAAAATTATTTTTGTTTTTATTTTTGAGAGAGAGAGAGAGAAAGAGAGCAAGCATGTGAGTGGGGGAGGGGCTGAGAGAGAGAGAATCCCAAGCAGGCTCTGCACCGTCAGTGTGAAGCCTGATGCTGGCTTGAACTCATGAACTGTGAGATCATGAGCAGAGCCGTAATCAAGAGCTGGATGCTCAACCGACTGAGTCACCCAGGTGCCCCAATGGGTAATGAAAATTATACTGTCCAGTTTCAAGATATGAAAATTAAAGCAACACCGAGATGCAATTTATAATATCTCCATCTCACTCAATGGATTTGAAAAATTTAATACCTTCGTAATATATATTTTTTTATTTTGGAGAATGAGCACATGGGCAAGGGTGAGGGGCAGCCAGAGAGAGTGAGAGAGAGAGAATCTCAAGCAGGCTCCACACTCGGCATGGAACTCAACGCAGGGCTCAAACTCACGAACCATGAGATCATCCCCTGAGCTGACATTGAGAGTTGGATGCTCAAACGACAGAACCACCCAGGCACCACCCTTCATAGTATTTTATCAAATGAATAGATCTTATTTTGTTTAATTATTCTCTTACTGTTAAATGTTTACATCACTTACAATTTTAATATAACACTGTCATGAACATCTGTATATATAAATCCTTGCCCAAATGTTATGTATTTCTTCAGGTCAGATTCCTTAGGTCAAAAGGCATAAAAGAATGAACATTTTAAAGGCTTTTCACACACACCGACACATTGCTTCCAAAACATCTGTATCAATTTTCACTCTCTCTATGTGACTATCTCATTATAGCCTCACTAGTATAGATTATTATGCATTTTAAAAAATCTTTGGCAATTTGACAGGTAAGAATCTGTATCCCAAAGTTTTAAGTTTCATATTTTTATCAAAATTTGAACATGAAAATTTTCAATGAACCATTTGCATTTCTTCTTTGATGAAATAATCTGTTTATACCTTTTGCCTGCTTTTATATTAGGGTACTCTATTTTCCTTGATTTGTGAGAAATATTTATATTAAGGAATTAATATGTCATTATTTATTATAAATGCTTGCCCTAGTTTGATCTTTGTCCTAAAATTATGATTCTCATGTTTGTTTGTTTTTTCTTCATAGAGAGAATCACTATTAAATAGCCTCTTTGTTGAGATTTTGCTTGAAGAGTTTTCCCACTGTGTTTGCGCAGGTCCAAATGCGGAAGTTATATTTCTGACTTGACCTCAAGTGACTCTAAGGGAAGAGAGAAGTGAAACATGGGCACATGACACTGCTTCAGGAAAGGAAGTCACTGAAACAGGGCAGGGGGAAGGTGCTGCTGTTGCTGAAGTGGCACAAGGCACTCGGGCCTGGACATTTCAAAGCTGAGGGGAGGAAAGTTTCAGGAGGCAAGGACCTGGGTGCCTGAGGATACACGTTTTGGATGTATAGGTAAAACAGCTTCGGTGTAGGAATCTGTTGAGGGAGATTCCCCAGTTGAGATCACTGTGGAAAGAAGGGGGAACCTGCCTTAGGATTTCATATCTGAAAGAACTCCTGAGTGTGCGGCCCAGCAGAGTGAAGGTGGGACTCTGAGCCTGGAGACTGTGCCTTGCAGGGCAAGTGGTAGGGAGGGGGCCCCTTTGTGCTTGGTCTGTGTCTGGCCCTGCTGTCACCAGAGTCACAGAAGTGGGCTTTCAGGTGTCTGAGCGCTGAAAATAGTGTCACTCTCTTTGGACATCCTCAGGGAAGGGGCGAGTGAGAGAAAGTAATATTTAGAAAAATGATGTAACATTTAAATGCACTATTCATCTTTCTATCCTTTTGTGATTTTAACTTAATAAATTTTTCCCTGTATTTAATGCTGTTTTAGATTCCCTTATTCTATGTTATTTCATGTTTACTTTTAATCACTTGTGAATATATATATATATTATATACAGATATATATATATATGTTTCTCACTTGTATAAACAAATATTTATCACTGTGAAAAATATCTAGAGAGAGAGAGAGAGAGAGATTGAGAGAAGGGACTGGGAGAATCAGAGGAAGCAGGACATGACACAGAGAGACAGAAAAACATAATGACCATGTGACAAACACAGGTACAAGGGCAGAAATGGAGATGTTTTAGAGCAATAGCTGTGTGACCATGGAAGCAGAGCAAAACTGATGTATCACGTAGAGAAGACTACAGTGACTAAAGAAATAGGTTGTGGATATGATACGCAGCCAGATAAGTCATGGGCTGGACAACATACAGCGGCAGGTTCGACACAAAAGCCCCACTTCCCTTGACGTTGTTCTCGAGACATTTTTCTGCTAGGTACTGGGCAAATACCTTTGATATAGTCTGTGTAACAGCTTCAGTTATCACAAGTGTGCAGAGCAATAGGAGCAGAAAAAAGTTCCCAGTGTCCCCCAGCCTCTGTTGTTGTGTGCTCTGTAGCCAGTCAAGACAGAAACCAGGGAAAAGTGCAAATGATTTAGCATGGAAAAAACTTCTGTGCATTCGCCATTGCAAGGGGGTGACTCTTATTTCCCTTTGGTAGAAATGATACCTATCATTATTTCTGTATTTTTAAGACTTTAAAATACTGTTAAACTATAACTCTAAAAGATTCTAAAAATACCGAGATACAGATGTGGTTTCAGAAGCCTCCTTAACCCATCACTCTAGGGAGCCATGCCTAACTGTTCCATTTGCAAATGAAATAAAACCTATTCCCTTTTCCTGGACTGGATCATCCATTAGGCCCAAGTGCACCTGTTCTGCACATGGGCTGTGAGCTTCAGATAAGAAAGTGAAATTAGTGGGAAGCAAAATGGGAAAACAGGATACAAAAATGATTGCAGGAACAATTGGAAAATAAAATACAACCACGACGGTATCTAAAGTAGCATCAAAATACATTAAATACCTAAGAATAAACCTAATGAGAGATACTGAAGACCTCTATCCTGAAAACTACAAAACAATGCTGGGAGAAATTACAGAGCTACAGTAGTTAGTATGTGTGGTACTGGAACACAGATAGACAAATACGTCAATGGAACAGAATAGAGTGTCCAGAAATAGACCACACAGATAGGGCCACTTGATTTATTTTTTAATTTTTATTTATTTTTAAAGTTTATCTATTTATTTAGAGAGAGAAAGAGAGCATGCGAGAGGGGGGGCAGAGAGAGAGGGAAAGAGAGAACCTCCAGCAGGCTGTTCTGCACTGTCAGTGCTGTTACTGACACAGGGCTTGAGCTCATGAACCAGGAGATCATGACCTGAGCCAAAATCAAGAGTTGGATGCTTAACCCACTGAGCCACCCTGGCGCCCCAGGGTCACTTGATTTATGATAGTGGGGAAAGGTTGGTCTTTTCAATAAATGGTGCCGGAATACAGCTGGATATTTGTATTAGAAAAAAATGAACCTTGATGCTCATGTTGTGGGTTTAAAAAAATCCATGTAAAAGTATGTATGTATATATTTATTATTGTTTGTCACTGAAGTACAACTGACATACAATATAATATTAGTTTCAGCTTTACAATATAGTGATTCTGCAATTATATACATTACAAAATAAAGTTTATAATTTTTTACCATGATAATATAAATGTAGTCACCCTCTGTCACCATACAAAGTTATTACAATAGTGCTGATTACATTCCCTATGCTGCACTTTTCATCCCTTTGACTGATTTTTTTTTATTTTTATTTTTTACTTTTAATGGCCTTAGTTTTATTTATTTATTTTTTTAATTTTATTTTTTAAAAATTTACATCCAAATTAGTTAGCATATAGTGCAACAATGATTTCAGGAGTAGATTCCTTAGCGTACCTTACCCATTTAGCCCATCCCCCCTCCACACCCCCTCCAGTAACCCTCAGTTTGTTCTCCATATTTATGAGTCTCTTATGTTTGGTCCCCCTCCCTGTGTTTATATTATTTTTGTTTCTCTTCCCTTATGTTCATCTGTTTTGTCTCTTAAAGTCCTCATATGAGTGAAGTCATATGATATTTGTCTTTCTCTGACTAATTTCACTTAGCATAATAGTCTCCATTTCCATCCATGTAGTTGCAAATGGCAAGATTTCATTCTTTTTGATTGCTGACTAATACCCCATTGTATATATATACCACATCTTCTTTATCCATTCATCCATCAATGGACATTTGGGCTCTTTCCATACTTTGGCTATTGTCCATTAGCTGCTATAAACATTGGGGTGCATGTGTCCCTTTGAAACAGCACACCTGTATCCTGTGGATAAATACCTAGTAGTGCAATTGCTGAGTTATAGGGTGGTTCTATTTTTAATTTTTTGAGGAACCTCCATACTGTTTTCCAGAGTGGCTGCCCCAGTTTGCATTTCTACCAGCAGTGCAGAAAGGTTCCTCTTTCTCTGCATCCTTGTCAACATCTGTCATTGTCTGAGTTGTTAATTTTAGCCATTCTGACTGGTGTGAGGTGGTATCTTATTGTGGTTTTGATTTGTATTTCCCTGATGATGAGTGATGTTGAGCATTTTTTCATGTGTCAGTTGGCCATCTGGATGTCTTCTTTGGAAAAGTGTCTGCCCATGTCTTTTGCCCATTTCTTCACTGGATTATTTGTTTTTTGGGTGTTGAGTTTGATAAGTCTTTTTTTTTTAATTTTTTTTTTAACATTTATTTATTTTTGAGACAGAGAGAGACAGAGCATGAACAGGGGAGGAGCAGAGAGAGAGGGAGACACAGAATATGAAACAGGCTCCAGGCTCTGAGCTGTCAGCACAGAGCCCGACGCGGGGCTCGAACTCACGGACCGTGAGATCATGACCTGAGCCGAAGTCGGACGCTTAACCGACCGAGCCATCCAGGCGCCCCTTGATAAGTTTTTTTATGGATTTTGGATACTAACCCTTTATCCATATGTCATTTGCAAATATCTTCTCCCGTTCCATTGTTTGCCTTTTAGTTTCGCTGATTGTTTCCTTTGCTGTGCAGAAGCTTTTTATTTTGATGAGGTCCCAATACTTCATTTTGCTTTTGTTTCCTGTCTCCAGAGACATGTTGAATAAGAAGTTGCTGCAGCTGAGGTCAAAGAGGTTTTTGCCTGCTTTCTCTTCAAGGATTTTGATGGCTTCCTGTCTTACATTTAGGTCTTTCATCTATTTTGTGTTTATTTTTGTGTATGATGTAAGAAAATGGTCTAGGTTCATTCTCCTGCATGTCGCTGTCCAGTTTTCCCAACACTATTTGCTGAGGAGACTGTCTTTATTCCATTGGATATTCTTTCCTGCTTTGTCAAAGATTAGTTGGCCATATGTTTGTAAATCCATTTCTGGGTTCTCTATTCTGTTCCATTGACCAAGGTGTCTGTTTTTCTGTCAGTACCATACTATCTTGATGATTCCAACTTTGTAATATAGCTTGAAGTCTGGGATTGTGATACTTCCAGCTCTGGTTTTCTTTTTCAGGATTGCTTTGGCTATTCAGGGTCTTTTCTGGTTCCATACAAATTTTAGGATTGTTTGTTCTAGCTCTGTGAAGAATGCTGGTGTTATTGTGATAAGGATTGCATTGAAGGTGTAGATTGCTTTGGGTAGTATCGACATTTTAACAATATTTGTTCTTCCAATCCATGAGCATGGAATAATTTTCCATTTTTTTGTGTGTCTTCTTCAATTTCTTTCATAAGGTTTCTATAGTGTATAGTTTTCAGTGTATAGTTTTTCACCTCTTTGGTTAGATTTATTCCTAGGTATTTTATGGTTTTTGGTACAATTGTAAATGGGATCGATTACTTGATTTCTCTTTCTGCTGCTTCATTATTGGTGTATAGAAATGCAACCAATCTCTGTGCATTCATTTTATATCCTGCCACTTTGCTGAATTCATGGATTGGCAGTTTTATCTAGCAGTTCTTTGGTGGAATCTTTTGGGTTTTCTATATAGAGTATCATGTCATCTGTGAAGAGGGAAAGTTTGACTTTCTCCTTGCTGATTTGGATGCCTTTTATTTCTTTGTATTGTCTGATTGCTGAAGTTAGGACTTCCAACACTATGTTGAATAACAGTGGCAAGGGTGAACATCTCTGTTATGTTCCTGACATTAGGGGGAAAGCTCTCAGTTTTTCCCCATGGAGGATGATATTAGTGGTGGGTCTTTCGTATATAACCTTTATGATCTTGAGGTATGAACCTTCTATCCCCACTTTCTTGAGGTTTTTATCAAGAAAGGATGCTGTATTTTGTCAAATGCTCTCTCTGCATCTATTGAGAGGATCATCTGGTTCTTGTCCTTTCTTTATTAATGTGATGTATCACATTGATTGATTTATAGATATTGAACCAGCCCTGCATCCCAGGTATAAATCCCACTTTATAATGGTGAATAATTCTTTCAATGTATTGTTGGATCCGGTTGACTAGTATGTTGTTGAGAATTTTTGCATCCATGTTCATCAGGGAAATTGGTCTATAGTTCTCCTTTTTACTGGGGTCTTTGTCTGGTTTTAGAATCAAGGTAATGCTGGCCTCATAGAATGAGTTTGGAAGTTTTCCTTTCATTTCTATTTTTTGGAATAGTTTCAAAAGAATAGGTATTAACTCTTCTTTAAATGTTTGGAAGAATTCCCCTGGAAAGCCATCCAGCCCTGGGCTCTTGTTTTTAGGAAGATTTTTGATTACTAATTCAATTTCTTTACTGGTTTTGGGTCTGTACAAATTTTCTATTTCTTCCTGTTTCAGTTTTGGTAGTTTGTATGTTTCTAGGGATCTGTCCATTTCTTCCAGATTGCCCAAATTATTGGCATATAATTTCTCATAATACTCTCTTATTATTGTTTGTGTTTCTGCAGTTGGCTGTGACCTCTTCTCTTTCATTTTTGATTTTATTTATTTGGGTCCTTTCCTTTTTCTTTTTGATCAGACTGGCTAGGGGTTTATCAATTTTGTTAATTCTTTCAAAGAACCAGCTCCTGGTTTCATTGCTCTGTTCTACTGATTTTTTGTTTTTGTTTGGTTTCGATAGCATTGATTTCTGCTCTAATCTTTATTGTTTCCCATCTTCTGTTGGTTTGGGGTTTTATTTGCAGTTCTTTTTCCAGCTCTTTGGGGTGTAAGGTTAGGTTGTGTATCTGAGACCTTTTTTCCTTCTTTAGGAAGGCCTGGGTTGCTATATACCTCTCTCTTATGACTGCCTTTGTTGCATCCCAGAGGTTTTGGACTGTGGTGTTATCATTTTCATTGGCTTCCATGGACTTTTTAATTTCCTCTTTAACTTCTTGGTTAACCCATTCATTCTGTAGTAGGATGTTCTTTAATCTCCAACTATTTGTTGTCTTTCCAAATTTTTCTTGTGGTTGATTTCGTTTCATAGTGTTGTGGTCTGAAAATATGCGTGGTAAGATCTCGATCTTTTTGTACTTGTTGAGGGCTGATTTGTGTCCCCAGATATGATCTATTCTGGAGAATGTTGCATGTGCACTCGAGAAGAATGGTATTCCACTGCTTTAGGATGAAATTTTCTGAATATATCTGTCAAGTCCATCCGGCCCAGTGCGTCATTCAAAGCCGTTGTTTCTATGTTGATTTTCTTCTTAGATGATCTGTCCATTGCTGTCATGATCCCAGCATTGTGGGATCGAGACCCACACTGAGCATGGAGCCTGTTTAAGACTCTCACTCAGGACACCTGGGTGGTGCAGTGGGATAAGCATCTGACTTCGGCTTAGGTCATGATCTCATGATTTGTGAATCTGAGCCCTGTGTTGAGCTCTGCACTGACAGCTCAGAGCCTGGAGCTTACTATGAATTCTTTGTCTCCCTCTCTCTCTCTGCCCCTCCCCCGCTTGTGCATGTTCTCTCTCTCACTCTCTCTAAAAAATAAACGTTAAAAAAACGATTCTTTCTGTCTCTCTCTCCCTCTGCCCCTCCCCCACCACTGGCACTCATGCATTCTCTCTTTTAAATAAAATAAATAAATAAATAAATAAATAAATAATAAAAAAAAATCTAATGTGACTTAAACTCCTCCACAATCCCAGAGTGGCAGTTTATCATCTAGTGACACTACATACATTCCTATATATATCAGAAATGCTTTGGTACTCCCTGTAGATTTGTATCCTCCAGAATAAACTCTGAAGAGAATGGAGAAATTTTTCCGTGAAGGGTCAGGATGGGGCTTCCATCATGCTAAAGACCTGCTTCACTTGTATGTCTCTCCTCTGGGATGCTCTGTCTCACCTTCCATGCAGAGATGACTATCTTGACCTTAGTGGGATTCCTACAACTTGCACATATCTACTTATCACTTAGTACATGATAGCTCATTTCATCAGCCTTCCCCACCTGACTGATGGCTCCTTAAAGAGTTGCATTTAATTCATCTTCATAGCCCTAGAATCTAGCATATTAAAGGGCAAGCAGTAGGTTCTCAGAAGGTTTATTTTTTTAAACATTTTTTAAGTTTATTTATTTATTTGGAGGTTGGGAGGGGGGAGAGCACAGTGGGGGAGGAAGAGAGAGAGGGAAAGAGAGAATCCCAAGCAGGCTCTGTGCTGTTAGTGCAGAGCCCAATGTGGGGCTCAAACTCACAAACCATGAGATTATGACCTGGGCTGAAATCAAGAGCTGGACACCTAACCGACTGAGCCACCCAGGCACCCGTCAGAATGTTTCTGAAGGAATCAGTTGATGACAAAACAACCTGAAGACATGCAGAAGGAGTTGAAAGATCTCTATGGGAAGCTCAGAGGGGGACAGCAATTCATCCTGGGTATAGTCTGGGACTCAAGGAGCCTACCCAATGTGTTATAGAGTGGTGCTATACTCTCAAAATATTTTTTTTCTCCTCCCAACATTTAATTATATCACTTTCAAATTACATAGAAATACCAAAGAAATTCATTGAGAGTCCAAAACAGATTTGTTGTCTTTGGCTGTTGCTCTGAATGCTTACTCAAGGTCCCTGTACAAAACAGACCCATATGGATATCTTGTTCTTTATAAACCAGAGATAAACCTGGTTTACCATCAGTAAGACAAAGCATCTGAGGCTTCATTTTCCCCTTAGATTGGAAAATCACTTGTGTGTCCATCCATTTCCCCTATGAACACATGTTCAAGGTGGTTGGATGAAATAATTTAGCTCTGGAGTAAAATTTGTCTTGGTTAACAACTAATTAGCTCATAGATGAAATATCTGTTTTGGCACTGGCTTCCTATGCACCATATTTTAACCAACTGAACTCAGTTAAACAAAAGTTAATAAAGAATTAATTCCAAAGCTATGAAATTATATTGCATAGTTGTTGAAATTAAAAATAACTAAGCATTAAAGGTTTGGATATGGATTTCTTACCTCTTTGATGATTTCCTCTAGGATTTCAGCATGTTTTTCGTATGGATGTTCAAAGTTCATATCCTTTGTCATTTTTACAGTCTCCTCTATTATAGAAAGAACCTCTGGATGATCGGCAGTTACCTCTTCTATTGAGTCTTCTGTTGAATCTAAAGTAAAATAACCTAATGCCATTAATAATTTTAGTGGACAATGCCATTTGCAATAGAACATGATAGTTAATACTTGACCCCCCAAAATAGTATCTTTGTGTTTACTGCTGTACATGCTCCAAGAAGGGGGAAATAGTCTAGGGAGGAAATGTTAAGTTAGGAAACACAAAACATCAGAGCAGTGGCTTATAGCTAGTGTTTTGGAACAAAAGTGAATGAGGTAAGAAGAAAATCACGTCCAGCAGGAGTCAAAACCCAGGAAGCCAGGTAGAAGAGGTAGAAACCAAAGGATTGTAGGGCTCAAGCTAAAATATGCGCATCTAGGGAATTAATCAGAAAACAAGATGAATACTTCCAATTATAAGCATAAGACCACATGAAACAGTAAGTGGATAAGAAGCAGGCAGGTTGGCAGAGATGGAAGAATGGGTGGCACAGGCTGGTTTTTCTAGTGCTATACTTCATTCTTGTCCTCATTGCATTCTTGTCCTCATTGCACTCTTGTCCTCATTCTTGTCCTCATTGCATGCTGAATGCCTCCTCACACAGCTGAGGTGGTTCATAGACTGCATCATGATATAAACATTCATCCATTCCTCTAATCAGGCAAGAGATTGGCAGCTCCACTTGACTCCTCTACCTCTGCCTTTCCAGTTGTGCTTCCTGAGCTGCTGCCTTAATGCTCCATCCACCAGGGTCTCCTGCTAGAGCATAATTTATCCCAGCCCAGAAAAACTCCAAGGGCTTTCAATGAGCAGCTTCTGCTGCCCTCTGCTGCGAAGTGAGGAATCTGTTCTTAGGGATGGAGAGAGCCAGCAGTTCCTGGGGAACCAGAGTGGAAGAGACAAGAACCCATGATGTTCCTGTAGCCTTGGGAAGGGGGCATGATGAGGCAGAAAGAGCCAGGCAAAGATACCAAATGCTCTAGAAGCTGCTAGTTGTTCACTCATTATCCATTCTTCTCGTTCTTAGTAACAGAATCCGGATTTTGTTGGGGTCAGCAATGTGTCCAGCTAAAAACACTACATCTCCCAACTTCCCTTATAGCTTAGATAGCCCATAGGTAAGATGTGAGCATATTTTTTTCGTGGTGAGACTTCCTGTCACTTCATTAAAGAAGAATAATTCAAAAGAAAAGCGGTGGGGCGCCTGGGTGGCTCAGTTGGTTAAGCGCCCAACTCTTGATTTTGGCTCAGGTCATGATGTCACTTGGATCGGTGAGATTGAGCCCCGCCTCGCTCCTCGGGGGTTCCGTGCTATCAGTGAGGATTCTCTCCCCCATCTCTCTGCCTGTCCCCCACATGCTCTCACTCTCTCAAAATAAATAAACTTTTTAAACAATTTAAAAAAATAAAGAGGAATACCTCAGCTGGGTGGAGTGCCAGTTTTTGTCCCTTACATTTTTCCTCTTCCTGCTAAGCACACTGTTATGATGGCTGGAGCATCATTGGCCATCTTGTAACTTTTTCTGGTAGCCACATGCCAGGGATGGCAGGACAGAAAGATAGAGTCCCTGTTTCACTAAAACAATAAATCACATTTTCTTTTTTTCTGTGTTCTTGCATGTCTAACTGTTCACCATAGAGTAGCCTTTAAGACAGAACATTAATAATGTTATTTTTAAATCACATCTTTCTCCTTCAAAATTCTTAAGAAATTATTTATGATTTTTAGATCCACAATCGAAGTGAACCAAATAACCCAAATATTAATTTACCTTTTTAGGGGTCCAACTTAAGATTTTTTTAAATATTAAATATTAGTGGCTGAGAGCTACTTTCATTTAGGTATTTTGTTTTGTTTTGTTTCTTGTTTTTAAAGATGAATTTTTTTTTTATTTTTTTAATTTATATCCAAGTTAGTTAGCATATAGTGCAACAATGATTTCAGGAGCAGATTCCTTAATTCCTCCTACCCATTTAGCCCATCCCCCCTCCCACAACCCCACCAGTAACCCTCTGTTCTCCATATTTAAGAGTCTCTTATGTTTTGTCCCCCTCCCTGTTATTATATTATTTTACTTCCCTTCCCTTGTGTTCATCTGTTTTGTGTCTTAAAGTCCTCATATGAATGAAGCCATATGATATTTATCTTTCTCTGACTAATTTCACTTAGCATCATACCCTCCAGTTCCATCCATGTAGTTGCAAATGGCAAGATTTCATTCTTTTCGATTGCCGAGTAATACTCCATTGTGTGTATATATATATATATATATATATATATATATATATATATATATACACACACACACACACACACACACCACATCTTCTTTATTCATTCATCCTTCGATGGACAATTGGGCTCGTTCCATACTTCGGCTATTGCTGATAGTGCTGCTATAAACAATGGGGTGCACATGCCCCTTTGAAACAGCATACCTGTATCCCTTGGATAAATACCAAGTAGTGCAATTGCTGGGTCATAAGGTGGTTCTATTTTTAATTTTTTTGAGGAACCTCCATACTGTTTTCCAGAGTGGCTGCACCAGTTTGCATTCCCACCAGCAGTGCAAAAGAGATCCTCTTTCTCTGCATCCTCGCCAACATCTGTCATTGCCTGAGTTGTTAATGTTAGCCATTCTTACAGTTGTGAGGTGGTATCTTATTGTGGTTATGATTTGTATTTCCCTGATGATGAGTGGTGTTGAGCATTTTTTCATGTGTCAGTTGGCCATCTGGATGTCTTCTTTGGAGAAGTGTCTATCCATGTCTTTTGCCCATTTCTTCACTGGATTATTTGTTTTTTGGGTGTTGAGTTTGATAAGTTGTGTATAGATTTTGGATATTAACCCTTTATCTGATATGTCGTTTGCAAATATCTTCTCTCATTCCGTCGGTTGCCTTTTAGTTTTGCCGATTGTTTCCTTTGCTGTGCAGAAGCTTTTTATTTTGATGAGGTGTCAATAGTTTATTTTGCTTTTGTTTCCCTTGCCTCCAAAGATGCATTGAGTAAGAAGCTGCTGCAGCCAAGATCAAAGAGGTTTTTGCCTGCTTTTTCCTCAAGGATTTTGATGGCTTCCTGTCTTACATTTGGGTCTTTCATCCATTTTGAGTTTATTTTTGTGTATGGTGTAAGAAAGTGGTCCAGGTTCATTCTTCTGCATGTCGCTGTCCAGTTTTCCCAGCACCACTTGCTGAAGAGACTGTCTTTATTCCATTGGATATTCTTTCCTGCTTTGTCAAAGATTAGTTGGCCATACGTTTGTGGGTCCATTTCTGGGTTCTCTATTCTGTTCCATTGATCTGAGTGTCTGTTTGTGTACCAGTACCATACTGTCTTGATGATTATAACTTCATAATACAGCTTGAAGTCCACAACTTAAGATCTTGACTAGAGCTTAGAAACTTCTTTTAAATGTAGATGTTCCACTGGTTTCATCTGTGAATAAAACTCTGTTAACACCTAAAGAAGAGTATTAATTGTAGGTGATTCCCAAAGAAGAGTGTGGTATGGGACCAGGGAGCCAGGACTCGTGTTCCTAATTTTTTAAATTAAATTTACAATCATAGTAATCAAATAGGTAAACAATAGGGCACATAATATCAGCAGTGAAAAATAAAGATAGTGACTTAACCTATAACAAAACAAGAGTAATTTTAGTTTCATATAATGCCAATGGATCTAAATTGGAAAAAAAAAATCAAATTTGCCCTTCCTGTTGTAACTAACAGTCTCTTAGCTCCAACAGGTAAAGGCTGTGCTTATCTCAGACAGATAGGGCAGGGAGAATGCTTTTATATGTGGGCATACTGGCAAGTGCTGGCATCACTCCAGCAGTAGGTAGAGGCCCTGATGCCTGCTTCTACCTTGGACTGCCTCCCTCAAAGAGAAAACAGACAGTATGGGGAAGAGGCTGTCTTTGTGTATTTGTCCTAGGAACTCTGCAGCAGCTGAGATGGGGCTCCCAGATGCTACTTGACCAAAATTTTAATGTCTGGGGTCTTCCCGTGAAGTATGTGTGTGTGTGTGTGTGTGCGTGTGTGCGTGTGCGTGTTGGAGAAGTGCCATACATAGTTGTCTGACAGTGCCCAGTTCAATTTCTATGATACTAAAATATACCACAGCCAAGCATACATCTGTCTGAATCAGGAGGAATCAACCAACCAAACAAACGAACAAAACCCCAGCTCTATATCATAAAACACAATAACTTAGAGATGCATTTTATTTATTTATTTATTTATTTATTTATTTATTTATTTATTTAAATGTTTGTTTTGAGAGAAAGAGAGTGTGAGTAGGACAGGGGCAGAGACACATAATCCGAAGCAGGCTCCAGGCTCTGAGCTGTCAGCACAGAGCCCGTCGCAGAGCTTGAACTCACAAACTGTCAGATCATGACCTGAGCTGAAGTCAGACGCTTAACCGACTGAGCTACCCAGGCACCCCTACAGATGCATTTTAAAACTAAATATCAAAAGGTTGGACCAATAGAAAAAAAAGCATATAAGTATATATTAAATCTCTGGTTGAGATGAAGGTTTTGTAAGGTCTGAAGGTAAATGGAAGAAATAAACAAAGTGAAAGTAATGATTTGACTACAAAAATATGAAAAATCCCTCTACTTTAAAAACAGCAAAATGATTTAAAAGACAAACCACCCAATGTGGAAAAAAATATAAAAAATAAGGTACTAATATAGCAAGTTATTATAGGAACCATATAATTGATATAACAATTTGGAAAAATTAGCACAAGACCAAAATGGTCAACTCAGAAAAGAAGAAGTATAAATGGTTAACAAATATTAAAAATTATATTTCAGAAATAGTCAAATGAAAATTGAAATTATATTTAAAAGAGAATATATCATGGGGCGCCTGGGTGGCTTGGTCGGTTAAGCGTCTGACTTTGGCTCAGGTCATGATCTCACAGTCCGTGAGTTCGAGCCCCGCATCGGGCTCTGTGCTGACCGCTCAGAGCCTGGAGCCTGTTTCAGATTCTGTGTCTCCCTCTCTCTCTGCCCCTCCCCTGTTCATGCTCTGTCTCTCTCTGTCTCAAAAATAAATAAACGTTAAAAAAAAATAATAAAAAAAAAATAAATTATATTTAAAAGAGAATATATCAAGAAAACAATAGCACATATTTTGTATATTACTGTGGGAACATTATTTGGAATAACTTTTGTGCAAAGCAATCTGACTCTGTCTATAAAAGTTCATACTCATTAAACTAGTGATTCCAACTATGTCAACGTAAGTGTCCAATTTGGGGGATAATTTTAAGCTTCAATACAAACGTGATAAAATATGAAATAAATGGAAATAAGATCCATAAGCATGGCATGAGTCACATTCATTTTGTTACCATCTTTACCAGTTTTAGAGGCTTGATCACCGAGGATATTTTCTGAATTCTTTTTGTCTTCACTGTCTTCTAAAGAGCTTTCTCTTTGGTATTCACGAGTGAACACTGCATGAAAGAATAATATGCTTTATCAGCTAATCTGTTTATAGTGGGAAAGATATGGCTAAGAACATCAGCAATATATTTATTACCATCTTCATCAAATGAAGACTGCATCTCTTCTAAAGTCTTATCCACATCAGTTGGGAACTTGTCATACTCCTTCCTTTCAAGTTCTCTTAAAGTTGACTCTGTTGAAAGATAGTAATGGATTGTGTTAGCAAATATAGTCGGGGGGTAGGGAGACAGGTATAGTGATTAAATCCTCCGCTTTTTAAAGACAGACAGACTTGTGTGTGAGTTCTGATTCAGACAGTGTGGCTTTGGCAAATCATTTGATCTCTGTTTCAATTTCTATTGGGCAAAATGAGGATTATCAAACTGAAAGCACTGTTGTAAGGATTAAATGAGATAATAGAAGCAAACACTTAGAAAATGCTTGGCACACAGGAAGCCTAATCCATGTTGGCTGTCATTCCCTGTGTTATTATAGAATTTTCTATGTTAAAAAAACCCTCAATATTCTCCACTGACAAATTTTTCTTAAAAGTATATTGGGAAAAAAGACAGTCTCTTTAAACAAATGGTGCTGGGAGAACTGGACAGCAACATGCAGAAGAATGAAACTAGACCACTTTCTTACACCATTCACAGAAATAAACTCAAAATGGATAAAGGACCTGAATGTGAGACAGGAAACCATCAAAACCCTAGAGGAGAAAGCAGGAAAAGACCTCTCTGACCTCAGCCGTAGCAATTTCTTACTTGACACATCCCCAAAGGCAAGGGAATTAAAAGCAAAAATGAACTATTGGGACCTTATGAAGATAAAAAGCTTCTGCACAGCAAAGGAAACAACCAACAAAACTAAAAGGCAACCAACGGAATGGGAAAAGATATTTGCAAATGACATATTGGACAAAGGGCTAGTATCCAAAATCTATAAAGAGCTCACCAAATTCCGCACCCGAAAAACAAATAACCCAGTGAAGAAATGGGCAGAAAACATGAATAGACACTTCTCTAAAGAAGACATCCGGATGGCCAACAGGCACACGAAAAGATGCTCAACGTCACTCCTCATCAGGGATATACAAATCAAAACCACACTCAGATATCACCTCACACCAGTCAGAGTGGCCAAAATGAACAAATCAGGAGACTATAGATGCTGGAGAGGATGTGGAGAAACGGGAACCCTCTTGCACTGTTGGTGGGAATGCAAATTGGTGCAGCCACTCTGGAAAACAGTGTGGAGGTTCCTCAGAAAATTAAAAATAGACCTACCCTATGACCCAGCAATAGCACTGCTAGGAATTCACCCAAGGGATACAGGAGTACTGATGCATAGGGGCACTTGTACCCCAATGTTTATAGCAGCACTCTCAACAATAGCCAAATTATGGAAAGAGCCTAAATGTCCATCAACTGATGAATGGATAAAGAAATTGTGGTGTATATACACAATGGAATACTACGTGGCAATGAGAAAGAATGAAATATGGCCCTTTGTAGCAACATGGATGGAACTGGAGAGTGTTATGCTAGTGAAATAAGCCATACAGAGAAAGACAGATACCATATGTTTTCACTCTTATGTGGATCCTGAGAAACTTAACAGAAACCCATGGGGGAGGGGAAGGAAAAAAAAAAGAGGTTAGAGTGGGAGAGAGCAAAAGCATAAGAGACTCTTAAAAACTGAGAACTGAGGGTTGATGGGGGGTGGGGGGGGTGGGTGATGGGTATTGAGGAGGGCACCTTTTGGGATGAGCACTGGGTGTTGAATGGAAACCAATTTGACAATAAACTTCATATATTGAAAAAAAAACAACATTGAAAGAAAAAAGTATATTGGGAGTGAAATTAGCAAAACTAGGAAATTAGTGGAACTAGCAAGAAAATTCCAATTAAAATGATTTTAAGAACCCTACTGTCAGATTTAGAATAATTACTGAATTTGAAAAAGGAAAGGAAGAGATTTTTAAGTTTGCAGTATATAAGAGATGGCCTCTGTTTCTAAATTCCAGTGGAAGAAAGCAATTCGTGGCAAGACCTAAAATCTATGATTTCATGCCGTAACTTGATATGAAAGGACTCACTACAGACTCCAAGAAACATTACCGATCACTACTCTTCTTAACTGGAGCCCAACTAGTTGCTCTCCTGATCCAGGTTTCATTTAAATGTCCTCTCTTCCCTGCTCATCCTAACACTCCAGCACTCCTGCCTCATTACCGCCTGACCTACTACTGTGTTATATTTTTTCCATTTGTTCACTTGTTTCTTTTTTCCTCCTCTGTATTTCATTAAAATGTAACAATCACAAAGACAGGAGTTTCTGTGTCTTGTTAACTGCTGTGGCCCAGTGCCTAAATCATGTGTAATACACAGTGGGTACTCAAGTTGAGTGAGTTAATGAATTCATTTTGTCAAGCCTTAAATAAGTTGAATAACAAGCCATCTTGGTCAATATTTCTCAAGCTTTAGTTTGTGAGTTGTCCATGAATATTTTAAAAACTTTTGGTTTTTCTTTGAAGATAACATACTAAAATTTAAATTCATTCTGAATCATCTGGATGATCTTTTGGATGGCAGGTAATTTAAAGGCTGGTCTTTTTGCTGTTGTTTTTGCAATCCCCTGGGCACCGTGTTGGACTCTTTTACTTGTTTGTAGGCTAATGAGAAAGGAGAGAGGCAGATTCGTTAGGCAAATAACCTGTTTTTTTTCCTAGCAAAAGTTCAACAGTGCCACGTAGGAAGAGATAATTTCCTTGCTATTTAAATAATTTCAAGCATAGAAAATGACAGAAGCTTTCCAATTTATGGAAAAAGTTTTCCTCATCTGGAGAGTTACAGAACTGTGTTAATTGATCACTAAGGCTTCTTCCAGCTTCACTGTTTTAAAATTTTTCATATTTATTCATTTATTTTAAGAAACAGAAGAGAGTGCACACAAGCAAGAGAGGGACAGAGAGAGGGGGAGAGAGAATCCCAAGCAGGCTCCATGCTGTCAGCACAGAGCCCAACATAGGCTTGATCCCATAAACTGTGAGATCATGACCTGAGCCAATATCAAGAGTCCAATGGTAAACTGACCGAGCCACCCAGGTGCCTCTTTGTAACTGTTTTGAATTTGAAATTAAAATTCCCCAAATAGAAAAAAATAATTTTTAAAAAAGTTTATTTATTTCTTTTGAGAGAGTGAGAGGGCACGTACACACACATGAGTGGGGGAGTGGCAGAGAGAGAGGGAGAGAGAGGATCCCAAGCAGGCGCCACACTGTCAGCATGGAACCCAATGTGGGGCTTAATCTCAGAACCGTGAGATCACGACCTAAGCCCAAATCAGAAGTCAGATGCTCAACTGACTGAGCCACCCAGGTGCCCCAGGAAAACTTAATTACAATGGGGGCCGACATACACACCTACATACTAAAGTAGCAGCAGCAGCAACAACAACAACAATGTAAACTCCACAAGAATCAGGCGGAGTGTTGTCACAATTGGTGTAAATGAAGTTATATAAATTCTACTCAGTCTCTGCCCAGCCAGCAAATCCATAATAGTAAATCCAAATTTGGAAGCTCTTTCTGATTCCTTTCCTTAGAAGCCTAGGACTGAAATCTTTTCTCTGTTCATGAATCAGGTTTATGTATATTCATGTCTTCAACCCATTATTAAGAGGCTGCCCCGTACAACATGCTAGGGGATCGAGGCGAGCAAACCAGGTCCTAGCCCTCAGGCAGCCAGGCTGAACTGTTGACCTAAGCTTAGAACACGCATTTAAAAGAGATAGTTCACCTTGTCTTTTAGCTTGTAGTTTTGTGAGAAGCTGTTCTTTCACAGCTTTAATCGCTGCTTCGGTGGCCTCAGCGATAGTATCGTTTATTAATGACTGAAGGGCTTTATCAAAACGTGGTTGAACAAGTTTGGCATAGTCAATTACCTGCAAAGAGTATTTGAGAAAAGCAACAAAAGCACAAATCACATGAATATTAAACACATTGTTCACCTGTATCTATTTCTAGATCTATACTTACCTATCTCAAACATCTTAATGCTGCTTGAAGTATGTTATTTTCGGAATTCAATGTTTTTGAGTACATGCTTTCATAGAAATTCAGACATACTTTCCATGTAGTATGATGTATTTATATATGTATGTATCATGTAATATATATTCAAGTTACATATTTTTAAGTCAATTTTTCATGGATAACTTACATACAATAAAAGGCATCCATTTTAAGTATACAGTCTAATGAGCTTTGACAAATATATACACATAACAACTATAATCAATATATGGAACATTTATATCACTCCAGAAAGTTCCCTTATGCTTCTTTATAGTTAGTTCCTGGGCCCTGGACACTACTTTCTGTTTTCTGTCACTATATATTAGTTTTGCCTTTTCTAGAATTTCATATAGAGCCATTTAGTATGTAATCTTTCCAACCTTTTCTCCTTTATACACTGTTTTTGAGATTCATCAGTGTCATTGCATACATCAGTAATCAGTTCCTTTTTATAGTTAAGCAGTATCACTGAATGAATATGCTGCAGGTTTTTTTTTTTTTTATTCATTCATCTATTGATGTACACTTGGGTTTTTCCAGTTTGGGGCTGTTATATAAATAAACTAGCAATGAACATTTGTGAGGAAGTCTTTTTGTGGTCATATGTTTTTATTTCTCTTAGACAAATACCTAGAAGTGGAATTACTGGGTCATATTGTAAATGTGTATATGATTGAAAACAAAATTTTTTTAATGTTTATTTATTTTTGAGAGAGATAGAGAGAGACCGAGTGCAAGCGAGGGAGGGGCAGAGAGAGAGGGAGACACAGAATCCGAAGCAGGCTCCAGGCTCTGAGCTGTCAGCACAGAGCCCGACATAGGGCTCGAACTCATGAACCGTAAGATCATGACCTGAGCCAAAGTCGGACACTCAACTGACTGAGCCATCCAGGCGCCCCAAATGTGTATTTGATTTTATAATAAGCCATTAAACCATTTCCAAAGTGGTTGAACTACTTTACTTTCCTACCAGCAAATGTATACAAATTACAGTTACTCCACATCTTCACCAACACTTGGTTTTGTGAATCTTTTAAATTTTAGCCATTGTAGCGGGTGTGAAGAAGTATCTCGTTGTAGTTTAAATTCACATTTCCCTGATCACAATTCATTTTGACCTTCTTTTTTGGGTGCTGTTGGTCAATCACTCGCTTTCTGTTTTTATTCATATGTTCAACTTTTGGTCATTTAAAAAACCGGGTAATAATTCTCTATATATTCTGAATATAAGACCATTGTAGAGTAGATAATATACTCTACATATCGGGATGTTAGAAATATATTTCTATATGCCTCTTAAGTTTAAATAATACCTCCACACTTCTAGATTCCATTTTACTTTTCCTTCAATATGCTTATATTACTTTATTCCAGGCCAATAAATATACATCTTCACTGTCATTTTTAATGGATGCACAGTATTAGATATTAGATGAACATATTATGCCTTATTTAACTAAAATGCTAATAATATATATTTAGGTATACATGTTTTTACTATTATAATAGTAACGAGGCTATGATGAACACAGTTATGTATCTATCTTTGATCAGTTTCTTTACCAAAAATTTATAAAATAGGATTGGCAGTTCAAAGGATATGCAAAGGACTTTAGGCTCTTACATATTTCTAATTGCCATCCCTAATGGTTATGCTCTTACAAGCATTATATGAAAATGTACTTCTCCACATCCTAGCCACACATCAATATTGGGTATTAACAGTGATCTTTCAACTCCAACAGTGAGATTGACAGATCTCTGGGGTTTTTTGGCATCTCTCTGGTTATCAGGGAGGTGATAACCATTTTCTCATGATTAATGGCTATGCTGTTGTATCTATTATTTTGGGAATTGTTTGTTTGCTACTTTTTTCCATTAGGGCTTCATCTGCACTTTGGTTTGTAAGAGCTCTTTATATTTTAAACTTATAATTCGTTTGTCTGACACATACTTTAATATAATGTTTGTGGTTTGTAAACAAACCATATGTGGTAATGATAAACCACAGAGTGGTAGAAAATATTCATAATGCTTATTATCTAAAAAGACCTTGCATATAGACAATTTAAGGAACTCCTACCAATAATATGTAAAAAAAAAAAAAATTTCAAATGCCCAATAGGCTTGAGCAAACACTTCAAAAAGAGAATATTTGAATGACCAATAAACAAAGAAAAAATGTCTAACCTCATTCATTTCAGGGAAATGCAAATTAAAACCACAGGGAGATACACCTATTAGAATGGCTTAAATTAAAAAGACTGACCATAACGAAAGTTGGAAGGAATGTGGAATAACATAATTCTCACACACTGCTGATCAAGTTGTAAATGGATAGAATTCATTTGGAAAAGTTTGGCGTTCTCTACACAAGTTGCATACTCAATGTCCCAGGAATCTTACTACTAGATATATCTCCAAAACATATAAAGATACCATGTATGCACCGTAAGACATGTACAAGAATGTTTATAGCAATATTATTCATAATACTCAAACTGTAATCAATCCAAATTTTATTAACACTCAAGTGGATAAATAACTTATAATATAATACAATCAATATAATGCAATAAAAAATACATAGATCGAGGCTATATGCAGTAACATGTATAAACAACACTCATAAATATCATAATCATAATGTTAAGTGAAAAAAGCCAGGCACAAAGAACATAAATTGTCTAAGTCTAGAAAGTTAAAAAAAAAACATGCAAACTAATCTATGGCATTGGATGTACACTTCCAAGGTAAAACCATAAGAGAAAAGAGTAGGAGTGAATACCATCAAGTTCGGGGCAGAACTTACCTTTGTGGAAGGAATAAGAGGATCAACATTGGGAAGAGGCATGAGGGGGTTTTCAGGGTGCTGGCAACTCCATATTTGTCCTGGGTGGTGGTTATATGGGGTTTTTTTGGTGGTAATTCACTGAGCTTCACTTTTCTGTTTGTTTGTCATATGTTAGAGTAAAAAGTTAAAGCAAATAGAAAATGTCACCCCTGAGTTCAAAGGAATAGCACTTGAAATAAATCCAAACTCCTTCTTCTCAGGGCTGCAGTGTTCTGTCTGACTACATCTTCAGCCCTCATCATCTTCTGCCTTCCCCCTTGTGTTCTCTACTCCAGCACACTGGCCTTCGCAGAACTGCTGTCCATTCTAACCCCTCACCGAATCCTTGGGTTCTGCCTTCAAATTATACCCTCCATCTGCCTACACCTTACCACCTCTACTGCTATCACTCTGGTCTAAACTACACATAATTTCTCTTCACTTTACTGAGGGTGGAGAACAAGATCTCTGGGGAGAGAGGCCAAGGAATGGACAGGCCAGGGTGTCTGTCACCACAGAGGGTCATCTTGGCAGATACTAAGGATGATGGCAGGAGTGACTGCATGGAGAGAGGGATGGTGAGCTAGGACTGTGACCCAGGAAACAGGAGATGAATGAAACCAAAACAGGTAATGGGTGGCACAGTCCACATGACATGGCAGTCAAACCTGGGGGCTTTGGGGAAGCAGGGAAAGGCTGTGGACTCGGAAACTGCAATAAGCAGCAAGGGGGAGGCTTTCCCCACACCAAACCCAGTGAAACAATTACCCAATTGACGGTGTGAAATTAAGAACACTAAATACAAATCTTGTGAATCCGAAAGTCCTACAAATTATAGTCAAGTATAGGTAGGTAGATAGCTAGCTAGCTGAATGAGTACTTACCTTTCCTTTGTAATTTTCTGCAAGCAAATTGCTAAGTGTTGTTTTCCCTGAAGACTGAGGTCCAAATATGAATACTTTAAATGGTGGTGCCGGCATAGGCGGAAGAAGATAGGGACGTGGGTTCAATAAAAATTTTTTTAATGCTTCTTCTGATGAAAGACAGTACATTTTACCTAGAAAACTTAAAATATGCCATAATCATAAACAACTGAAAAGAGGTACGGACAAGTTTTAAATTTAAGTTGTGAAAATCTTACCTCACGGAAAAGTCTGGTAGTCCTGGATTAATGTTACCTTCTTTTAAAGTCACAGGACATGTACGTCCCCATCTGCTTCTCTGCCATCTATACCTTGGTGCGATAAGTTTATAAGATGCAAGAGTACGGAACAGCTCATCCTGCTAATCACAAATACCACACTAAAAATGTGGGCATCGTTTTGCTAAAATTAACAGTATGAAGTATTTAATTTTTTAGTTGGTAGTGCTTTGCTATTTAAGAAAGAATTTATTAAGAAAATGTTGGCTTTTTTCTTAATTGCAAACATTCTGTACTTGTCCAAAATGTAATAAGACAAATAGTTGTCATTTCTATTATGACCCTGGTTTAAATTTTATCAAGCATTTTGTGCTATGAAGTAGAAAGACTATAATGTAGATAGAATGTTTTTTATGATCTTCTTGTATTACCTGATTTGAAAAAAATTCTTACTGAAAAGGTTTGAAAATGCACCAGATTCTTAGTTTAACTAAGTTTTTAAATAGTAACATGTTATATACAGCTTGCTTTTTTTTTTTTTTTTTTTGCATTTATTTAGCTCTTTTGTTTTTAAAATAAAAAGTCCCCCTCAGTATTCCTCTGTTGGTGCCCTCCAGAGAAGTTAGGTCCACTTCTCCACAGACTGCAGATTGCTGAGGGGTTCACTGTCCTCATGCTACCTTAGCAGGGGACGAAAGAGCCGGGGAGAGAGAGCATGGTGAGCAACTGCCGGGGGGAAAAGGATCCAGGTACGCTCTCTCCAACCTTCAGATGTAGATCTCACACGTATCTGCTGGCTCCAGAGTTGACTGTGGAGGACAGGTGAGAATGGGGTCTCACCTGGACCTCTGTAGCATCAGAGAATAAAGAGGCATGCACACTGCGGAGGATGCTGCATGAATGTTGGAAACTGAAGGTTGAAAGAAGTAGCTAACTGTTAAGGAGACTGTCGTTGCTTAGAGGAGGTGCATGAGACCAATAACCTAATCAGTGGGCCACATTAGGCTACCACCCTTCTCGATGGAGTCTACAGACAACGAACCAGGGACTGAAACGTATCTAGTTAAGCCAGGAGGCGGTCACTCTTTCCTTATCATCTCTACCTCCTGTCCAAACTTGGGAAAAGTATTTGAAAAGCAGACGCTGAGCATTCTCTCCAGGAAAGGGTGTTTGAATGGCAGACCACGCTCCTCTCTCAACCATTGTCACATCCATAATACAATACTGTCAGGAACACAGTAGTTATATGAAAAAAGGGTTCAATGATTTGAAGGAATAAATGAGTGTTTATAGAGCGGAGGGCTTTTATGATGTCTCTGCTTTCTTTGGTGTTGCAAGATTTTTAAAATGAACTTGAGTTTCTTTCTCATTATTCTTGTGGTTGTTTTGATTTTATTGTCTTTGTTTCAAGACTTTTGTGTTTATTTTATTTATTTATTTATTTATTTATTTTTAAAAATATTTTAACATTAATTCATTTTTGAGAGACAGAGAGAGACAGAGTGTGAGTGGGGGAGGGGCAGAGAGAGAGGGAGACACAGAATCCGAAGCAGGCTCCAGGCTCTGAGCTGTCAGCACAGAACCCAATGCAGGGCTCAAACCCAGGAACTGTGAGATCATGCGACCTGAGCTGAAGTCGGACACTTAACCGACTGAACCACCCAGGACCCCCATCAAGAGTTTTGTTGTGTTTAGTGTTTACTAGAATTTGTGTTAATTATTACAGCTTCTTCCTAAAAATCAAACCCATTCTTGTGAAAGGTATCCTGAAATTCCTTTTATACCTTGAAAGAATACATTAAATTAAGGCCACAACATATAGTGAAAAGATAGACTTTCAAACAGTTAAAAATAACTTACATTGTCCATTATGTCATTAATTTCTTCTTCTGCACTCTGAAGTTTAGTTAAAACAGCTGCTCTTTTTAGGTTCAGATATTTAAGTCGGTCCATAACTGTCTAAATTTGTTAAAAAACAAATATTTAAATACATTGGCATTTGAACATCTCAAATACTCTGTAACAGTGATGAGCTTATGAGTAGAATACTTCCTTGCCTCCACCTTCTGGTGGTTTGCTGGCAATGTTTGGTGTTCCTCCAATCTCTGCCTTTGATGTCACATAGCTATCTTCTGCCTGTGTGTCGAGTCTCTTCTCTTACAAGGATACCAGCATATTGGGTTATGACCCACTCTAACTCAGTATGAACTCATCTGGACTTGATTACATCTGAAAAGATCCTGTTTCCAAATAAGGTTACATTCACAGGTATTGGAAGTTAGGACCTCAACATATCTTTTGGGGGTACACAATTCAATCCATAACAGTTTGCCCTCTGGTCCCCAAATATTCATGTCCTTAGAGATCTAGTTCTGTGGGAAGAGGGAATACAGGAAGAGGGAATACAGCCCTTCAGGAAGAGGGAATACAGCCATGTCAAGATGGAAACAGATCTTAGAGTTCGCTGCCATGATCCAAGAGATGCCTGGGACCACCAGAAGCTGGAAAAGGCAAAGTTGGATCATCCCCTAGAGGCTTTGGAGGGAGCAAGGCCTGGCCAACACCTTGATTTTTTTAATTTCTAACCTCTAGAACTATAAGAAAATAAAATTTTTGTCACTTTAAGCCACCTAATTTGCTACAGCAGAATTAGAAACTAACAGGGACATTATGCAGAAGAACATGAAACATAGACTCTGAGATGAGAGATGGTGGACTGACAAAGTCCTGATGGTCAATGGTAATCTGTGGTGGATTGTGTTATTTGTTCATAATTTACCCTTTTCTCCCTTCCCTTTTTAATTCCCTAGTTCACCGTAGGTAGAATACACTTCCCTATCCCACTGATATTGAGCTTCTCCATGTAACTTGTTTTGGCCAATGGAATAGGCAGGAAGACCAGGGTGCCAATGACAATTGAGGCCTTAACAGGCTTAGGAAGTTTCAACCAAGGCCTATTGGAGCTTCTGCCCTCTACCTTGAGAAAAAGTGTCCTGGTGTGTAAAATCCAAATTCTGGATATGTTTTGAAGGAAAAGCCTGCTTGGGTGTGGGATGTGAAAAAAAAGAAAAGAGCAGATTGAAGAGTGGATTAGATGCTTACTGAGAGGGGAAACCTGTGACAGGAGTGTATCTGGGGCAGGTGGTGGTGATGGTGGATCTGGGGATTTTTGCTAAATCTGAGATAACTACTAGACAGCCAATTGGATACACTGAGTAGCAGCTGATTATATAGGCATGGAATTCAGGGGAAAGGTCTGGGATAGTAACAGCACTTAGTAGGGCAGACAGAAGAGTGCAGAAGGAGCGAGCTCAGGGATTCTCCAGCTCTACAGATGAGAGAGTGTAGAATGTTCAGTGAGGTAGAATGGACTATACAGTGTGGAGTATATTCTTTATTTAAAAAAAAGCTTCATTGAGATACATTTCACATTAAGTATAATTTATCCATTTAAAGTATAGCATGGCTAAAATTAAATGGTTTTTAGTATATTTAGATTTGCACACTCATCACCACAATTAATCCTAGAACATTTTAATCACCCCAAAAAGAAACCCTTTATCCATTAGTAATCACTTCACATTCATCCCGAGATCTCCCATTGTGGCAACCCTCACCCCAAGCAACTGCTGATCTATTTTCTATTTTGATCGATCAGCCTATTTTGGATATTTTATATAAAAGGAATCATACGGGACCTTTTGTAACTTTTATTTTACTGAGTAGGTGTTCAAGATTCATCCATGTGGTAGCATGTATCAAAACTCCATTCTGTTTTTTTGCCAAATAATATTCCAGTGTATAGGTACACCACATTTTATTTGTCCATTCATCAATATGTGGATATTTGGCTTGTTTCAACATTTTGGCTATTGTGATTAGTGCTGCTATGAACCTTCATGGCCAAGTTTTTGTTTGAACACCTGTTTTCAACTATTTTGGCTATAGATACCAAGGGGTTGATTGCTGAGTCATGTGGTAATTCCATAGTTAGCTTATTGAGGAACTACCAAACTATTTTCCAAAGTGGCCACACCATTTTACAATCCCACCAGCAATATAGGAAGGTTCCAACTTTTCCACATCCTCACAAACACTTACTACTGTTGTTTTTTTTTAAATGTTAGTCATTTTAGTGATGTGAAGTGGTATCTCATTATGGTTTTGGTTTGCATTTCCCTAATGGCTCCTGTTAAGCATCTTATCATGTGCTTATCGGCAGTTATTTGAGACACCTTTTTGTCACACAGAGATTTAAATTTTTTTTTTAACATTTATTTATTTTTGAGACAGAGAGAGACAGAGCATGAGCAGGGGAGGGGCAGAGAGAGAGGGAGACACAGAATCCGAAACAGCTCCAGGCTCTGTGCTGTCAGCCCAGAGCCCGATGCGGGGCTCGAACTCACAGACCGCGAGATCATGACCTGAGCCGAAGTCGGACGCCCAACCGACTGAGCCACCCAGGCGCCCCATCACACAGAGATTTTAAATTCAAATGTACTTTTGATTTAAATATGGATAGATGAATAGATATAACATCACATTTTTAAGTGTCAAAAGGAATTTTTCAAACAGACTAAAATGTAAATATATTTTTGATATTTATGAAGATAAGTACAATCCAGTCAGTAACTTTTTGATTTTCCAAACTGTGGGATATTCTTACTAAACATTGCACTTACCATGAAGAGCTCCTCTGGGGGCTTATTTCCATCGAGCTCAATGAGATACTGGGAATTGTGTTCAGCCATTACTTCCTGCAAAAAATAGAAAAGATCCCTTATAATCCAGATCCTTGGCAAAACTGAATACAAGATCAGAATCTTAGTATACTATGAATAAATCTTTAAAGCTAAATTGTTTGCTTTATGCATGATATAATGTGCATTATTTTAAGCGCTCTTTTGCAAAAGCCTAAACCAATCTTCTTACCATGAATTTTATTTTCTTTCTGTTTTTTTTTTTTTTTCCAGTTTTTCTTTCCACCAAAGTTTTAGAGTCCTTCCAAATAGAAAAAGTTTGGGGGCATCTATCTCTCTGCATATATACATAAAATAATTTCTGCCAAACTGATAATTGTAAATGACATTGGTTTGTTCTACTTTTTATTCCCCTGGCTATGGATGAGGTCAGTATTCAGATATCCATCTCTGAACACTGTCTAACCATAACATCTGGGCATTTTTCTATTAGATTGTTTCTTTTCTCTAACATTCATGGGAAGTCTTTAACCCATATCAATTACAAATATTTTACCTTTATTTAAAAAAAAATTTTTTTAAATGTTTATTTATTATTGAGAGACAGAGGGAGACACATCACGAACATGGGAGGGGCAGAGAGAGAGGGAGGCACAGAATTCGAAGCAGGCTCCAGGCTCTGAGCTATTAGCACAAAGCCCGACGCAGGGCTTGAACTCACTGCGAGATCATGACCTGAGCTGAAGTAGGATGCTCAACCAACTGAGCCACCGAGGTGCCCCTCAAATATTTTACCTTTAAAGGTAAAAAAGATTTATCTCTTAACTTTGCTTATGGAATCTTCTCTAAAATAAAATATTTTTATAATAAAATATATCTGTTTTCATTGCTTCTGGATCTCTTTCTTAAATTAGATTTTCTCTATCTCAAGATTATATTAATGTTCTCAATTTTCTTCCATTATTTTTTGTTTTTAATATTAAAATCTAAAATCTGCCAAATTTTATGTTTGTACATTGGCAATGATGAACTCTATTTGAGCCCTGCATTTCCAGGAAGTAGGGATGATTGAGAGGTAGGACCCATCTCTATCCTTTCTCAAGGACTCAGATAAGATCTGTCTTCATCCTTCTCCATCATTTCCTAAGACTCGAGGATATCCCCTTTGCTTACCTGCCTCCATCCATAAAACCCCAGATCTCCCTTTCTTTTCCTTGATGAGAAGGTTCTCATTAATGAATGTTCTCCTTATTGCAATAATCTGAACAAATCATCTCCTTAAATTGTGCAGGCATTTTGTTTTTCACAATATTATGTGAGGTTAGGTTCTAAGCCCTTCTTTTTCTTTTAGACACCACATTATGCCAATATTATTTATTTAAACATAAATAGCCATGTTCTGAACAAGGAAGTACATAATGCTTTTCTGGATTTCAGATTCTTTTCTTAAGCAGGATTATTAAGAGTGGACTTACTAAGCCAAAGTATAAGACTAAAGATACATGCACCACATCAGACCAGGAGTTAGGTTGGGATTCAAAGACAGGCAAGAATGAGGACTTGGCCTTGGTGAAGCAAGATATAAACCAGAAAATGATGCTCCCACTTGCTTTCCTCATGTCTTTTGGAGGAGCACTGAATTTTGGTGATCTTGGCCTCCAAAGTGAATTGACACCTGAGCCAGGTCAGAGGAGACTAGAATTGCAGGCTCCTACCTTTTATGGCTTTCCCCACCTTCCTCTACACACCCCAGGACACCGGAATTACCATAAAAGGCAATTATTTTACTATTCAGCAAGTGTCATGTCGGCTTAAAGTCTAGTTTTGGCTTCCAGGATGGAAGACCTGGTCCTTATCCTTAAAAAGACTATCTCATGCTCATGAATGTAGTTTTCTAATTTTCTGAATCTGATTTTAATTATGCTTTATTTTACACCCAATGCCAGCCACTTAAGGAGTCTGCAGGATATTTCTGTTGAAGGAAGAAAGAACATGATAGATAGACATGCAAATTACTCTTAAGAAGCAAAATTTAAAGGCCAGGGATAGAAAAGGAGGTAGGGAGGAATAAGTCATACATAAGAAAACAATTAAATTTGGCTCCTCTTTTGGGGTGGACAATGAAAATGAAAACGATCCACTCATTTGCCTTTAAACACATATAAACTTCATAAAAAAGCATGAAATAAATTCTTTTAGTTTCTCTATCAGATGGGAAGAGGCAATGTGAATCCTATTTTTTTTATTTGTCTTTGTACCCTGTTGCTCAGCATGGTGTGTGGCCAAATACCCAAATTTGATAAATGTTTGTTGAATATCTCCAACACAAATTTGGCAGAGTCTATCCTGGACTTTAGACCATAATCAAATATGCTTTTCACAAATTGTAACTTTAGTAATCATATTTTTAAAATGCTAATTATTTTAATTAAAACTGTCTTATTCTAATATGTAATGGTCTTAATCATGTTTATATGTAATCAGCTTTGAATGAGATAACCATAGAAACCAATCTGGGGATAATTTTTTAGATTGCAATTTAAATAAATGAACAGTTCCTTTTAAAATGTACAGCTGTTTTGATAAATCCATAAATTACAGATTGAAAATGTCTTTACAAAATAGTCTCTTAACATGGGTTTTCCAACTTCTGACCATAAATAAATTCCTGTAGTGACTTTTGAAAAATGCGGTTCATATATCACTTTTCAACAATACTGCTGCTTATTAAGAGTAAAATAATATTGTCTTGTGAAACAGCCTTTGGAATGCAAGCTTAATTCTAATAGCATTCTATCAAACTAAGTGGTGGAGAATCAGATAGATAATACAGGGGGATGAAAAAATGTGAAAGCTATTTCATCAGTGATAGAACACAAATATCAATATTCCCATTTTCATCAATATATCTTGTTCTTACTTCTAAAGAATGAAGAATTAGATCCTTGTAAAGTTTCACAACGTTCTCGATATTTTCCAAATAATCCTCAGGTCTCTGGACTACGTGTTGAAGAATTTCAGCCACCATCTGCATTTCTGCAATAAATGCCTAAATGAAAAAGATGAGATTTTTAACATCTTTATGTTAATGATTACTTAATCCACAAGCCGTGTCATCCCTCCCTCCTTACACTTACAAGCCATTTTGGGGTGAGAGAAGCAGGTAGAAGGGAGACTGAAGATTTTTATTTAAGAGACACTAAATACCGTAAGGGGTCTTTATCAGATGGAATAAAACTTTAAATTAACTTGGATATTTATTTATTTATTTATTTGCTCCTCAAGAAGTAGGGAAGAGTAAGGGAAGAATATCTGATTTTTAGAGAGAGAATGAAGAAATCAGATTTACTGAGCTTCCAGTTCATTCATTCATTCATTCATTCATTCATCAATTCACTCATTGATGAGTGCCAGGCACTGTTCTAAGAGCTGTAGATAAGACAGTGAACAAAATCAGCTAAGAGCCTGGGGCTCACAGAGCACACATTCCAGCTGGGGAAGACAGAGCACAAACAAGTAGACAAGTAAATACAAAATGTGTTGGGTGGTGATAAGGACTAGGGGAAAAAATGCAGGGTGGAGGAGATGGAGAGTGATGGGTAAAAGTGCTATTTTATATCAGGTGGTCATGAAAGGGTTCTCTGAAGAAGTGACATTTGAAGGCAGAGGGACTCATACACATAAAAGTTCTCAGCCCAAGGCCTCATTGGTGTTAAAGATCATATTTATCCTATTATTTATAATTCGTTATCTAATTTCTAATTCTAGTTTTTACAAATGCACATACATCTACATTTTATATTATTTGAATCATGTTATCTATCAAAGAAGCCACTTTATAATCTTTTTGTAATGTCTTACATACTGTTTTAATGGTCGAATAATAGATTAATATCCCTAAATACATGATTATTTGATCATTATTCTATAGTTGAACAAGAATATTTCAAATTTTTCATAAGTATAAATAACATTTCACCAAATAGTTTTGTAGATAAATCTTTATATTGTTAATATTCTTCCTTAGAAGAGTTCCTAAAGGTAGAATTACTGGACCAAAGATTACACATTTCAAAATGGCTTAATATACACTGACTTTTTCAAAAGATGCTATTTTTCTTTTCTCTCTAGCAGAGGGCTAGACAGGCACACTTGTCCAGTTAGGACTGTGTCCAGTTAGGACACAGCTTATTAGGCACCTACTGTATGCCAAGCACTGTTACAAGCACAAGGGAT
The DNA here is from genome assembly GCF_024362965.1 of Panthera pardus. NCBI lineage: Eukaryota > Metazoa > Chordata > Mammalia > Carnivora > Felidae > Panthera > Panthera pardus. The sequence continues at coordinate 52,764,301 of NW_026526732.1, read as the reverse complement.
ATAGTCCTTGCGGCATAGAGTTTACATTGGGCAGACACATAATAAGCAAGTAAACAAAGAACATAATTTCAGAAAGCGGTAAGTGCTGTGAGGAAGATAAAGCAGAGGAAAGGGGTAGGCCTGTGCTATCCAGCACAATAGCTGCTAGCCATACGGACCTACTGAACACGTGATATGTGACAAGTGTGAATTGGAATGCACCAAATTTCAAAAACTTAGCATGAAAAAGAGATGTCTCTCTCAGAATCTTTATGTTGATTATATGTTTACACAATATTTTGGATATATTAGATTAAATAAAATATATCATTGAAATTATTTTCACCTGTATCTTTTTGCTTTCTAAAAAAGTGCCTACTAGCACATTTAAAGTTCCATATGGTGGGACTACATTTCTATCACAGTGCTGGGTTACATAGTCGCTTGCTGGATGGTCTCTGAGCATGCTATCCACGGAGTGGGACCTGGGCAAGGAGAAGGTGCAGGCACACAAAGGTCTGGAAGAGAGTGTGGTAGGCAGAGGGAAGAGGAAAGAGTAAGTGCAAAGGCTGGAGGTGAGGTTGAGTCCAGAATAGGTGACGACTACTGGAAGGCCAATGGAATAGCTGGAATACAATGAACACGCAGGAAGAGACAGCCAGGGAGGGATAAGATCAGGGGGCCAGGTCCATGGCCTTGTAAACCATGCGAGGGTGTTTGAATTTTCTTCTACAGGTAATAGAAAGCCGCTAAGGGTCATATTTTTATTTTTTTATTTTTATTTTTTTATGTTTATTTATTTTTGAGAGAGAAAGTGAGTGTGAGTGGAAGAGGAGCAGAGAGAGAGGGAGACACAGAATCCAAAGCAGGCTCCAGGCTCTGAGCTGTCAGCACAGAGCCCGACGTGGGGCTCCAACTCACAAACTGCGAGATCATGACCTGAGCCGAAGTTGGATGCCCAACTGACTGAGCCACCCAGGCTCCCCAAGGGTCATATTTTTAAAACAAGGCTCTGGGTTTTGCAAAGAATGGAATGGATGCGGAGGGTCAAGGAAAGTGGAAGCCAAGAGAACATATACAAAGCTATTACAGCAGTTAAGGCACATTGTTTATATTTATGTATATATAAGGGTGAACGCTTTCATGCCGATATTGGTCATCAACCCAAGGGGGGCAGCATGTTTGCATTTTTGACTTCTGAACATGGCTGTGCTTCTAGGCAGACATCATAAGCAAACCAGGCCCCTGGGACTGAGTTCAGTCTGAGGACGTTAATTTGATTATATCCCACAGCATTGGCCTACATTGTGTTTTTGAAATTTTGGATTAGTTGCCAACTACTTTTATTTTTAAATGCTGATTTTGGATTCTCTGGAGAAACCACACCACCTGGTAAGAATAGGTTGGCATTCCCACATGACAATAGTTGTCTGGGCTGGAGCTGAGAGGCAACTGTCCTCTGAAGAAGGGCATGAACCCTCTAGCTGTCCAGTGGAACTTCCTACAATAATGGAAATGTTGTGTATCTGTGCTGTCCAATTTGGAAGACACAGCCATATTTGGTCATGAGCACTTGAAATATGGCTAGTGTTACTGAGAAACTAAATTTTAAATTTTATATCATTTTAATTAATTTGAAGTTAAATAGCCACATAGGACTAGTGGCTACTATATTGAAGAGTGTAGTCCTAGCCTACCCCACTCCTCACTCTTCCTGATTATGTTCCTGACCGACATCACAAACTGACATAACTGCGACCCCTGTAACTAAGTGGGCTATGACTCCCCTATCTCACTATCTTTGATTTAAGATGGTGTGCTTTATTCATACTAAAATGACCCCCTTTTATTCCCATTTGCTATGAGGTTTTCTTTTTTAAAAACAAAATATAGAATAGATGTTGGCTATGGCCTAGTGCCTTATTTGCACAGGGAAGATTCTTTTAGCTTTTGAAATGGTTTTAAAAATTGAGATATGGGGAGCCTGGGTGGCTCAGTCGGTTGAGCGTCCGACTTCGGCTCAGGTCATGATCTTGCAGTTTGTAAGTTCAAGCCCCACATCGGGCCCTGTGCTGACGGCTCAGAGCCTGTTTAAGAGTCTGTGTCTCCCTCTCTCTCTCTCTCTCCCCCTCCCCCACGTGTGCTGTTTTTCTCTCTCAAAAATAAATAAAGATTAAATTAAAAAAATAAAAATTGAGGTATAATTGACATAGAATATTAGATTCACTTCAGGTGTACAACATAATGATTCAATATTTGTATATATTGAGAAGTGACCACCGTAATAAGTCTGGTTAACATTCATCACCATACACAGTTACAACTTTTCTTCTTGTGATGAGAATATTTAAGATCTACGACTAAAGAACAATGTCAAAGATTCATTTAACCCATTAGTGAGGAAACCAACAGGATGACAAAGCTGAGGTATATACTATCACTGAAATAAGACTGCAAAGTTGTGTACGAATGTACGCTTAATATTTTATGAGTCAATAAAATTGTAACCTTTGAGGGTTATCTTTTTTACTGGACAAATGATTTGCAATGTATCCATCTATAAGTTAATATCTGACTTTGCCCTAGTAGAAATACTATTTATTTATAATACATTTATAATAAATTGTAAATTGTAGCAATTACAAAAATATATGAAGGTCTTTAAAAATTATAAATAAATTAATTTATAACAGAGATCACAGGTATATTTCAGTAGAGCAGGGATCAGCAAACTGTGGCCCACATGCCCCGGTGGACCAAATCCAGCCCATCACCTGTTAACAGATTTCTTCACATCAAAGTTTCCCTCATTAAGTCATGGTAGAAAATTCTTTTGATGCCCCATTGCATTATGCTGACTTTAGGATTATTATAATAACATGTATACGTGAATTGGGCTTTCGATTTTTGTTTCACGTGCTCTTTGCTAGACATTGGAATTGGGATTATGTTAATTTCATAAACTGGATTATGCCTGGGCTACTTGCTCCCCATATTACCCTTTGTTTTTTATTGCTCTGACTTCTCATTCTAGCTTGCATAGTGCTTGACACACAGTAGGTGACAAATCAGTCTCTGTTGCTAGGACATGAAGCTGATTAGCTGTCAGGATGTGGAAGGACTTCCATATTGACAAGAAGGTTGAACTTGATGGCCTCTAGATTATGATCTAATAGTTCTTAAAAACATGAAATATTTTTTTCTATTTCCTCCAGACTTAATGAAAATTTAAAGGAAATATAATTTTCTCTATCCTTGCTATTGTTTAATCTAATTGTAGCAAATTTAAAAGTGTAGTATATGGTATTGGGATGTTACCTCTTCTTCTTGCTCTTCTTCCTCTTCCCCTTCCTCTTCTCCTTTTCCTTCTTTTTGGGCTTCTTTCCTCTTTTTCCTGCGATTTTCAATGACTTCAGGATCCCACTGATCTCTTCTGTATATGTACCCTGTACTACTGTGCTGCCTTTGCCCAGAAATTCTTTGGCATAAATCGTAGTCGGGGCACTAAGGAACAACATTAATAATTTTAACAAGCATCTTCAGTGATTCTGATGCTGACGGTGCATGCACCACACTTTAAGAAACAAAGGAAGCAGGAAACTTTAGAACCTTCCTGGTTCATTTTCTGATTTCTTTAGGCCATCTCCATGTGGAGATGGGATGGGTATTTATTGAGGACAGACTTCTACAGGCTTCCTAATTTTTCACAAGAAAGGTTTCAATCCACTCAGATCATCTTTATAATGTGTATTTGCCCTTCCTTACTCAGCAACCCAGAATAACCATACTGTGGGCCCTTGACAGAGACGACTGCCTTCAAATGTCTCCTATTTTCACTTGCAGAAACTGACTACCATAAGGGTGAGTCTGAAGGACATGCCTCAGAGCAGTGGTCTTCAAACTTCAGTGGGCATCAGACTCATGTAGAGGGCTTTGCAACACAGATAGCTGAATGCCACTCCCTAGAGTTCTTGACTCATTTTGGGGTGGTTTCTGAGAATATGTTTTTCTAACAAACTTCTGAGGGCTGCTGGTGCAGTTGGCTCTGGGACCGTACTCTGCGAACCACTGCTATAGTAGATCACTGGCCCTTTGCCATCTTTTTTTTTTTTTTTTGTAATACAGACCCCTTGAGAATACGAGGAAAGCCATTGGCTTTTGCTTCAGAAAAGCAGACATACACAATAAAATAATTTCATATTATTATAATTTATGTATTATTAATATAATTAAATGTTATTATTTCATAGATGCTTAAGGATTCATAGATCCCAGGCTAAGAATTTCTGCTCTAGAAATTCCAAGATTTATGCCCAAATAAGGACAAACCATCAGAGAAATGTGTGTTGTACTGAGCTCTGTCTCACATTAGGTCTCTGTTGACATTCTAGTCATAGAAAACTTCCTTGGATACCCACTATCACACTTAAAACATAAAAACGGTGAAGGGCTTCATTCTCTATGTTAACGATCTTTTATATTGACACCCATGTAAGATATTTCTCTTATTTAAAATTTTAATTCTAATTCCTCTCATTTTGTTTCTTCCTGAGGAATGGCTTGTCTTTTCATGGACAATGTGAATTTTATATAAATGGTCACATTTCCTCTTTCTACTTTGGCTTATCAAACTCAGAAGTTATGCCCCAAATTTAGTAAACATTTGGAGGGTAATGGTCTGTATATCTGTACACTCTTGTTCTATACAATCTATGTTTTCCATGGCTTAGACTTTATATTTGGTTTTAGTTGTCTGAGATCTTTTCTTCACTCCCTTATACCACACGTTCACATGTGTGACACTCTCAAGGTCCATGTAGGAATTCTGATTGGTCTCCAACCACGACCTGTGGCAGGCGGCAGATTATACCACAGTCAGCACTGCAATACCTCTTCTCTCTCACAGCTAACCCTAACACACTCCCGGGTCCCAACATCTGAGCTGAGAATCATCCCATTTATCTTGAGCTGTCAAAACTTTTGGAGAACCAGGCAGTTATGAATATAAAAGCTTATAATCAATTTTCATATAAACAAACAGACTTGGCCTCACTGAAGTCTTATCATTCTCACATGAAGCAGTTACTATTTTTGTAAAGAAGAAATCGAGCCTCTTAAATGTGATTTGACAAATTCTGTTGATAGAGAGATTGGGGATAGGACTCAGCCTGACTCTTAATCAAGGCTGAATGATGTTCTTTAACATTCATATGACCAAATCATTTGCTCCTTCTTTCGTTGTATTTAATTGTCAAACTTATCAGGTGTCTACTAGGCACACTATCTTGTGCTAGTTGATGTTTATATGAGTAAGACATAGTTCTTGCCTTCAAGTAAGGCAGAGTCCAGAAGAAAACAGACAATTACAACATAATAAGATATTATGATAAAAGAGAGCAATGTGAATGGTCATCAGAGAAGTATTTTACTTTCCTGTAGTAAGGTATAGGGGACATGGAGGAAGAGAGAGGGAGAGGAGGTGGAGGGAGAGAGAGAAGGAGAAAGTGAGAGTGAAAGAGAAAGAATGAGAGAGAATGAGTTAGTTAATATGTGTGTTGGTGTGGAAGAGGTGGTCATCAGGGAAACAGATGATGCCTGAACTGACTTTCAAAAGATGACTATGATTAAGCCTATTGAAAAGGCCGGGAGGGATTTCCTTTGGATGGAACTGCAGGTGTAAAAGCACAGAGGCATGAGAAGGAATAACTCAATCCCTATGATTGATACATAAATTGTTATTTCCTTGGGGCGCCTGGGTGGCTGGGTCGAGTAAGCATCTAACTTCGGCTCAGGTCACGATCTCATGGTTCTGAGATCTAGCCTCACATTGGGCTCTGCACTGACAGCTCAGAGCCTGCTTAGTTCTCCTGTCCCCCTTTATCTATGCCCTTCCCTTGCCCGTTCTCTCTCTCTTTCCTCAAAAATAAACACAACATTTAAGACATTGGACACTTAAACAGTTATTTCCTTAACTACTTAGTATTTTTGAAGATACTCCTTGAATTCCACCACTGTTAAAAAGAATGGTTCACTATGGTAGAAAAACAACTTACCTTAATATTGATTATTATATCAGGTTTCAAATTTAAATTTTTAATTAATTCTATTTGCTGCAAAGTAGTTATGGCATCCTGTGAAAGTGATGGTAGTTCAGTGACAATATAACCTGTTGAATAAAATATAATTTTTAAAGTTTTATAATGCCACCAATATATGAGAGCATGGATTTGTTATTACTTTATAAATCTCATTTGCTTGTTGATGAATATTAATGTAGATCTTAAAATCATCTGTCAAATATTTTTAATTAATAGTTAAGTTTATTGCCACATGAAGTATAACTATGAATAATATTTGTCTGATAATAAATAAAATCACTGAGCTGGGAGGAAACATCTTAAAAAATTCCAAATCAATTTCTTTTAAGCACATGAGGGGCCTAGGGAAGGAAATTCCATGCTAGTAATTCTTTGAACAGTTAGGAAAGCCCTGTGATGATAGTAAGGGTAATATATATGTACATAATATTTATATAAGTTATGGGGAGTAATAAAACACCAATGAACCTCCTCATACAGTTTAAAAACCAGAACATTATCAATATGATTTTTGCTTAGCACACTTACTGGCTTGCATTCCTACCCAGAAACCTAAATCTTCTCATGGAAATTCACCCTGTTTGCCATCATCACATTAATTTCCTTAATATATTTCTTTAATTATGTCACTCTCATACTTGAGAAAATTTTCTCTTGTTAACAAAGTCTCAATTTTCTCAGAATTAAAGGACTTAGGTCAATCTTTCTCCTGTTTTAATAGGACTTTTTTTTTCTTGAAAGAATGGAAAATTATGGTTATTCAGCTTTGGATATTTGGCAGACATCTTATAAAAAGTGAATGGAGTGAGCTGGTCATTTCAACTGATAGTATTTGTTGCCAATTCTAAAATTCAAGCAAAAACTCAAATTTTAGAAAACATGTATCTATTGCCATAAGCTTTACAACTTCCTGATTTTTAAAACTTTTCTTGATGATGGGGGTGCCTGGGTGGCTCAGCTGGTTAAGCACCTGACTTTGGCCAGGTCATGATCTCATGGTTCATGGGTTCAGGCCCTGCATCAGGCTCTGTGCTGACAGCTCAGAGACTGGAGCCTGCTTCAGATTTTGTGTCTCCCTCTCTCTCTGCCCCTCGCCTGCTCATGCTCTGTCTCTCTCTCTCAAAAAATGAATAAACATCAAAAAAATTTTTTCTTAAACTTTTCTTGATGAACTTGGTGGTGAAATTAACAAAAGTGATATTCTGGTATTGTATAATGAAAAGTGTTGACATTTGGAAGATCTGCACAACTCAGTGAACTAATATTTTCCTAATAATTACTGCATAGTACACCTCCAAATCATGCATGCATTCCAAGTTCAAGGTAGACCAATGGATTTTATTTATTTATTTATTTTAAATGGTTATTTATTTTTGATAAAAGGGGAGAGAGAGAACAAGCGGGGGATGGGCAGAGAGGGGAACAGAGGATCTGAAGCAGGCTCTGTGCTGACAGCAGAGAGCCCCATGCAGGGCTCAAACTCAGGAAGCCTGAGATCATGACCTAAGCTGAACTCAGATGCTTAACTGACTGAGCCACTCAGGTGCCCTTAGACCAACGGATTTTAATATAACAGAGTTAGAAAATGTCCTTGATATGGTTTCAGATTCTATAATGTAAATAACCTTTAAGAAACTTACCCTTGGTGAGTTTTGATGTAGGATCAATTATTCTAAAGGCTATTAAAATATACTTTCCTTTTCTAACTACGTATCTGTGAAACTGGGTTTTCCTCATACATTTCAACAGAAACAATGAATTGCAACCGATTAAGCAGAAGGAGACAGGAGAATCCAGCCGGCTAGGTCTTCTCTTAAGTCAGACATTAAAGAGATTTGCAAAAATATAAAACAATACCACTCTTCTCACTAAGTTTTTTGTTTTGAAGATTACAATTATTTTTTTAATAAAATATGCTATTAATGCAAACATGTGATGTTTTGTTACGATTTTTAAACAAATATTTTAAACATTTCTTAGTTTTAATTTCTAATATGATAAATATTGATGTATATAACCCAAGTAAGCAAAAGCTCTTTTGGGGCCTCAACAAATCTTATAAGTATGAAGGAGTCTTAAAACTAAAAAGTTTGAGAACTGCTATGCAATGTCTAGAATAGTATGACTAAAGAAACAGTTATTAAGCATCTGTTGATAGATGAATGAATGTGTCTAATAAGCCAACCTCAAAATCCTCACTTGAGAAGATGCTTATTACATACTCGCTTTTTCAATTTTACAAAAGCAGACCGAAAACTATCATGGCAATCCAAAATCTCATGAAATCCTTAGGCATTTCTCCTAAGATTTTTCAAACACTATGTATTGGATGCTACCCAGAGAAGCAGTCCTAAGTAGTTTGACTTCAAAAGGCAGAAAGGGAGATTTATTATCTTTAGTTTTGGATATATGAGCTATAATTATGATTCCCTCCCGTCTTGATACAATCTTTAATTTCCAACTTGGCTTATTCGTTTGCTTTTGCTGTTGTCTTTAAAAGACTGAAATATGGTCGTATTCTAAGGCATCCATTCTTTTTATTATTTTTTTATTCTCAAGTTAGTTAACATACAGTGTAGTCTTGGTTTCAGGAGTAGAACCCAGTGATTTATCCCTTACATATAACACCCAGTGCTCATCCTAACATGTGCCCTCCTTAATGCCCATTACCCATTTACCCCATTCCCATCAACCCTCAGTTTGTTCTCAGTATTTAAGACTCTCTTACGGTTTGCTAAGGCATCCATTCTATTCAAGGTTCCTTAAATGAACCCAACACACTCCTGCAAAAATTTAGCCACTGCATGCATTGGCACTGTCTCGGGAACTGGGCCAGACCTTTCTCCACTTGCTTCCTCCTGCTGTTCTTGCTTTTTGTTCCCCTGGCTTCCCCCTTCCCTAGTTTGGTTTGGATTCTATTGCTAAATTATCCTCCACTTGATTAACAACCTTATTGGAACTTGTCAAGGTATTGAGATGTGATGGCTGGCATTAAGCCATCACATTTTGAGGGTGAGTACTGTGGTGAAGGGGACTGCATGGTCTAGCCCTAGGTGGAATTCAACTCTTGTCCAGATCATCTCTCCTGATCACATATTGCCAGAGAACATCAGTCTCCAGAGTTCATGCCTTCCTCTTCTAAACAACAGGGGGATTACACAATACTTTTGTCCCTCTCATTCTCTCTGCTGGCAATGCTGCCCAACATCTGTGTATTACAAATGAATGATGGAAGCTTGACACTCCGTGTGCTGTGCTCATCAGCACCCTGTGTATTACTACAATCGCTGCCGGTGCTTGAACAGCTTATCAGGCTCCCAAGTGCAACTGTTTGTAGGTATCCTAAACCTCAGGCGTACATGTATATTGGAATGAGTTTAAAACTTGGTCTCTTTTGGGGCACCTCGGTGGCTCAATCAGTTAAGCATCCAACTTCGGCTCAGGTCATAATCTCATGGTTCACAAGTTCAAGCCCCGTGTCGGGCTCTGTACTGACAGCTCAGTGTCTGCAGCCTGCTTCAGATTCTGTCTCTCTCTCTCTGCCCCTTCCCTGCTCACGGTCTGTCTTTCTCTCTCGAAAATAAAATAAAAAAACTTGCTCTCTTTCCTAGTGGAAGCAGCAGAAAAATGGGTTGTTTCCATGGGGTTTGGTTCTCACCTGATAGGCCAGTATTTGGGCTGCCTGAATTTTCTGAGTGATGAGTTTTAGGGCTTTACCCATTGAGAGGTAGCCAGTATCATAATATCCAGACCCTAGGAATGTATCTATGGAAGAGATGTGGGAGAGTGGAAGGGCTTAGTTCTCTAGACCCAATTCTGGAAAGACATCATGAGGATACTTCCTGATAGATGGACCAGAGCTGCCAACCCCACTGCCAACCTCTCTAACCCCAGAGACATGTGTGGAGATGGAAGCATAGATGAGGACTTCCCCTCCGTGTCCCATATCTCCTTGACACCGTTACCAAGCCCTTACCCTCAATGCTGAAGATGGAGGAATGAAAGACCTCACACCACTCCTTGCTGCAAGGCTCTGATGTACTATCATGGGCAGAATAGACACTCTGCAGTCTAGTGCTCAGCCTGCATCACCCCCACCAAGGAAAAGCTGAAATACTGTCCATATGGCTGCCCAGGGGAAACTGACTGGCCCATGCCATCACTTTGTCCTCACTTCCTGGTTCAGTAGAATGAATTCCCACTTTTGCAAAACTGAAGATGGCATGCTACTGCTTTCAGACTGAAGTGACGCGAGATTCAGAGACATCAGGTAACTTATGTCCATCCAGCCCTAACATATACCTGATGTCATGCCAGCCTGATATGAGCGGATACACTTGTGACCAATGACTTCGAAGACAATCTACTATGTGATACACCTGGGGCAGGGAATGCCCAGATTAGGGCTGTCTATCACTTACTGGAGAAAACGAGTTTTCTGGAGTCCAGAAACAGGGAGCAGAAAGGGACTTCTTAGGATGCCCAGGCATTGGCTCTACCTTTTTCTCTTGGGTGAGGATGTAGTTCAAGGAAACTGATTTTGGCCCAAGGCCAACACAGCATGACAGGTTGTGAATGAAAGGATTATAATTATAGATTGTGTAAGTTCCTTCTAAATAGCTATAAAAGTTCCAAGTATAAAAGGCTCTGGTATAGAAAAAAAAAATAAGATTCAATCTGGCAATACTCTACTGGGCAGTGTTCCCAGCAGTGCACATCTATCTGTCTTTAGGGATTTTAGAGTCATCAATTACCCCGCCTCACCTAGACCCTGGCCAGAGTTAATATCCCTGTTTTGAAAGCTCTTCACTTCCAATTTTGTTTCAATTTTTGTTTCTACCAGGCTGTTGGGTAGGACCAGACATCAGAAAGAATTCTTGCTGAGCAGAGACTTTTAAACTGCATTTAGTAGAGTGCAAGGTTGCACAGAAATTCCTCTGGGGACGTTACACAATAGGTGAGGGGAGTCCGGGCAGAAGAGACTCTAGGTCCTGCCCCCACTACAGCCTTTAAATGAGCCCAGTTGTGCATGCCTAGATCACAGGCATGCAATTACATGCTGAGAGTGTGGCCCTCAGATTCAAGAAATCACTTATACTGCCAGCTCCCAGGACACACACCAGTGCACAGCATGTCTAGGGGAAAGAGGAATACATTAAATGCTACGAGGGGATGCAGTCAGCAAAATCCAGAATGTAGGAAACTCTTATTAAACACATATAACTAGCTTTTTCAAAAAAGAAAACACAAGGTGATAGAGGTAGAGGGCATTTATACATTAAAAGGGATTTGAGACATACCAATCAATTGCAATGCAAACACATATAACTAGCTTTTTCAAAAAAGAAAACACAAGGTGATAGAGGTAGAGGGCATTTATACATTAAAAGGGATTTGAGACATACCAATCAATTGCAATGCGTGAAACTTGGTTGGATCCTGCTTCCAAAAACAAAACACAACAAAACAAAAATAAAAAAAAACAAAACTCAAAAATCAGCTAGAAAAAAAAATACACAAGGCAAATAATGAAATCACAGAGTGATTAGTAGGTAATTTACTATTAATTTTTTAGGTATGGTAATGTGAAACTAGGTTTAAAATAGTCCTTAACTTTCTGAGATATATACTAAAGCATTTAAAGATGAACTGATATGATATGAATTAGTTTCAAAATAAAGTAGGTTTGGGACAAATGTGGGTAGGAGTTTACGTAAAACAAGATTAGATGAGAGTTATCATTGAAGCTGGGTGATGGATACATGGGGGGAATTTTATATAATCTCTTTACTTTTGTTTGACATTTTCCATAAGAGGTTAAAAAGGTTATAACCATCATAAATGGCATAGCTGAGTAGGTTTATTTTTTCATTTTTTTCTTTCTCTTTTTGCCAATATTTATAAATTTATACCATCTTTGTGTTGACCATGTAAAATACTCTAAATTTTTCAAGAAGGTGTGATGAAGTGTAAACAAAAAAGATATTTGCCTACCTATCTGTATGCATGTGTCAGTTTCAATCATTATGCTATTTAAGGTCACTTATTGACCTGTGTTAGAATTCTGTCATTGTCCTTTTACCTTTTTACTCATTTAACCTCCCACATTCTGGGTGTTTTTCCCAAGTTCATCCTCTTTATCACTGAACAACAGAAAGACTGATAGAGTGTAAGTATATATACAATATATATACTAGATATATATATATCTATGAATGGATGGATAGATATTGTTCATTCCATACATCATCTATATGTAGAGAAATCTTTCTACCTATAGATACGAATGATACATAGTTTGCAGTGACAAGTTGCTTTTGCTACTTCCATTATTGATTTGCTTCTGTAATCATGGTTTTTACTTTACTGCATTTTATTTTTATCCCTCTATTTTAATAGTCACCATGTCTTCTCTATAACGCAGCTTTCTAAGTTTTTCCTCTTTCATTCAATAAATCTATTTCAGGTAGCTGATTTTCTTCCCAGCAAATCTTTATTCTTCTTCCTTCTTTTGCAAATGTCACAGGATTTGTTCTTTTCTGTTTAGTCATTCTGAGCTTCGGTAGTCTTTGTCTTGAGAAATTAGGCCCCAAACCCCTGCTGAGCATCTGTTTGAATGTAGAGAGACTTCTTGGGTCCAGAGTGAGAGGGTAGACTGGATAAACAGACTGAAGCCTGCCAATATCTGGAGCCAGAGGCTAAGCTGTTGCCATTCTAGTTCCCACTCCTGCCTTGTAAGTATGGGTTAATGCAGAGAAGCCTAGCCATAGACAGGACTTAGTAATAAAACTGAATGAATGGGAAAGCAGTCAGCAGAGGCTGTCACCACCGTGAGAAGTACCACAGCAGAGTGTCGATGCTTTTGCTGGATAACACGATGCTCGCAGAAGATTGAACAATTTAAACTTATCTATTTATTTACGTTACAAGGGTAGAATCTGAAGAATATTGAATAATTGAATTGAATCTCAATAATGAAGTAAACAAGCAAAGAAAAGTATCTAAACCGCTTAACTGAACTCAGGCTCTGGGATTCCTGCAAGAGGGCAAAGGAAAGAGCAACTCCAGAACTTACGCGTGCCTCAGATAAAGCATGAATTTTAAGGCTGCTTTGATAGCCACCAATTTATAAAAATAAACATACCAAAGTGAGAAACTTCCAGGGAGTTGAGCTTCTCCAACATTAGCTTCATGACAAGTTCATCTGGAATGCTTTGACCACTGAGCAGCATTGATTGCAACTAAGAACGTGCACAGATACCACACATTAGAATATAATATATTTGTGATACAGAGCTTTTTTAAACAAAAATTCTAATAACTTTGAAACTTAGATTTACCATAACTCCTGATTCAGTTTCACTGGCAATCTGTTCTTCCAAAATTGGTAAAGCTAAAATATGAATTCAAAATGTTAGCACAAACTGATATTAGAATTGCCAAATTAAGAAACACATTTGTGTTTATTTTTAAGTTTATTTATTTTGAGAGAGAACATGTACATGAGTGGGGGAGAAGAAGAGAGAGAGAGAGAGAGAGAGAGAGAGAGAATCCCAAGGAGGCTCCCTGCTGTCCACGCCAGCCTCCAACTCACGAACTCTGAGATCATGACCCCAACTGAAACCAAGAGTTGGACACTTAACCAACTGAGCCATCCAGGCACCCCATATTTGTGTCTTTTATAACTGGTAACAAAGATTAATTTTGTTAATTAAAGATTAGTTAAATATTTGTATATCACTTTAAGAGTTTACAAAACACATTTACATACATTATGTCATTTAAGCCTATCCAAAGCATGAGGCAGCAGAAAGTATTCCACAGAGAACTTGTCTCTGCCCCCGGATAGCTAAAGGATCTTGAGGAAGCTAACTTCTTAAATACTTTGGGCTTTGCATGCTTATGCCCTGTATCATATGCAAGAGAATATGAGGATGAAATAACAGTGTGTATATGACACTGATTTGGAATTATAAAGTGTTACTCAAAAGAATACACTAGTATTATTAGTCCAGTTCCTTTTTTTATGTCAAACCCTTTATTTTATGTTTTCTTTTTTTCTTTTTAAGTTTTTGTTTAAACTCTGTTTAGTTACCATTCAGTGCAATACTGGTTTCAGTAGAATTCAGTGATTCATCATTTACCTACAACACCCAGTGCTCATTGTAATAGTCCAGATAATTTTATAACCACAGAGTTATATCTAGAACCCATTAATTTTGCACTCTGATTATATGAAAGGAAAGAATGCCATCAAGAAATGTAAATAGATAAGCACTGATTAGAAAAAGGGGGCCTGAGGTTAGAATTCCAATGATTTGTTTCCTTTTTAAGAGGAAATATTCCATCCCTTGTGGAAGACATCCTGGGACAGAAATGACAGGGGCATGACCTAGGGAAGGACTCAGAAATTATGTTCCCAGCTGCTAGTAATCAATGGATTGTGCTGTACCAGATTGCAATTTCATTAACAGCACATGGAATCCTCATTTCATACCATTCTTGCCAAAAATGATTATAGGAACTTTAAAGATTCCTTGTCAGTTTCATAGGCGAATATGAATCAGTGTTATTTTAATTAGCATTTCTTTGAATAAAAATGGAGTTAAACTCTTTTTTCTTATATTTGTCTATTTTTATTTCTACTTAAAAAAAAGTTTATTTTGAGAGAGAGAGAGCATGAGTATGGGGAGAGGCAGAGAAAGAGGGAGAGAGAGAAAATCCTAAGCAGGCTCCACGCTGTCAGCATGAAGCCCAAAGAAGGGCTTTATCCCACGAATTGTGAGATCATGACCTGAGCTGAAATCAAGAGTTGGACGCTTAACCAGCATGCCATCCAGGTGCCCCTATTTCTACTTTTATGAATTGCTATTCATTCTTCTGCTTATTTTTCTTTTTTTTTTTAAACTGTTTTTCAATTTTTTTAAACGTTTTATTTATTTTTGAGACAGGGAGAGACAGAGCATGAACAGGGGAGGGTCAGAGAGAGGGAGACACAGAATCCGAAACAGGCTCCAGGCTCTGAGCTGTCAGCACAGAGCCTGACGCGGGACTCGAACGCACGGACCGCGAGATCATGACCTGAGCCGAAGTCGGCCGCTTAACCGACTGAGCCACCCAGGTGCCCCCTTCTGCTTATTTTTCTATTAGGACATATACAGCTGTATTGATTAAAAGAATATTTTATATAAAGATGTCAGTCCTCATTTTATATACTGCAAAGAATGCAAAACAAAATAAAAAATAAAATTTATCATCAAAAATATTAAGTCTTGAAACATGCTCCCAAGAGCAGCTGTGAGCGTTCCTTCTCTTCCCATCTTCCATAGGGAGACACTTAAAACACACATGTCCCCAGCAGGTCTAAATGAGAAAATTAGAGAATTGGAGGCAGAAGAATGGAGTCAAAGACATTTCATAAACCATCCTGAAGTCTATGAACAAAACTAGGACTAACAGAAAGGCAAAATATGTCTGATGCTATGAAGATTATGAAGATGATATTATGAAAATGATATTCACTGGGTTTATAGTGACGTGTGATAAAGCAATTATGGCAAAATGTTAATAACAGAATCTAGATAGTACAATTCTTTACATTTTTATGCATATTTGAAAGTTTTATAATAAAATATTGGGGGGGGAGGTAAAATTTACCTTCTACACGAATACATTTCCATGCTTGTGTTATCTGACGGGCTAAGGTTGTCTTCCCAACCCCCTAAAAAAGAAAGATGTTATTTAAAACCCAAAAGAACAGTCATTTGCCAGAGAAACAGATATTCACATTTAAAAGATTATATTCATGGTTACAATACATGAATATTATCAAGTAAATTTTTTGTCGACAAAAAAAAATGAACAGCAGACCTTAGATATTTATAGCATAATTTTTCTCTATAAGAGTCACATTTGCCACATTTTATGAAATGATTTAAATAACATTTTTAAATTAAGAAAATATCTCTGAAACCAGGAAGCTGTACCATTATGGCATTACAGGTACTGTCCTCTTTTGATTATCAAATTTTGTAATTTTGAATACATATCATGATTCTACTGAAACCCGTCACTTTATTTCCTTTCTAAAGTTTATAACTATGAATGTTTTGACAGACTTCCATTTAGTAACTTCCAAGAGCAAAAAATTCCTTCTTAATGGACATCTTTGAAAAGTGTCATCTATTAAAGATAAAAGATCACTTTAATGAAGTAACATTTGTACCTGTCTGCTGTTACTGTTGACTCTTAAAACTCTATTATATGTTAAGAAACATAATGAAAATTACCGGAACTATTTCTTGGTACCTGTCTCAGGGTCTACATAAAATTAAATCAAGGATGGGATCCAGCCTTTGGTCTCTGCTATTCTGGGGAGCCTCTTTAATTAACCAGCTCAGTTTCTCTAATGGTAACTACCAAATAGCTCAATGGCTAAAAATACCTCTATCTGGAGGTCCTTACTAGAAATGCCTAGAAAGGCAGGCTATCTTATGACAGCCATTTTTGGTTTCTTTTTATTTTGTGGAAAGATAATATATAGGTCTGCTAATGCACTTTGAGTAAAGGTGAGGCACATTGCCTCTCAGCAGCTTCAGATATTAATGGGAGAGGCTCCCCGTTTGACTCCATAGTGTCTTGCCTTCAAATACCCAGAGAGTCTCACAACAAATTCCACAGAAAATTTTATATGTCAATTGTGTCTAAAATAACCTTGATCACAGACTACTAACAATTTTCATGGTGCAATGTTTTGATTAATTAATTTCTTCATAATATAAAAAGAAAGATAAGTACAATGTCAGTTCCTTTCCAATTATAAGTGCACAAGAGAAGAGAAAGCTATGAAATTACCACCAATATTATATTAGTTTTTAAGTCATACAACTAAAGTCTAACACTGAAAGAAGTCATCATACTATGTAGTTTTCATTCTTGTATGGTAACATAATATTATGATTTTTAAAATAAAAAAATATTAAATAATAAGTTACAAGAGATAACTTACTGGTTTCCCAAATATAACAAAGCAAACAGGTTTAGACAGCAAAAAGTTATATTCAGCTTCATCTTCATTAAATATATCTGCAAAAGGATACTCTTCTGTATTCTCTTCAGAATTCATAATATAAAATACTACAATAAGAAAAAAATGAGATTTTTAGTGACTAATTCAGTTGGAAAAGGCAGGCAGGTTAGGGAAAATGAGAATATCCTGAGAATTTACTTAGCCCCAAAGCCATTCCACACCACTAAACACAAGGATTTTTCCCATACTGACAAAAAAGTTAAACTCATCTATTAAAACAGTAATAAGCTTAGTTTGAGACAAAAACGAAAATCTAGTTATACATTATACAAGACAGCTAAAACAAAATGTTTCAGAGAGATTAAATTAAGGGAAAAATACATACATGCAAACATACGCATATTTGTGTGTATTCAATTAAAGATCAAATTACATATGCTATACACATATATGTTATGCAGTTACACACACACACGTGTGTGTGTGTGTGTGTGTGTGTACATGTGTAGGGACTACTAATGGGTCTAACAGAAATCCAAATCCAATATGTAGAACTGAAAAAAAAAGAACATATATATAACGATATTTATAAGATGTAGCTAAAGTATTTAGAAGCATTAAATACATTAGAGCCAAAGAAAGTCTGAAAAGTACATGAAATAAGCTCACCACTTTTAAGATGTTAGGGGGAAAAAACCCAGGAAAAATAGAAAAATATATTTTAGAAGTTAATAAAATAGAAAACAAACATATAGAGAGAGGGTCACCAAAGCTAAACAGCGGTATTTTGAAAAAACGTAAAAATAGAAAACTTCTGTCAAGATTGTTCAAGTAAAGAAAACAGATGGCACAATTAAACAATATTAGACATTAGGTTTTTAGAAGTATGGTTTCTTATATCTTAAAACAGATTTGTCTATTTTTGTTGTTGTTTATTTCTAACTTTCGTTAATCAGAGTATGTTCTCTGATTTCAATTTTTCAACTTTTTGAAATTTGTTGAGGCTTGCCTCGTGGCCTAGTGCATGGTAGTTGTTTTTTTTTTTTTTATGTTTATTTATTTTTGAGAGACAGAGAGAACATGAGCAGGAGAGGGGCAGAGAAAGAGGGAGACACAGAATCCAAAGCAGGCTCCAGGCTCTGAGCTGTCAGCACAGAGCCCGATGCGGGGCTTGAACCCATGAACCGTGAGATCATGACCTGAACCAAAGTCGGACGCTTAACTGACTAAGCCACCCAGGCACCCCAAGTGCATGGTAGCTTTTTAAAAAGTTCCCTGATTCCTTGAGAAGGATATGTGATTTATGTCTGATGCAGTGTGCTTTAAATGGACTACAGAATAACAATGCTGCAGATAGAATATAGATAATGCGAGGATACCACAAACAAGGTTATCCCAAATAAACTGATATTATTTCTAAGAATTGATAAATTCCTAGAAAAATCAACTTCTCAAGAAAAAAAAGAGGAAACCTAAGTGGATAACCACAAGGAAACAGAGTCAGTGACTAAAAATCTTCCCACAAAAAGTATAATTGGAGGAAAGTGGGTGGCAGGACCAGAAGGTGGGGCTTAGTGTGTTTCTCTTAGGGAGGCCTCTGCCCTGCCAGGGTCTTTACAGAGGCCCTGGGCCCCAATTTCATAGTTTATTTTGACCAAAGACTTTATGAGGAGGTGGAGAGCCACCTCTGTTCTGTCAGTTTTTGCTCAGGAAGGGGATGGGGGTAGCCAAAGTCTCCTTGGCTTCTTTCGTTTGAAAATAAATTGTGTCTTTGGGGAAAAAATAAAAGAAACCAGATGGTTTTTTGAAGAACTCCGGACGTACAAGCTTCCAGATACTCTTTCGGACAAAAGATAAAGTGGAGTCTTGTTACATCAGTTTACGTATCTCATATAACCTTTACCTAAACCAGAGAGAGTGTGAGAAAGCAAAATTATGTACCAATTTCATTCATGAACAAGATTTTAAAAATCCTAATCAAAACATTAGCTAACTGAATCCAGCAATATATGAACAAGGTAATAACATCATGACCAAGTTGGGCTTTCCCCAGGAACTCAAGGTTGTTGAGAAATTAATTTATCATATTAAAACAAAAGAGAAAAACTCCACGATCATCTTAATAGATGTAGAAAAAGTGTAACACAATTCAACACCCTTTAATGATTAATAAAAATCTCTTAGCAACTAGGAAAAGAGGGGAATTTCTTTAATCTGATAAAAGGTATTAACAAAAGACAAACATATTTAATGATTAAATATTAAAAATGTTCTTTTCAGGGGTGCCTGGGTTGGTTAAGAATCTGACTCTTGGTTTCAGCTCAGGTCATGATCATAATCTCGTGGTTTCATGGGTTCGAGCCCCATGTTGGGCTCTGTGCTTGATAGTGTGGAGCCTGCTTGGGATTCTCTCTCTCTCTTTGCCCCTCTCCCACTTGCACTGTCTCTGTCTCTCTCAAAATACAAATTAGAAAACTTTAAAAAAATGTTCTTTTCAGGTAATAACAAGACAAAAGAAAGAAAACTAATTATTCCCAGTTGATATGATTGTCTACATGAGAAACAAACATATCACAGATAAATTTTGAGAATTAGCCTGATAACCCAATTTGCTGGATTCAAAATTATACAAAATTCAGTTGCATTTCCCTTTTTTTAATATTTATTTTTTAATTTTTGAGAGAGCGTGAGCAGGGGAGGGGCAAAGAGAGAGATGGACAGAGTATTAAAAGTGGGCTCTGCACCGACAGCAGTGAGCCCAAAGCGGGGCTCGAACTCATGAACCGCTAGATCATGACCTGAGCTAAAGCTGGATGCTCAACCAACTGAGCCATCCAGGTGCCCCCAGTTGCATTTCTATACACCATTATACACCACGACTTGCTAGAAAATGTAACTGAAGATAAAAAAGACTTATTTTTGCAGCAAAATAATAAAGTAACCAGGATTAAATATTATAAAACGTATACAAACTCTTTACGGAAAAATGACAAAATCTTATGAAATGACTTTAATGAGCAGAGTTCAAAAATGGAACCAGCGGTCTGAAATGCTGTTCATGAAACAATAAAAAATGGATTATGGGGGCTATATGCTTCCAGGTAAAGGGATATGATTATATTTCTCTGTGGAATTTAAGACTATTCAAATGGACTTAATATACCAATATTATTTTATAGTGTCATTATGAAAAAAAAGACATAATAAGAATTATTACCAGTATACTAAAAAGATTGAGAAGAAAACCTCATGACAAAAGAACTAAAATTTCAAGTTTTTTTAGTACCAAAAAAACAAGTAATGCTACTATAAAATCTAATTATAAGGGAGAAAATGCATCTAAACCTTTTATAGAGGTGGTGCATTTATTAAAGAGTCTCTTTTAAGTACACTAAAACCAGGGCCCTAAGGCCTGGGGTGGGGACATTTAGGTGGATATCTGAGTACTTCGAACCCTAAGATTTATGTGTGTGAGGCAGGAAGCTAGGCATGAGTGAGTGATAGGAGGATGGACCTTAGACGTCCTGATGGAGATGCCCAATGGAGAACCGCCTGGGGACCACCCCATTCCACCCATCTAAGGTCACAACATCCCAGCAGAGGAAGAATTGAGTTTGTTGTGCTTGTTGCACTTGTGCAGACAGCACCCTGTTGTCCTTATTTGGTGTATGCCTCTAGAATAGAAATAATGTTGTTGTTTTCTACCTAGTGCAAGCATTTTGAATACATCTTGGGAAAGGGTATGTTCAGTTGGCTAATTATTATATAATCCAGGCCTGTTACCCAAATGTTGCTACCTTAGGACCCACTCAAAAAAAAAAAAACTGATATAAGCCTACACCCTGGGGTTTCTGGGGCCTTTGTCTCTCTTGACTGGCCCGCTCCTCCCTTGGAGTGTACTTGAGTAAAACTTTGCTCTGCTTTACTTTCCCTTTGCTGTCCTGTAATTCTTTATTGTGGCAGCAAAAAGAACTCAGGCTTCTTCCCTTTTCCATCTAACACTCAGTAGCACCTGGAATGCCTTGCACTGACAGAAGTAGCTCCTTCCTCATCTCTGGAAGGATAGCAGCCTCTCCTTGCATCACCTGAGGCAGACACTTCAGAAAACAATGCTTGCCCTCCGCAAGATCTGCTTCAACTTCCTCATAGCTTTTAGACCAGTAACTGGGGTCAAGCAACAGCCCAGCCTAGCTGTGGAGGCACTGGTACAGGAAGAAAGGTATTGTGCACCTAAAGAATTGGAGGGCCTGGCTATGACGTACCAACAGGAATCAGGAGAACATGCTTACAAAAGGATCTTGAGGGTGCTGAGTGGGGGAATGGAGACTAGATGAGAGTTTATTGATACGTGGGCTCTCTCCCATGACTCAAGGTGTTAACATCCTGACTAGGACACCTGGGGTGGGTCCTAATTCACTGCTGGTAAGGTTCCTTGAAGCTTGGAAAAGAACAACAGCCTGTAGTAAATGTAGTGGAAATGCTGGAACTGCCTTGGTAGAATATAGAGTAGTGTGTCAAAGGCTCGAGGAGGTGACATGTTAAATGGATTTCACATATGAGGCTAGAGAACTCATAAGCCAACTCTGCTTGTTGGGATGGCCAGAGGACACTCCCCTCATTAAGGCTATAAGGAATGAACTAGTAAGGGGGCACTAGTATCCTTAATAAGTTCAGTGGTGGCTGTTCTTTGTAGGCCAGGACTGAAGGTAGGGGAAAGGCTGCTACGATACTGGAGTTCCATGTTTCAGTGGGGATGACAGGGTCTTGAAGAGCGGAGGCCAGATGGCAGCACTTAACCATCAGAAACAAAGTAGGTGTACTTACTACAATGGGCAGGAAGTCCAGAATGGCAACAAGCAAGATCCACAGAAATCTATGGCAATGGTTAATAAACCATGGAATTTCTAGGGGGTGAAATGGATGAGCAGTGAACGAAAATGTTTATTAACTTCCTTTTCTAAAAATGACAAAGGGCAAGTGAATCAAAGGCTGATGTCAGCAACCACAGTGGAAAATCATGATCCTTGCCTAGTTCTTAGCTCCAGAGCCCATTTATTGAAGGGGAGGCAAGGAGTCCTCGAGAATAGACCCTACAACACCGTAACAAGTATTTACAATAGGGATTCCCCAATTCTTCCTTCTCCAAGGGAACCTACAACCATTAACTGGGGAAATACACACTGTGGAAATGGGATTATCCTCCTCTTTCAGAGACTACAGGACATAGGGTCTGAGCTGACACCAACACCAGCAGATATAAAATGCCATCATGGCCTCCTGCTGGTGTGAAAGCAAATGGAGAACCAGTAATAAATGGAGTCTTGGCTCAAGTCTGTCTTACAGTGCAGGATCTGCAGGATCACCTCATGGTTCTTTTCCTGGTGCCTGACTATGTGATGGGGATTGCAGCTGGCAAAATCTTCCCAGTCGTTCCCTGCCTGTGGAGTAAGCACCACTGTGGTAGAAAAGCCAAGTGGAAGCTCATGAAATAAATAGTAAGTCATTCCAAATGCAATGGAAAGGTGTTACCCAAAACTATCTAAAAGATAGCCCTGCTTAATTCTCCAGTGTGATTTTTTACAAAAACCAGATAGATCATGACAGATGATGGGGGACTACTGAAAACTTAACCAAGTGATAGCCCCACTCGTAATTGTGCAGATGCGATCTTTACTAGTCAGACACAGCTTCTTGTCCTTGGTATGCAGCTACTCATCTGGCAAATGTGTTGTGTTTTTTTAAAATCCCTCTCAGAAAAGAAGATTATAAACAGTTTGTATTCACTTAGAACAGTCAGCAAGGAACATTCAGGCTTGCCCCAGGACTCTCCTGCTCTTTGAACAGCTATAGTACAAAGGGGTCTTTTTGATCCCTTGTTGATATATTATCAATATTGATAATATCAGAGCCTGTGAGCAGGAAGTGGCAAGTGTTCTGGATGGCTTCATAAGACACATGAGCAGCAGAAAGTGGAAGATAAATCTACAAACATTTAAAGCCCTGTTACTTTGGTGAGGTTTTAAAAGACCAGTGGTCTGGGACATTCCGAGATGTTCTCTCCAAGGTAGAGGACAAGTTTACTATACCTTATACCTTCTACCTCTAAAAAAAAAAAAGAGGTGCAGTATTTTATAAGTCTCTTTAGTTTTTGGAGACAGCCTGTAGCATACTTGGGAATACTGTTCTGATCCATGTAATGGGTGACTTGGAAAGCTGTCAGTTTTGAGCGAACCTCAGAGCAACAGAGAGCTCTGCAGCAGTTTTAGTCTATGGTACCAGAGGCCTGCTTCTTGGGCCATATACCTGGCCAGATCCCATGATGCTAGAGGGAGACACCTACAGTAGGTGAGAATACTTTTGGAGTCTTAGGAAAGCCACAACAGAAACCTCTCGGTGTAAATCATTGCTGTCTGCAGCAGAGAACCACTCCCCATTCAAAACGCCGCTCCTGGCAATGCTCTGGGCTCTGGGAGAGAATGAATGCCTGGCCATGGGACATCGAGTGACTATGCAACTGGAAGTGCCCATCATGAACTGGGTACATTAGATCTAGTCCTCAAGTTGGGCAGGCACAGGGGCAATCCACCGAATGACAAAAATGGAACGCTGGGATCAGGTCCAAGCACGTCTGGAGGGTACAAATGAGTTTCATAAATAAGCAGCCCAGACACCATGTCATCTATCTTTTGCTTATCAATGTCTCTTTTTCAGCTCAGACATCATAAGGAATTCCCTAGGAACTTAAAAAAAGTTATGGATGAATCATGATATATTGGTGCAAACTGTAAATGGAATGCTTCCAGACTTTAATGCCACTCAGAGGCAGCCCTGAAAGATGATGATTAAGGGAAATCCTCCTTGTGGGCAGAGTTTTAGGCAGTGTACCTAGGTCCTCAGTTTGGAGGACAGTATTGAATGGCTTGGTCAAAGGCCTGGGAGGAGCAAGATTGAAAGATAAGAGAAAAAAGAGTTCTGGGGAAGAGGCATGCGAATGGACCTATGAGAGGGGCATAGCAAACACACTCTATGGCAAGCCCTACCAAGTAACACCCTGTGTGATCCCATTCCCTAAGAGAAGATGGATTCTGTGACTTGCTTCTAAATCTAGCAAAGGTATTAGACATACCATTCCTGTGATTACATCGTACTATGTAAGATCCTATTTTAGCACACTGGAGAGACTTCCTGGTTGGCTCTGAATTAAGTTGCCATGATGTGAAAGGACTGCTGGCAAAGAACAGTGGGTGGCCTCCAGTCACGGAGAGAGCCCCTGGACAACAGCCAGGAAGAAAAGAAACAACCACAAAGAGATGAATTTTGCCAACAATTTAAACGAGCTCAGAAGCAGATTCTTCTTTAGTCGAGTCTCCAGATGAAAATGCCGTGCAGCCAACATCTTGACCACAGCTCTGTGAGACCCTCAGTGGAGAAACCAGCTAAGCTACGCCTGGACTCCTGAACATGGAAACTATGAGATAATATATGTATGTGTTTTAAACTGCTAAATTTGTGGTAATTTTGTTATACCACATAGTAAAAAAATACAAGTGGACACAAAATATGTGGATTTTTGAGTCTCACAAAGCAGGCTGATTTTCCAGTAAACACTAGCCAGTCTTTATCCCTGGTCACCTCAATGCTTCCAAAATGGGCTCATAAATGGAGGAGGCATGGTGGTAGGGATGGAGGTGATGGAGGCCATTGCATAGGTTCAATGACGCATCTCCCTCTCAACAGGCTGATTTAGTTAATTCTATCACTAAGCATCTCACCTGTTACAGAGACTGAGGCTAAGCCCTCAAAATGGTATATCCATTCAGTGACAAACTGATTACATGGAATTCCTTCACCTTGGAGAATACAGCAGGTGACATGTGTCCCTGTATGGGTGTGCTTTTCCTACCCACAATGCCTTGGCTAGCACTACTATCTAAGGGTTTGGAGTGTGTCTCATTTATCATGAGATCCCATATAATATTGCCTTGGATCAAAAGACCCTCTTTTTAGTAAAGGAGGTATGATAAGAAGGATCCACTGCTTCTACCACATACCTCTTCATCCAGAAGCTACCGGTGTGACAGAATGTTGGAATGGCCTCTTAAAGTTACAATGAAAATGCCAGTTTGAGATTGTGTGGGATTGAGACACTACCATCCCTCTCAGTGATTGACATGAGGAATTTGTACCATCCTTCCTCATGACTTCAGGCTCTGCTGGACTGGAGGTCCTGGCTTTGATTGAGGGGAGAGAGATGCTTCTATCAGGAGACCCCTTTAGGTGGGTTTCACTAAACCTAAAACCGCTGCCTGGTCCTCTGTGGCTCCACATGCCCATAAGGAGTTACTGGACTGGCAGGTGAGGACAGGGTTGGTTTTACTGCTTGGAGCAGGAGATGTATGTCTTGAACTCAGGGGATTCTCTGAGACTCCTCTTGTAATTGTAGCAAGCCCGATCTGACAAAGACATGGTAACAAGAGGCTTACAGCCCTCAGGGATGAAGACTGGTTACCCTACTGGGAAAACAACTGAGCTCAGCAGAAGTGCTGGCCAAGGGTAAGAGAAATCTAGAATGGGTGGTAGAGGAGGCAAGTGATGAATTATCAATTTCAGACCTCGGATTAATTGCAGTAGTGGATTCTATAGCTTGTCCCACTAATCATCTTTTGGTGAGTGCTTTTCTTTCAGAAATTGAGACCAACCACCATTGAGAAGAATCACTGAGGGGATGGTGTGAACTTAATGTGGGCGGGGGAGGGGGGGAGAGTGGAAATGACTAGTGCAAACGAGTATATCTCATTGGAACATAGCAGATGCTGTTAGTGCCCATAACCACTTGACATGTAACTTTTCCATGAATGGTCAGTCTGACTTCTAACTTCTAGCACGTGTGGCTCTTTGCCTAAGGAATGTTTCCAGCTGCCATACCTAGTCTGCCTGAGCAGGCAGACCACAGGCAGGCCACAAGTTCCAGGCAGACCACAAGTTCCAGGAAATTAATGTTCCGCCATAGCAGGCCTCAGCCAATAACTGATGGGAGGCAGTGAATAAATGCCCCAGCTCCTTTGCCCTTAAGAGGGAATTACTCTGAGACAAATATCTCAGTATTCCACAGTGAATTCAGCCCACAGAGAAATTTGCTTGATAATATTCCTTTTATCAGCTTCCTTCTGTTCCCTGATGTTTCCTGGGATTACTTCCTACATGAACCACTTGCCCTCGAATTTTTGTCTCAGGATGTGCTTCCAGGTGAACCAAACTAAGACAAGGTTCAAATGAAGAGCAATATTACAGTATAATATAAATAATTGAAAACTAAATATTGGAAACCAGAATTCTACACATATTTTAAGAGTTGTTATCCTAAATAAAAACATAGTGCAGATATTTAACTCATATTCAGAAGAATTGGTTTCCACTATGAAAAAAACACAACTAAATATTCTTCCCAGTTGGAAGATCCAAGTCAATGTAAAATGCCAGAACTGACATGGCCATCTTTCTAGTTCTTAATAAAATAGGACCAAACTATGAAAGAAAATTAAAATACTAAATAATTAAACATTTATTTTTTTTTAATTTGGTAATTTCTCAATTTTAAATTTACAACATGATCTCTAACATCTCATTGTTATGTAATATAATCTCTAATATCACATTATGTTATAGGTTTATACTATAATTCAATAGAATTTTTACAAGTTCCCTCACCTTTTTTTTTTATTTTTTTTTTCAACGTTTTTTATTTACTTTTGGGACAGAGAGAGACAGAGCATGAACGGGGGAGGGGCAGAGAGAGAGGGAGACACAGAATCGGAAACAGGCTCCAGGCTCCGAGCCATCAGCCCAGAGCCTGACGCGGGGCTCGAACTCACGGACCGTGAGATCGTGACCTGGCTGAAGTCGGACGCTTAACCGACTGCGCCACCCAGGCGCCCCTGAGTTCCCTCACCTTTTAAGCCGTTGAGAAACTCTCCAGGTGGGTTGTGCGGTTTACAGGGGGCCCATCTCCTGGGAAACCTACCACTTCTACTTAGGCGATGTCTTATACTCTCATAGTAGGTGCTCAGTAAATATCTGTGGAATGACATCAGTGGTTGGAAGGGAAAATTGTTTTTAAAAGTAATTTACTGAGAAATCCCTAAGTTTAGTTTTGTAGGAAAAGGAACTGGCCTAGGGTCCCCGCAGGAGGTAAGTTTCCATTCAATAGGCACAAAACGCGTCGGGGAGGGGGACTACGACCCCTACTTACCTGGGCACAGAGGAGTCCCCAGGAGCCCACAGGACCCCACCTGCCGGACCGCAGCCGCCTCTGGTATCGCTGTGTCGGTGCAGCGGTTGCCTAGGGAACCCCTGGCGGGGCTTCGCGCAGTGCCTCTTGGGGGACCGGGTCTTGTAGGTGGGGCTGTAATTTATTGATTTTTTAAAATAATTTTACTTATTCACTTTTTCACTTTGTATTTTTAATACATTCCTTTTGACAAATATAAAATGAATGATGATTAGAGAGGGCATGTACATTGCCCACTTGGGTTCACACATATCAAATGGAAGAGGCCTTATTTTAACCCAGAACTGCCGGTCTCAAACTCAGTGCCACACTACACTGCACTAAACATTGCACGACAGTCCGTTTGTAGAATTTACAAAATCTCCAACTTTCGGTGATTTTTTAAAAAAGGTGATTTAAAAAAAATTCCTTGAACCACACAGCTTTCAGACAGCATGGATTTTGTTGACTCTCCTAAGGGTTAATACAGATAAAGAGACGCAAGGGGAAAAACACCGGCACACAGCGAAGGGCTATCAGATATATTTCCAGGAAAATAAGGGCAGAGGTGGGCAGAAAAAAAGAGACCAACTTCGAATGGATCTATCTACAACTCAGAGAACCGATTCAAAAGAAGCAATCCAGTCGCAAACCCTACTCCTTTTCCAAAGAGGACTAGATGAAGCGCGAGCCCAGACTAACCTGTCCACTTTTTCTCCGCCCACTTTTTCTCCCGCCCGCACCAAACATGGCGCCCTTCGCTTCCTCCCTAAACAACGCGCAGGTTCTACGCGACCTCTCTATGGTATATCCTCCAGCTCCGCCCCCGACGTGCCTGGGGCGGGACTTGCCCGGAGGTGGGGATCCGGGATCCGGAAACACCTGAGCTATTCCCGGTCTTGTTTGTTTAGTGTACAAGGGGCGTTTTTTCCGTCTGGATCTGATGTCCAGGGTGTGAGGTGTCTTCTCTCCCGGGCTCCTGGAGCAGTCTGGAGGTTGCCGCACTCTGGGCCGCGGCCTGGTGCCCTGTCGTGAGGGCCCCCATTTCTTCCGACCATGCCCGCGGCCGCTGCCCCCATCATAAGCTCCGTCCAGAAGCTGGTTCTGTACGAGACCAGAGCTGTGAGTTCCCTGCGCAGCGGGGCGCGGCGGGGCGCGGCGGGGCGCGAGAGGGAGGACGGCGACAGCATCTTCCTCCCTAAATCCCTAATCCCAGCCTTGGGCATGTGTCTGAGGGGGCTTCGCCTTGTTATCGCACCCAGGGCACTGCTGCTTTTGCTTTTACATGTTTCCATTTAAAAGCCACAGTTGAAATACACTGGAAACAGGTGCTTGTGGGTGTATCTCAGAAACTGTTCATAAAGTTCTGAACGAGTATGGATTCTTTCCAACTTTCAGAGTCCGTTAGTTCTGTAGTTCGCTACTTACAGTACAGGCAAGGGTATGAAAAAATATTTTTGACCTTTGAATGAGTAATTTGTGTGTTTTCCGATTCCATGGATTACTATACTGTTAATTACGTACGCTTTTATTGCTAAAATATTTGGTTCTCTTTATTTGAAAGGAAAGGAAAACTTGTTTTGCTTAAAGACTGGTTTGTTTGGGTAACATTATTTTGCTTTTTCACTTGACTTTTTTGCACTTTTTGTTTCATTACTTCAAATGGCCGTGTAAATAGTTACTATAGAATAAGATCAGTTTTTGTGTTTAGATTACTGGGTCCCTAAGATTTACAGAATAGTGTTTATAGGAGCACATTGTCATTTGTGTGGTTGGAAAATAAAGTACAACTTTTTGAATTGGGGTAACAGTAATGTTAGCGTCTGTGTTTAAAATTACACTTGTAGTAATAAGATTGCTTATGCTGGAAGCCTGCCTGTATGCTGTAGAGTGTTTCATAGGGCACATTCAATGGAACCTGGGTTGTCTTCCATTGATAAAGTAGGTACTTAACAGTTTCTCGATTATAACCTGGTTCTAATATCAGGTCGGCCTCAGGTCACAATTAATGGAGAAGTATTGTTGAACCTAAGTTAATTTTGTTGTCAACTTCATTTGATTAGATCCACGCCAGAAGAGGAAATTATCAAATATCTGTAGCTATCTTGAGTTGTTCTCTGAGGAGAGTCATACAGAAGTATCATTTTGACATTGAAACAAAACCTTCTGCTTTCTGTACAATGTGCTGGTAAATGTCCCTGGTTAGAAACATAAATACTACACTCAAAACACAGAAACTTCAGCCCATTAATCAGCTGAGCATTCATTAGGACTGTCGGAGATGTTAGTATTCTTTTCAAAGCATAACTCAGGGCTCTTCTGCTCACAAACCTTCAGTAGCTCCCATTCTGAGGAGAGTAAACACTTTATCCTTTAGTTTGGCATTGAAAACTATATGTGATTTGTCATCAGCCTGTATGATTTTATGTCTAATTTAATATCAATTCAACAAATATTTATTGAGGATTAACGCTGTGCCTTTATGTGCCTTATTCTGCGGTAAATCTGTATTGCTTTCAGTTCTTTATACCTACCTAGTGTCTTTTCTGCAGCTCTTTCCTAGTAAAGTCCCACCCCTTCTTGTCCTGTCATAACCTGTTGGTCCTCACAGCACACATGGTGGTACAGTGCTTTGTAAACAGTAGGCTTCCATTAGATACACTTGAGAGTGTCTAATGTAAAGAGATACGTATTCCAGAACTTGGTTGTGACCCCACTCAGTCATCTAAGCAATGCAAACTAACTCCAGCCAGCTTAGAGATAAAAAGTGAGTTTATCAGAAGGATGCTGGAGGAGCCACTGCTTGGAATCACTGGAAAAGGCTAACTCTTCAGCTTCTGGAAAGGCAGGAATAGGAGAGCAGTATTAGAGAACCCACTCAGGGTGTTGCTGAGGACATACCATAGGCATTAGGAGAAGGAACATGATTGACTCAGCTGTGATTGGGAATCTGCCCCTTGGTGGGCAAAATCATTGTGGCCAGGATGGGGTCTGGCAGTAATGACTTTTGTTTTCAGGAATGGTTGGGCCAAGGCAACCACCCTGAGAAATGTCTGCTGAATTTAATTTTTGAATCTCAGTTTCCTCATCAGTAAAGTATGTGATTCTTCTTTTTTATATTTGGATTTAAAGATTTAAGCAGAGGGGCACCTGGGTGGCTCAGTCGGTTAAGCGGCTGACTTCGGCTCAGGTCATGATCTCGTGGTCTGTGAGTTCGAGCCCCGCGTCAGGCTCTGTGCTGACAGCTCAGAGCCTGAAGCCTGTTTCAGATTCTGTCACTCCCTCTCTCTGACCCTCCCCCATTCATGCTCAGTCTCTCTCTGTCTCAAAAATAAATAAACGTTAAAAAAAATTTTTTTTTAAATAAAAAAAATAAAGATTTAAGCAGAAAGATTTATTTCAGTAATAAGTTCAAAGTTTAAGGGACATAAATAACTCAGAAAAAAAGCATAAAATTGTCGGTAAGTAAAGAGATCCTAGGAAGTAAAAGGAAAAAAAACCCAACTGTAGCGGGTTGTGTTAATGAGAATAATAGAGCTAATGCTTATGGAACACTTCTATGCCAGCCACTGGTCACAAAGCACTCCACATATATTTTGTTATTTAATCCTCATAAAACCTCTAAGAAGTAAATCTTGTTACTACTACTATTACTACTATTGTTCAGTGAAGAAAAGAATGAGGCAGAGAAGATCAGTAGTGCTACTGAGAGTGTGGTCTGACAATTGGTGCCCAGCATAGATAGTTTGTAACTGGACTGGGACGGATTACATATAGAAACAGAGAGTCAGTGATTAGAAACTTTTATAGCTATTTGACAAAGTAATTGTGTATCTGATGAATCAGTTAATTTAGAACATGGGTTTGTGGTTTGTGTGTCTTTGGGTTTGTGTTTTTTTGTTTGTTTGTTTTTTTAGCTTGTTACGGAAAATTTGAGCAAATACAAAATAAACAGAATAGTAAACTCCCACATATCCACACCACATATCCACACCCACATATCCATCACCAGCTCCTGAATTACCTTTATTAGCTATAACTTGTTCCACTCCCCACCTACCACTTACTGTTTTATAAGGTTCTTTTTTTTAATTTA
Organism: Panthera pardus; assembly: GCF_024362965.1. Classification (NCBI taxonomy): domain Eukaryota; kingdom Metazoa; phylum Chordata; class Mammalia; order Carnivora; family Felidae; genus Panthera; species Panthera pardus. Next base: position 52,732,832 of record NW_026526732.1, on the reverse strand, counting down.
AATAAGTTGGAATGCGCAAATCTAAACAATAGAATTTGATTGTTATTATTTTTTTAATTTAAATTCAAGTTAGTTACATATATTATAGTATTGGTTTCAGGATTAGAATTTGGTGATTCATCACGTACATATAACACCCAGTGCCCATCCCAACAAGTGCCCTCCTTAATGCCCATTGCCTATTTGGCCCACCCCCCACCTACCTCCCCTCTAGTTTGTTCTCTGTATTTAAGAGTCTCTTATGTTTTGCCTTCCTTTTTGTTTTTATCTTATTTTATTTTTCCTTCCCTTCCCCTATCTATGTTCTTCTGTTTTGTTACTTAAATTCCACATACGAGTGAAATCATATGGTATCAGTTTTTTTCTGACTTATTTCACTTAGCATCATATACTCTAGCTCCATCCATGTTGTTGCAAATGGCAAGATTTCATTCTTTTTGATCACCAAATAATATTCCATTGTATATGTGCATGCCTGTGTGTGTGTGTGTGTGTGTGTGTGTGTGTGTGTGTGTGTGTATACACCACATCTTTATCCATTCATCAGTTGATGGACATCTGGGCTCTTTCCATAATTTGGCTATTGTTGATAGTACTGCTGTAAACATTGGGGTGCATGTGCCCCTTTGAATCAGCATTTTTGTATCTTTTAGATAAATACCTAGTAGTACAAATGCTAGGTAGTAGGGTAGTTCTATTTTTAATTTTTTGAGGTACCTCCATATTTTTTTTTGAGAGTGGTTACACTGGTTTGCGTTCCCAGTCAAGAGTTCAAAAGTGTTCCCCTTTCTCTGCATCCTTGCCAACATCTGTTGTTTCCAGAGTTGTTAATTTTAGCCATTTTCACAGGTGTGAAGTGATATCTCATTGTGGTTTTGATTTGTATTTCCTTGATAAGTGGTGTTGAGCATCTTTTCATATGTCTGTTAGCCATCTGGATGTCTTCTTTGGAAAAGTGTCTATTCATGTCTTCTGCCCATTTCTTCACTGGATTATTTGTTTTTTTGGGTGTTGAGTTTGACAAGTTTTTTATAGATTTTGGATAGTTACCCTTTATCCAATAGTTCATTTGCATATATCTTCTTCCATTTCATTGGTTGCCTTTTAGTTTCGTTGATTGTTTCCTTTGCTGTGCGGAAGCTTGTTATCTTTTTAAAAACTTTTTTTAAATGTTTTATTTTTGAGAGAGAGAGACAAGAGTGTGAGTGGAGAAAGGGCAAAGTGAGGGAGACACAGAATCTGAAGCAGGCTCTAGGAGGTCAGCACAGAGCCTGATGTGGGGCTCGAACCCATGAACCGCGACATCATGACCTGAGCCAAAGTCGGGTATTTAACCAAATGAGACACCCAGGTACCCCCAGAAGCTTGTTATCTTTATGAGATCCCAAGAGTTCATTTTTGCTTTTGATTTCCTTGCCTCTGGAGACATGTCTAGTAAGAAGTTGCTGTGGCCGAGGTCAAAGAGGTTGCTGCCTGTTTTCTTCTCCTCTAGGATTTTGATGGTTCCCTGTCTTAGATTTAGGTCTTTAATCCATTTTGAGTTTATTTTTGTGTGTGGTGTAAGAAAGTGGTCCAGTTTCATTCTTCTGCATGTTGCTGTCCAAGTTTTCCCAGCACCATTTGCTGAAGAGACTGTCTTTTTTCCACTGGATATTCTTTCCTAAGATTAGTTGGCCGTACATTTGTGGGTCCACTTCTGGGTTCTCTGTTCTGTTTCATTGATCTGAGTGTCTGTTCTTGTCCCAGTACCATACTGTCTTGATGATTACAGCTTTGTAGTATAGCTTGAAGTCTGGGATTGTGATGCTTCCTGCTTTGGTTTTCTTTTTCAAGATCGCTTTGGCTATTCAGGGTCTTTTCTGTTTCCATACAAATTTTAGGATTATTTGCTTTAGCTCTGTGAAGAATGCTGGTGTTATTTTGATAAGGATTGCATTGAATGTGTAGATTCCTTTGGGTAGTATAGACATTTTAACAATATTTGTTCTTTCAGTACATGAGCATGGAATGTTTTTCTATTTCTTTGTGTCTTCTTCAATTTCTTTCATAAGTGTTCTATAATGTTCAGCATATGGATCTTTTACCTCTTTGATTAGGTTTATTCCTAGGTATCTTATGGTTTTTCTTGTACAATTGTAAATGGGATCGATTCGTTGATTTGTCTTTCTGCTGCTTCATTATTGGTGTATAGAAATGCATCCAATTTCTATGTGTTGTTTTTATATCCTGCGACTTTGCTAAATTCATGTATCAGCTCTAGCAGTTTTTGGTGGAGTCTTTCAGGTTTTCTACGTAGAGTATCATGTCATCTGCAAAGAATGAAAAATGAAAAAGAATGAAAGAATAAAAGTCAAACTTTTATTTTGTATTTTATTTCTTTTTGTTGTCTGATTGTTGAAGCTAGGACCTCCAGTAGTATGTTGAAAACAGTAGTTAGAGTGGACATCCCTGTTGTGTTCCTGACCTTTGGGGGGAAACTCTCAGTTTTTCATAATTGAGGATGGTATTACCTTTGAGTCATTCATATATGGTAAGCTGTAGAATTTATAGATCAATTTATAGACCAATATGGGGAGAACTGAATCTTAGTAATATTGAATCTTTTTCTGAAATTGGAAGTTATTTATTATTTTTAATTGAAATATTATCATAAAATTACTTATATAAAATGAAGATTTATTAATATTTGAATTATTAAGATATTTCATATTTGTATAATTCAAATATATAAAATGAAACTCCACACCCATGTCCTGCTACAAGAAGATTTTCTTCTTTTCATTTTTGCTTTATAGAGCACTTTGTTTTATAAAGAAATTTAATAAGCAAGCAAACAAACTAACAAGATTAAGCCAAAAACCTCTATTGTAATAGTAATAATAATGGAGAAAATAGGAGCAAAGAAAGAAAAACAGAGCATAGTAAACCTTGCTCTGGAAAAATAAAAATAAAGCTAACTTTAGGTGATGATATTCTGGAAGAACACTCAACCATGTGTACGGAGACCATTTTCTTTCAGTCAGTTTAGAACACATGGACTTTGCTTTACAGATTAAAATTAAAAAAAATTTTTTTTTTAATGTTCTTATTTATTTTTGAGCGTGCGCGCACGCGTCGGGGAGGGGCAGAGAAAGAGAGGGAGACACAGAAGCCGAAGCCTGCTCCAGGCTCTGAGCTGTCAGCACAGAGCCCGATGTGGGGCTCGAACTCACAAACTGTGAGATCATGACCTGAGCTGAAGTCGGACGCTTAACCGACTCAGCCACCCAGGTGCCCCTACAGATTAAATTTTTAAAATGTTTGTAATTGGGACTGTCTAAAATTATACATTGCAGGATCGTGTAATATTGAATCTTTTAATCCATGGTATATCTCTCCATTTATTAGGGGTTTATTTTCTCTTAGCAATATGTGATAGTTTTCAGTGTTGAAATTTTATGTCTTTAAAAAAAACCTATTCCTGAGTATGTTATGAGTTTTGATACTATTGCAAATGGAATTTTAAATTTGATTTAATAATTGCTTGTTACTAGCATACAGAAATTGAGTTGATTTTTGTACATTGACCTTATATTCTGAAACCTTGCTAAAGTCACCATGTGGAGAAGCTGGAGCTGGTGTGTTGAATTAAGAATAATGCAGACTGTGACCGGCTGAATTGAGGGGCACAGGCCACTCACATGGGGTTGGCAGATAGCTCCCTCAGCATCGAACTTTTACTTTGGGGAAGTGAAACCCACAGGGTCGATTGAAGGCACAGTTTCAGTACACCCACAGAAAGGAAGTAGGGCTACAACTCTTAGAAATGGCAGAGGTGGGAGTGTTGGGGGAGAGGAGGGAATGATCTGGGGGGAAAGCAGTCCTCTGTCCTAGGCACTGTGAGCAGGAGATAGAGAGCAGGGTAGCAAATACCTATGACTGAACAGGTGATAGGAGCAGAGGTCATTAACTTTTTGTGGGCTTAACTCTAAGTGGCTATTTTAAAAAGGTATCATAGGAAGAGCAAAGTGGGAAATTATGGTAGCAATCCTAAACTCAGGTCCTTATCTAAATGTTTAGACTTGGTGTGAACAGGGTTATCATACTGTCAAATATCTAGTCCTCAACACAAAATAGTCATTTTTCTCATCACACTCATTAGTTCTAGTAGCTTTTTTTGGGGGGGGTCATTTCCTTAGCGTTATGCATTAATAATCATATAATTTAGGAAGGGGAACTACTTCCTTCCCAATCTGGTTGGCTTTTATTTATTTATTTTTTTCTTGCCTTCTGGTGCTGACTAGGATCTCTAGTACGAAGTTGAATAGAAGTGGCAAGAACAGACATTTTTCTTGTTTTGTTCCTGATCTTATGGGGAAAGCAGTCTCAGTATTAAGTGTGATGTTAGCTATAGGTTTTCAGAGATGCCCTTTATCAGAATGAAAATGATTGTTGTCTTTTTTAAAAAAAATGTTTATTTATTTTGAGAGGGAGAGAGTGAGAGAGCACGAGCAGGGGAGGGACAGAGAGAGAGAGAATCCCAAGCAGTCCCTGCACTGTCAGTGCAGAGCCGGACACAGGGCTCGATTTTATGAACCTGTGAGATCGTAACCAGAGCCAAAATCAAAAGTCAGATGCTTAACCAACTGAGATACCCATGCGCCCCAGAAAGATTCTTTTCTATTCCTAGTTTGCCGACAGTTTTTTAAAAAATCATAAATAGACATTGAATTTTGTTGCATGTTTTTTTCTGCATCTACATATGACATTTACTTTACTTGTTTAGTATGGTGGATTACATTAATTCATTTACAGAGGTTAAAAGAACCTTGAATTTTGGAGGTATACCACACTCCATCATGCTGTATTATTGCTTTCATATATTGCCAGATTCTATTTACAAATATTTTGCTAGGGATTTTTACCTTTATGTTCAGGATATTAGTCTATCATTCTTTAACATCTTTGTCTGATTTGGGCATTAGGGTAACTTGGTCTCATAAATGAATGAGAAGTGCTCCTTCTTTTATTTTCTGAAGGTGGTTGTATAAGATTGGTATTATTTCTTTGCTTAGATGTTTGTTAGAATTTACTTCTGAAAGCATTTGGGCTTGGGGTTGTTTTGTGGGACAAATTTTGATAATTGATTTCTATAATAAATGATAGGGCTATGCAGGTTTTCAGTAGGTCTTGAATCACATTTGATCAATTGTAGTTTTCAAGAAATTTGTCCATTTCATCTTAGTCGTTGAATTTATTGGCATTGAGTTGTTCATATTTTCTCATTAAACTTTTGATTTCTGGAGGATTTGTAGTAAAACTCTCACTTTTCTTTCCTGATATTGGTATTTTGTGTTCTTTCTCATTATTTATTGATCCATTTTGCTAGGCATTTATGAAATATAGTACACTTTTTAGAGAACCCACTTTTGATTTGGTTAATTTTCTCTATTGTTGTTTTTTATTTAATCAGTTTCTCTTCTTATGCTTATTATTTTCTTCCTCTTAATGGATTTTGGATTAATCAGTTAACCTTTTTCTAGATTTATGAAGTAGGAATTTAGACCATTGACATAATTTTTTATTCTCTAATAGAAAGCACTTAAAACTGTGAATGTAAATAGAAAGAGTCAAAAGACTATGAAGAAAGTATTAGTAGCCTGAACAACAAATAATACTGCTTATTATTTTATGTCTGAAAAATAAAACACCCAACAAAAAAGGACAAGGACACAAATAGGTAATCTGACAAAAAAGAAGTATTAATATAAAAATACACATAACTTGCTAATAACTAAGGCAATAAAATGAAAATAGATTCCCATTTTTCACCTATCCAAATGGCAAAGATTGGAAAGATTGACCAAAGTCCTTGTTGGCAAGGTGTATGAGTCAGAATAAGTGCATTCTTTTTTTTAAATGTTTTATTTATTTTTGAGACAGAGACAGAACATGAGCAGGGGAGGCGCAGAGAGAGAGAGAGCAAGACATAGAATCTGAAGCAGGCTCCAGGCTCTGAGCTGTCAGCACAGAGCCCGATGCGGGGCTTGAACTCACAAACCGCGAGATCGTGACCTGAACCGAAGTCAGATGCTTAACTGACTGAGCCACCCAGATGCCCCAGTGCGTTCTTAATTTGGTTGGTGAGAGTGTATTAATTGGTTATGAAAGAATTAGGGGAACAAAAGAACAAAGGAGACAGTGGACAAGATGAGCTGCCTCTTGTCCTGAGCCTTCATTTAGAAGGATAATTGGGCAGGATTGCTCCTGAGGTGACATTCAGCCTGTCATTGTTACTTGTGTTTGGAGGTGGATTTTGAGGACTCTGGAGGGGAAAGGGGGGTGGGTTGGTAGATAGCATGCTGGAGGTGCAGTTCTGGCCTTGTGAAGGGTTGGCTTCCTCCCAAACTTACCTGTTCTCTCTGGTGCCCAGTGCCTTCACGCTGCCCTTTGGCTCCTGTGATGATGCCATGGCCCTTGTCTGTCCTGTGACCCAGGCCTACAGGTAAACTGCGGTCAGATCCAGCCTTACTGCTCATATGGCCCAGTGCAATTGGAGTTGCCCACAGAAGATTTAGCAACCTGAAGTTATGCTGGGTGAAACTGCAGTTTACATTAGATGATTTCCAATTTATAGCCCTTACTTAATATATAATGCGGTAGGGGTCTTACCATTGCAGTAAGTGATCAAAGAAATTAATACATAGTGGTTGAGTTTAAAATTGGTAGCTGAACAGAACTCTGGGGGATTTTTGTGTCTGCATGAGTAGGGGTGAGGATAATCTTTACTCTTGCTAGCTCAAAATTGTTAATATGTATGTATGTGTGTGTGTGTATTTATTTAATTCCTACCTTGTTCCAAAAGGACTTAAGGAAGCTTGTCCTTCCTTTCTACCCTGTCATACAAAATAGAATAATGTGAGTAAGAACCACATCATGAAGAATGCAGCTTAATTAGCCTTGATGGTAGCCTTGGTTTGTGTAATGAGGGAATGGGAGAGAACAGTGTAAGATGTGGTTGACCAAGGGATTGGAGCACGGAAGCAAATGATATAAAATGGGAGAGAGAAGCATAGTGATTACAGCAGATTTAGAAGGCGGGTTGAAGATGACCAAGTTTCCACTTCTTTCTATTGGGGATTTGAAGCTGCACCATCAGTAAAGCCCTGAAGCTGTAAAGAGTGAACTTGGAGACATCCCTTTTTGACTATTAGAGGCTTATTTCTTTCGAGCTGCATTACTGATTGTGGGATTGCTGGAATAGGTGAAGAGGCAGGCCTGCAATACTGTTGGATTGTGAGAAGTAACTTCATGGTGATCTTTAAAAATACCTTTATTCTGAAAGTTCAAGTGAAGTTTAACATTAATTGAAGCTGTCAGGCAACCTAAAATTTCTTCTCTTTGAAGAAAGCTGATTTTCTTCTCTCAGAGGAAAAGTGAGTGATTAATTAGCCTGTCATTATAAAAGGAGATAATAATGTTAGTAGATACTGAATTTCCTGTTAAATGGATTACCTATTGTGTTCCATTTGCAGTTCATGTATATATTTTAGAAACACATTCATCTTCATACCAAGTCACCACGGTTACAGCCACATAATGAAATTTTCAGCTTTTTCTTGCACAGCGATGCTTAACTTTTGGAAGACTATCTGAATGGGCATTGAAATGTAGCTTTGTTGGAGTATCTTACTTCTCTACCCCGATTCCTGCTGACCCCACTCCCCCAACATGTCTACAAACACACAAACGTTTTCCCCAGCAGTGTTGAGTCCTGTGTGCCTGCGTGTACGTGTGTGTTCAGGCTGATGCAGTCCAGGCATCAGTCTAGCTGATGCAGGCCTGATGTATGGAAATCCTGTACACTTCAGTTACTGCCCTCTGTCCTTCCCTGTTGTTTTGGGCATTTCATTTACCTCGTTTTTCACCGTTTGAACTTCAGGCTGCCAATATTTTCCTTCTAAGGACTCATGGTGAATTTAACCCCAACTTTCCCAGATAGGTAAACCTCTCAGTGCATTCATACACAGTAGGGAGGGAAGGAGGTGGGTGTTCTTATGGGTTTCATCTTCTTAAAACTGTGGCTCACATCTGGACTAATTGCTCCCAAGGCCTGCAGCACTGCTGCTCTCCTGGGATCTCCCCTTACATCATCCTGTAGCCTCTCTTGTGATGATTTCCTTATTTTCCCAGATCCAGCGTCTTCCTCTTTAGTGATTTACGCCCTCGTTTTAGTGGTGCACCTCTGCTATTTGCTTCGTGAGAAAGGGTTCACAGACAGTAACTTTTTTGAGCGCGTGCATTCTGAGATGTCCATATTCCATTCTCACATTTGATTGACAGATTTAATGTCAAAATAAAGATTGAAATGAATTTTCCCTTGGAATTTCGAAGACGACATGTTTCTGTCTTCTCTTCTTGCTCTTGAGAATTTCTGATGTTAACTCTGTTCTTGAACTTTGGTTTGAAGCCTGTTTTTTTTTTTTGGTTTTTTTTTTTTCCTCTTTGGAAGCTTGAGCTGTGTTTTACTTCAATTTTCTGAAATTTTACATTCCTACCTCCAGAGATAAGACATGCCACAAATTTCCACACCTTTTGGAGGTTCTGTAGTATAAATTGGATTGTTTCTTGACTTCCCCAACGCCAGTTTAGGATTCAGCTTTCTTGGGCATGCTTTTCAGGTTCAAATGATTTGTCGTTGTTGCTATCTCCACTCTTCCCTTTGCCCTTGGGCTTATGTGTAAGGAAATGAACATAAAAAACTTTACTACAGTTTTAGTAAGGTGTTTGGGAAGAACAGAGGTGTTCACTCTTCCATCTTTACCCAGAAGACCATTCGTCTGCTCTTCAAACAACTCCGTTGTGGATTTTGCCCCCACCACTGTATCACTGAGACTGCACACAGAATGGTCACTCACAAGATCCTGTTGTCAGAGCCCCGGGGCACCTCTGTGCCCTCATCTTACTTGACCTCTCAGCAGCATTTGATGTGGATGTGACTGCCCCCTCATTTTCTAACTGATCTCCTTTGCTTTGATGACTCCATGCTGTCCTGGGGTTTCCCAAAACACTGACCCTTTTTTTTTTTGTCTTCTAAACTGATTCCTTATTTATATCTTGCCTTTAAAAATAATTTTATTTAGAGTGCTTCAGGCTAGTTTTTTTGTGCTCTGTTTCTATCTTCATTCTTCCTACGAGGCTTAATCCAGTCACGTGACTTTAAATGCCATGCATGTGCTGCTGACACACACTGAGATCTCTCCTCTGAGCTCCAGACTCAGAAGTTCCCATTTGATCTCTTTGGGCATGTTGTAAACAGAACTCTTGGTTTCCCCTCAAACCTGCTTCCCTGCAGCCGTCCCCACATCAGTAAGTGGCACCACCATGCCCAGACAAAAGTAATTGGATTGATTATTCTCCTTAAAAAAATTGGTGTAAACTAACCCTTTATCCAGTAGTCATTGGCTAAGTGAAATAAGTCAGTCAGAGAAAGACATATGTTTTCACTCATATGTGGATCTTGAGAAACTAGGGAAAGGGAAGGGGAAAAAACAGTTACAAACACAGAGGGAGGGAGGCAAACCATAGGAGACTCAAATACAGAGAACAAATAGGGTTGATGGGAGGGTGGGGGAGAGGAGAAAACGGGTGATGGGCATTGAGGAGGGCACTTACTGGGATGAGCACTGGGTGTTGAATGTAAGTGATGAACCACGGGAATCTACCCCCAAGACCAAGAGCACACTTTACACATTGTATGTTAGCCAATTTGACAGTAAATTACATTTAAAAAAAAAAAAAAAAATGTGTGAAAGTGGACAGGCAACTGCTCACCAGAGGGCAGTACAGGCAAGTGGTTCTGTCCACAGCAGGCCAAGCAAGAGCTGTTGTTTCCTCTCCCACCTAACTGGCTCCACATGAGGTCGCTTTTCTCTGCACAAAATATTTTTAGGCTTATTAGACCACTTTAGAAGAGAGAATGTGGATAGTTATACTCCTTCCTGTTTCTTTTTCCCCTTTCAGGTCTGTTTGTAAATTCTGGGATTTTAGCTATTGGGTCCTCTGCTTCATGGAGTTTTTGGAAGAGCCTGGGTATGAGAAGTACAGATTTGCCCTCCCATGTTTGTACTCTATCAGCCAACAAGGCATAACACCTCCTAGCACTCAGGAATTACAACTGTCTTTTTATGACAAACTGCCAAATCATTGTCCTACTGCAGTTACTCTATAAATGTCCTAGGATCTATTAAAATTCTAGGAATTTCACCCAAGGATTTTACCTCTCTTAAAGCTGTGATGTGCTTCTTTACCGAGAGAATGACTTACCCAAAGAAGACAGGTTCGCATAAACCTTGTAGAAAGTTACCCAGAAAATTACATGATTCATCTGGGGTAGGGGGTGGTTTTTCACCTAGCATTTATTCAATGCCTGTGGAACCAGATTGTGCTACCAGACTAGAAACAACAACCACAGAGGTCAGGGAGTTAGCCCAAGTCTCCTGAGGTGCTTATAATTAGGTGAAGGGGCAGACATGTCCAAAGCAAATTTAGATAAGGCCTTCAACAGTAAGTGCTATAGATACAAAGGAAAATGCTTTGGTAGGAGGCAGGTGGTGAGAAAGGATTGTTTCAGGTGGAGATCGTAGGTATCACTCATCCTGTCATGGCTCAGTACATGGAGTCCTTTTGTGAGGTCCTTCAAGCCCAAATTCAGCATCAGGTCACCAGCCTCTGGATCGCTTGCTCTGACCCTCCCCAGATGGCTGAAGTGCCCTTCCTATGTTGCCATCATCCAGTTCACCCTTCTCTTACGGCACGCTGTCCACTGTTGTTAATTTGCATGCTACTCTCCTGAGGACAAAGACCGATTACTAATAGACTTGTGCATTCTCCCATTCTGGCTCCATTCTGGTCCTGCACGTGATTTTCTTTTTCTGGAGTACTCTCTTTTTTCCGTCTGTTTCTACATGCAATCTCTTTCTAAATGCAGTGGCATAGACTCACTGACATCTTAAAAAGTAAAGGAGAGAAAAAGAACTAACTGTTACTGAGTGCCTTGTGTTGAATACTCTTTACTATGTTAGGTATTTTATGAGCATTTTCTCACTCAACCTTGTTCCTCTAATGCACCAAGCTTCTTCCCCTTTCAGGTCTTTGCACTTGGTATTTCCTCTCATGGGGACTTTCTCAAGTGCTCAAGAAGGTATCTTCCTTTTCTGTTAACAAACATGTAGAATTTACAAACCATCCTTCTGAAGTTAATTTTTCAGATTGGTTATCCACCCCTCCTCTCAGAGGTGGGTAGGGTCTCAGAGACAGGAATTAGCTGAGGCTAGGCTGAGAACCTGCCATCTCCTCCCTCTCATTGTCTCTGCCCTTCTGGCTGCTCCCCCAGTACATCAAGTCCTGGTCACTGGCTGTCTCAAGTCAGTTTACTAATATTTACCAAAATTGCTCTATTTCTACTTCATTATAAGTGGTAGTGTCATTCAGACTGTACCTCTCCTCGGAGCTAAGGGATTCCATTTTTTGGCTAGCTTTCCTCTTAAGATTGGGCAACCAATCATCTTTTAAAAAAATTTTTTTTTAACATTTATTCATTTTTGAGAGACAGAGACCGAGCATGAGTGGGGGAGGGGCAGAGAGAGAGAGGGAGACACAAAATCGGAAGCAGGCTCTAGGCTCTGAGCTGTCTGCACAGAGCCCCACGCGGGGCTTGAACTCATGGATGGCGAGATCATGACCTGAGCTGAAGTCAGACGTTCAACCAACTGAGCCAACCAGGCGCCCCTAACCAATCATCTTTTAATTGAATTCGTGTTTAATAATTACAGGTACCATGCTCCCCCCTTCCTCCTGTCTGGCAGCAGCAGGGATGGTGCAGGGGCTGGGGCAGGAGCCCCCAGAACTAGTCCTATTTTAACGTACAGTTTTGTTCTATATAACCTGGAAGTCTAGATCCAACCTTATAAATGGATTTATATTTAATAATAAAAACTACACCTATGTTTGCCAATCTAGTGTTAAAACAGTATAACCAAGTGCTCATCTTCTGATACACACTAAAGTCTTACTTTAAAAAATCTTACCCATCCTTTAAGGCTTAATTCAAGTCCTGACCCCTCTGACATTTTCTGCACTTGTAATAAGTACCCTGCATTAATCTTCCCTGCTCTGAACTCCCATGGTCTTCATACTTCAGTTTGGCCATTAATCTAGAGGATCTTATTTGTTGTTTAGTCGTTTTGTGTATCTGTTTCTTTTTTTATTTTTTATTTTTTTTTTAACGTTTATTTATTTTTGAGACAGAGAGAGAGAGAGAGAGAGAGAGAGCGCATGAATGGGGGAGGGTCAGAGAGAGGGAGACACAGAATCCAAAACAGGCTCCAGGCTCTGAGCTGTCAGCACAGAGCCCGACGCAGGGCTTGAACTCACGGACTGCGAGATCATGACCTGAGCCGAAGTCAGCCACCCAACCGACTGAGCCACCCAGGCACCCCTGTGTATCTGTTTCTTAACTGACCAATGAAATGGTAAGATGTCAGTTGATCGTAGCAGTATTCCCTTGATTTTTGCTATGTTGAAAAAGGCACCACTTTTAAAGGATATTTTTAGAGCAAGATTTTTTTTTTTTATAAATTTTTTTTTTTAACGTTTATTTTATTTTTGAGACAGAGAGAGACAGAGCATGAATGGGGGAGGGTCAGAGAGAGGGAGACACAGAATCCGAAACAGGCTCCGGGCTCTGAGCTGTCAGCACAGGGGCCCAATGCGGGGCTCGAACTCACGGACCGCGAGATCGTGACCTGAGCCGAAGTCGGCGCTCAACCGACTGAGCCACCCAGGCGCCCCATAGCAAGATTTTTTTTATTATGAAATTTATTGTCAAATCGGTTTCCATACAACACCCAGTGCTCATCCCAAAAGGTGCCCTCCTCAATACCCATCACCTACCCCCCCCATCAACCCTCAGTTTGTTCTCAGTATTTAAGAGTCTCTTATGGTTTGCCTCCTTCCCTCTCTGTAACTTTTTTCCCCCCCTTCCCTCCCCCATGGTCTTCTGTTAAGTTTCTCAGGATCCACATAAGAGTGAAAACATATGGTATCTGTCTTTCTCTGTATGGCTTATTTCACTTAGCATCACACTCTCCAGTTCCATCCACGTTGCTACAAAAGGCCATATTTCATTCTTTCTCATTGCCACGTAGTACTCCATTGTGTATATAAACCACAATTTCTTTATCCATTCATCAGTTGATGGACATTTAGGCTCTTTCCATAATTTGGCTGTTGTTGAAAGTGCTGCTATAAACATTGGGGTACAAGTGCCCCTATGCATCAGTACTCCTGTATCCCTTGGGTAAATTCCTAGCAGTGTAGAGCAAGATATTTTTAAATGACATATTTTTCCTAATGCATTTTACTTTCTTAAATTCAACTTAAGAATTACTCACCTTGTTTAAGTTTTCTTAAAAGCATTTTTCATTAGGGGTGCCTGGGTGGCCCAGCTAGTTGAGCGTCCAGCTTCGACTCAGGTCATGATCTCAAGGTTTGTGAGTTCGAGCCCTGCGTCAGGCCCTGTGCTGACAGCTCAGTGCCTGGAGCCTGCTTCAGGTCTGTGTCTCCTCCTCTCTCCCCTTCCCGACTTGTGCTCTGTGTCTGTCTGTCTCTCTCTCTCAAAAATAAATAATAATAATAAAATTTAAAAAAGTATTTTTATCTTTAAGATTATTTTTTTACATTGTCAATTAATTTTATTCTGAATGTTTATTTAAGAAGACTAAAGTGTTTAGGTATAATGCACCAAAGAAGTATTTCAGAAAAAAAAGAATATTTATTATTTCCTCCTGTAGCCTCAAAAAGCCATTTAGGAAACTACACTCTTTTAAATCTTTTATAGGACTTTGGGATTTTTATAGTTTCTATATTAAAGTCATTTTCGGTGTTGTACAGAAAATTTGTAAAGATTTATTTGATAAAATTTCAATATTTTCATAGCTGTAATTGTCTAAACATTACTAATTGTGTGTTGAGCTTTCTAATTCTTACTATAGAGCTGCTTCTTCCTGGCAAAGTTTAAACATCAGTCTCTAAATCAGTTAGGTTAATCTCTATATAATATGATTAAATTAATCTGACCTGGTTACCACATACATTTAAGATACCAGACTAATGTTTATCATGACATCACTAAGAATATTTCAATTTTAAAATTGAACTTTTAGAATCTGCCAGTTATATTTAACAGAAATATTTCTTTTCTAAAGTAACCTGATGTTATTACAGTATTTAATTTCAAAAACCAAAGTAGTTATAAAATGTGTATAAGGCAAAGCACATTCAAAAACTAATGACATTTCTTTGTCATTTATAGAGATACTTTCTAGTTGGGAGCAATCATGCAGAAACAAAATATCGTGTTTTGAAGATTGATAGAACAGAACCGAAAGATTTGGTCATAATTGATGATAGGGTAAGTATCTTGCAAACCTGAATACAAACAGAAACTTTTGTACCTGTTGTTTAAAGGATATGAAAGAGCCTCACAGCTCTTAGTGATGTATATATATTTTTTTCCTTTTTAAATCAGGCATCTGAAAATTACAATTATTTCTTATGGTTGGCTGGAATTTAAATCTCTAATCTGGTTTCTAGAAATTACTGGTGTTAAAAAGTATGTTGGAATTGCGCTTTGATACATTTTGATTTGTTTCACCAAGCAAACTCTTTGGATAAGATAATGAGTATATTTTCTTTTAGAAGTGACATTTTAAGGATTTAATGTAACTCTTAATATTGCATCTACCGAAGAGATTATTTATTACTATGCTTTGATATGAAGCTACTTCATATTAAGTCTGGGCTGCAGACTTTTATTCTATTAAAAATCACCTCTAGGTGATGTTCTGATGCATGAGAGAAATGTTAAGCTGTTCTTTTCCAGATGTTATATTATCTAGAGCAGGAATACAGACTTCATTCAGGTGGCACAAAAACGTGAGACTGTTAGTCAAAAGTGAAATACAGTGTGGTGATATTGAACAGTTCATTGTAACTCTTTCAAATGAAAGAACCTAACTCCCTTTGTATTGAAGTTCTGTCTGTGAACATTTTGAATCCATGTAGATTGCCGGTTTCTCAAATATGTTGGTAGCTACAGTTTGGAACCCATTTTCAGTAAGTTCTTTGTAAATCTATTTTCTGTGTTATAATAATTTTAGATAGATTGTATATTGTGATTTCCTGCATTCGTGGATATGGTTGTTCTTCACTCTCCTATTCTGGGAGTTTTTATTAATATACTGTATCGATTTTGGTTTTACTTGGAGATAGAAGCGGTTGATCAGGGATTCCTTTGAGAATCTAAGAAAAGCTATGGGCCTTATAAAAATAAAAGTATATTTGTGCAATTAAACCTTTGCACACAGTCTTAAGGCGTTCATAGATTTCTTGAAATTTGTCTTGTGGAGCCTTTAAGTGTATGGTTTAGAAGATAAGGTTTTGACACGTTTTTGGTAAAGCAGCATGTGATCCAATAACTACCTGTAATTGCTAATATTAAAGAATTTGTTGGCTTTTAAAAATTATAGCTTAGTTGTGCACTATTATATGCTTCTCTATGAAATAGCTAGTGATTCTTATAGGCAATACATCATCTTAAGAATAAGTACAGGGGCGCCTGGGTGGCGCAGTCGGTTAAGCGTCCGACTTCAGCCAGGTCACGATCTCGCGGTCCGTGGGTTCGAGCCCCGCGTCGGGCTCTGGGCTGATGGCTCGGAGCCTGGAGCCTGTTTCCGATTCTGTGTCTCCCTCTCTCTCTCTGCCCCTCCCCCATTCATGCTCTGTCTCTCTCTGTCCCAAAAATAAATAAAAAACGTTGAAAAAAAAAAAAAAAAAAAAAAAAGAATAAGTACAATCTTACAGATTGAATTTGTTTATTTTTAGCATGTATATACTCAGCAAGAAGTGAGAGAACTTCTTGGCCGCTTGGATCTAGGAAATAGAACAAAGATGGGACAGAAAGGATCGTCTGGGTTATTTCGAGCTGTTTCAGCTTTTGGTGTTGTAGGTAAGAAATGTATCTCCTTCTTACTACTTTTTTTTTTTTTCCTCTATGTAGACTACTAAAAGATAGTTTTATGTAGTTATGTAATTATAACCCATAATCTGTGGTTTTGGTTGTTTCAATTTCATTATCTATCAATCAGATATCAAATAGCCTATAGTATCTGCTAAGTGCTGTTCAATTTCATATAGGATAAGCATAAATATAGAAATGGTTTGGGCCTTTAAGAAGTCTGTTGTCAGGCATGTTGAGGAATGAAAAAGTAAAAAAAAAAAAAAAAAAAGAAAAAGAAAAAAATTAGCTTGGACTGTAAGCATCTGCGCTGCCATTCATCAGCTGGAAAAACAGATACTGGTAAAACTGGTTTAAATTAACAGGGATTTCTGGGGCACCTCGGTGGCTCAGTCGGTTGAGTGACTGACTTCGGCTCAGGTCATGATCTCATGGTTCATGAGTTCAAGCCCCGAGTCAGGCTTGCTGTCAGCACAGAGCCTGCATCCTTCCCTCAAATTCAGTCATAACCCCTTTACTTCATTTATTCACAAACAAATGTAGATATACTTTTGGCTTTTATGGATTCTGCTGTCTAGCTTTGGGACAGTAGTGAGATGCCCCACAGTTCTGATGTGTACATCATCCCTTATTGCAATGAGTCAGTACACCTGTCTTTGCCGTACTATGGATTTGTCTCTGGGAGTCTTAGGCTGACTACACTAGGATGAGGGACAAAATCTAATACATGCAAGACAAGTCCACTATTGTGGTTAAGAGCCAAGCTGTGTAGTGAAAAGTTACATGGGGGTGGAGATTATGTAAGAGGTAGATGACTTGGACCAGGAATGGCCAGGAAAGATTTCCTGGGGAAAATGAGACTCCAGCTGGACCTTGAAGGAGGAACAAGATTTGGATGGATGTGGGGAAGAGGGGGAAAGAACCCCAGGAGGGACGATGGCAGGGGCACAGGCTTGAAGATGTCCCTGGGTCCTGGAATGTTGGCACGTAGTTGGGTGAGGCCAGACTGCATGGGACCTTGGAAGCCAGGCAGAGGACAATTGTATGGGATTGCTTCTCTGATGGCAGTGCCTTATTTTGAGTCTGCATTTTTTTTTTAAACGTTTAACAACCTTATTTTTGTGCTCTTTAAACCAGATGGACTGTATGCAATGTTAACTGAGTGATTAGTATCTATTGATGTTAACAAAATTCATATGGACTTAACTGTGCTGTGTAGTTTCAAATGCTTATGTTTTTCTGATTAGCACTTTCTATTTTGGGACACTATTTGTTGAAACTTTGATTATATTCTGCCATATTTGAAGTTTTTCTGCATGTGCTCTCATAGCTCTTCATATGTAATCCCTTCAGGTCCATTTTGTGTCTAAGTGGCTGTCAGGGAAGGTCAAGAGTGGTAGGTGTGTTTAGTTTCTTCTTTGGACTGGCCCCTTTTTTACACCTTCTGCTCAGTCTTCACAAGTATTTTGAAGTTACATGTTTAACAGATAAATGTTGCATATATTTTATTTTATTTTATTTTTATTTTTTATTAAAAAAATTTTTTTTTGACATTTATTCATTTTTGAGAGACAGAGGACAGACAAAGTGCAAGCAAGGATGGGGCAGAGAGAAAGAGAGACAGACACACACAGAATCCCAAGCAGGCTCCAGGCTCAGAGCTGTCAGCACAGAGTCCTATGCGGTGCTTGAACTCATGAACCATGAGATCATGACCTGAGCCGAAGCCGGTTGCTTAACGACTGAGCCACCCAGGTGCCCCATGTATATTTTAAATTAAAGGCAAAAAAAAAAAACCAAAAAAAAAAAAAAAAACCTGGAAATACAATGTGTCTTAAATATAGTAGGTTTTAATTTCAGTATTAGTTACTTAATAGGTTAAACTTATTCCTTTCAATGCTGATACTTACACTTTTTTAAAACGGAAATTTCCTAAGGTGAATGTAATGTTGAATGCCTCATTAGCCAGGGTTTATTATCCAAAATTGAACCTTCCTCGATGATTAAGAGTAACAAAGTGAAGATCAGTTATTGAACTGTTTAAAAATAGCTACCCTTGGGTATTCTGGAGTTGAACTGGGCAGCTTGCCTTTACATTAAATGGTCTCTAGACCGTTATACTGTTTTGTTTTTATGGTTCTTTAGTCATCCTTCATTGTTCTTGGCATATTTGCTTTTAGCAGTATTCCTTGCCTCATTTTATTTTATTTATTTATTTTTTTCCTTGCCTCGTTTTAAAATGAGTTATCTATCGATAACTAAACTTATAAAACCAGAGCTTGATTTTTATCAGTTGATAACCAGGTTTGTAACCAGATAATTTATTTTATACACAAGTATTAGGAAACTTTGGGTGAAGGCTGAAGGTGTCTTCTTGTCTCTCACAGAGGTGACATCCATAGGTGTTGCGGTAGCTGTTTCTCTTGCGGTTAGAGACCTCTTAAGATTGAGACTATCCTTGGATAATGAAGTCACTGACAGACTGACCTACCAGTAAAGTGACACAATAATGTACTAAGTAAAGATGTATTGGTTTTATGGAAATATATTTTATGTATTCTTATTCGACCATGTCAGTGAAGCTTAGGATCACTGAAAGAGTAAATAGAGAGTTAATGGAAATCTATGATTTGTCTCGTAAGTCCTGTCTTAGAAACCGTGAGGGATACTGAAACAGTGAAACGCAAAGTGCCTATCTTTGAAAAATATATAGTCTGGTTGTCAAAATAATACATACGAGAAGTGACTAGCATGGTTGTCTTCTGTTCTGTGACCAAAATATTTTCTTAGTTAACTTTTTCAGCATGTGTAATTTGTGAATAGTATTTTGCTGGAATGTTTTTAGACTGTTATCACAGTTAATTTAGTTCATCATCTGTAAGAATCTAGAGCAGTGATTCTCAGTTGTCTGCAGTAATGGACCAGATTGTTTCTACAGAAATGTCACAGACCAACACATGATCCTACTGTGCATAACTAGTCTGCAGCTTGGAGCACATGTGACTCATCACACAAGTTCAGTAAGACCCAAACTAGTCTATGCCCTATTCAAGGCAAGTTCATTGATGACGCACTTGGATGTTGTAGCAATCTCAAATTGCTCTAAAGTTTCTAAATCCTTACTTTTTCCACTTGTTTTCTTGTCTTTTCATGGGCGTGGTACTCACGAAAAGCTCATGGATCGTCGCTGGTCCCTAGATATGAGTCGATCTAATCATATGTCTACCTTATACATTTCTGACCCACTCCATTGTTACTTGATAGCCAGCAGGAGGTTTGGGCAACCACTGACTGGGATCACTCCCATTTGAGAGCATTCCTCCCAAAGTTGTTTTATTTGATCTTGGGGCACATGGATGGAGTTGGTGGCTAGTTACCTATAGTCTTTACTAGGCTTAGCTCTGTGACATCCCAGGCCCTTTTGCTACATAGCTTCAGGTCAGTGTCCTTTTTCTGCCTGTCAGAGGATACTGTTCTAAGTTTCTAGCATATTGAAGGGGAGTAGTAGAATAAGTATCATTGTAGACTAAGACACAGTTGTTATTTAAAGCAGCACACTTAGGGGCGCCTGGGTGGCGCAGTCGGTTAAGCGTCCGACTTCAGCCAGGTCACGATCTCGCGGTCCGTGAGTTCGAGCCCCGCGTCAGGCTCTGGGCTGATGGCTCGGAGCCTGGAGCCTGTTTCCGATTCTGTGTCTCCCTCTCTCTCTGCCCCTCCCCCGTTCATGCTCTGTCTCTCTCTGTCCCAAAAATAAATAAAAACGTTGAAAAAAAAAAAAAAATTTAAAGCAGCACACTTAGAAATGGACTTCAGGGTGACTTGGGCTCAGGTCATGATCTCACAGTTTGTGAGCGCGAGCCATGCTGACAACTCAGAGTCCGGAGCCTGGTTCAGTTTCTGTGTGTCCCTCTCTCTCTGCCCTCCTCTCTCTCTCTCTCTCTCTCTCTCAAAAATGCATTTAAAAAATTAAAAAAAAAAGAAAGAAATGGATTGCAGATCCATGATAATAATGAAGATAACAGCAACATAGTGTGAGCCTCAGACCAGTAAGGGACCAGTAGATTTGGTGTTAGAGAGTCACTTTGGTTCTAGAGGGCTCCGTTGTGCCTAGATCCTATGTACCTTATGGAGGTTTTTCATGCTTCTCTGCCAGAGTGCTGTTCTCCCTAAAGGCTTTTAAGATAATGACTAGCTGGCATGGTGGTGACCCCTGAAGTGGGATACTGCATTCTTCTCTGTTGGTGGGCTGGTGGGGTCCTCTCCAGCCACCAGAACTCCCACTGCATCCTTTTATACTGTCCTTTTCTGTATACTTTGCTCGGTGTCCATTTCAAATGAAAATGCCTTCTCTATGGGGAGAGAGAGAAATCACTTTTGCAAGATGACTGTCATCATGGCTTCTGAGAAGTGCTCAGTGAAATTGGTCTGGGGTCATAAGTACACAGAATGAAGATGAAAAAACTTGTTCTGCTTTTGGTGTGTTAAAGTGGTGAATAGGCTAACTCCTGGCAGATGTCTGTGCCTTTCTGAAGTCTTTTAATTGTTGGCTGTATTTGATAGGAACTTTTTTAAAATGAGAGTGACATTTCCAGTTGGTAGTAAAAAGGAAGAAGGAAAAAATTTCATTTATAATAAACCGAAGGCATTTGTGCTGGTAGAAGAGTCTCTTTTGTGCAATATATTTACTTCCCTGTATTCAGATTATGAAGAGAAAGGTAGAATGGTATAAAATAGTCTTGAGCTAAAAAACATAAAATTAAAATTCAGTTGGAGTGTAGATTGAGAATATTAGAGATTTTTTTTTAAATAAAAAGTAAATATATAGCAAGAATAAAAGGAAAACTCATTCATTTTGGAAATACTTGTTATTTAAACCCTTGAGTGTTTTTTTTTTCTGCTTCCAAGGGCTTTTATGAGTTTTATCCTTGTAAAAGGATAGCTTCTTTTTTACTCGCTTTTAATGAGATTGTCATCAGCTCTTTTCCTCCCTATTCCTGCGTCCTTCAGCTTTAGTCAGGGAATTTTTTGTCAGTCTCTAAGGCAAAGAAAGGAGTAAATGAACATTTTTTTTAGAAGCACTTTGCACTTTGTGGATCTCTAAAATATAAGTATGCTTCACTCTTTTAATGGTGTTTTTTCCTCAGTAGCTTTTTCTCTTGTATATTTTAGCTCATTTATGTTAATATAGTCAATTCCTAATTTCCTTTTTTTGTCAGCTGAGAATAACAAGACACAGACATTAGGTATTTGTCAATTCTAGAACAAAAAATTCATAGTATCAAATCCTAGCTCAGACGTTACAGAATATAACACTCAGAGAGAGAGAGATAGTGCAGGTGTGTGTGAGAACATGCACATGTACACATGAGAAAGTTTTGAAAGATAATTATGCTAGATATAAGATTCTTGGTTGACAGTTTTTTCTTTCTTTCAGTACTTTGAATATATTACCCTACAGCCTTGTGCCCTCCATCGTTTCTGATAGGAAGTCAGCTGTATGATAGTATCTGACTCTTGCTACCAGTGAGCTGGGGTGAGGGCAATGGGGACCCAGTATTCTTGACCAGTCATGCGGGGATAAAGTCTCTACAAGTAGGAGCTGGGGAGAAGAAGGAATTTCCCAATCTCAGCAGAGCTTACCTGGGAATAGAGCTCCTATAACACAGAGCTGGAGGGGAAGAGACATTCTGGTGGCCTGCACCTTCTGAGCAGAAACCTTGGCCTTAGACTGAGAACTGGGGAGAGAGGGAAAACACTATCCTCTTGGTTACACCTGCCCAGAGTTGATATCCATTCACACCAGACTGGGAGAGTGGTGTGAAAGGGAAGTAGGTTATGGTTCAGATGTCACACACTTGCTGTTCTTACCAAGGTTTAGTAGATTTTCTTGAATAAATATTTCTCCATTTGTTATATGCCATTAGAACAATTTCCAGAAACTTTAAAAGTTTTGTTTTGTTTTTATAAATTTTACCAGTTTTGTTTGTTTCACTGGAGAGAGGGTCTGCTGGTCTCCTCATTTTGCCATTTTGGAAATGACCCTTCCCCCCAAAGGGAGTTAGTTTTCACTCCCAAAGCAAAAGTTCTGGGAGCCAAAAAAAATTTAATCAAGACTATAGAATAAGTAGGGTGTTGCTAAGAACTTAGTGCTACTAAGCATAACACATATGGTCTTTAATCACCCATGTACAACATGTGCACTTCAATGATTTGACAGAAAATATAGTTTTATAATGCTCCAACTTTCAAGCTTAACTATCACAGGTGATACCTGTGGAAGATTGCATGAAGGATATGCAATTTACTGGATATATTGTTTGCTGAAACCCTCCACTTTTTTTGGGATCTGGCTCCACCTCTCCCTGTCCCATTGAAGTCACCTCATTATTGTATAAATGGCTTCCAATGCGGTGTTACTCTCTTCCTTGGCAACCATTGATTGGTCCAGGGCTGGGCACCCAATCCAAGTTGGGCCAGTGCACGTCCTTTCCTAGGAATTCTGGAATTGAACTTGATAAAAAAAAGTTGTTTTTTCCAGTGAAGCTTTTGGGCGTAAAACTTAGAGCTGTTAGCAGCTGTGTTTCCCACCACGTTTCCAGAGAGGTGGAGGGGGCTGGTCTGTGGAGGAGGCTAGTCTATATAGAGAGAGAAGAATGGAGCACATGTTCAGATCTTGACACTAGGTGTTTTTCGGAGGCCCAATCATATTGTTGCCCATTGGTGCCTTGGATCACCTCAGTACCCTTAATATAAATTTCTTTTTTTAAAGGTGGCTCCAGTTGGGTTTTGCTACTAGTAATCAAGAATCTATGAAGTTTATTCTTCCTTTTGAGTAACATGTCCCAAAGTATGTTCCTCAGAACTTATCCTTTGGTTAATTTATTTTTATTTTTATTTGTTTATTTATTTAAAAAATAAATGTTTATTCATTTTTGACAGAGAGAAAGATTGTGAGTGGGGGTCAGGGAGGGGAAAGAGAGAGGGGGACAGACGATCCAAAGCGGGCTCTTCACTGACAGCAGCAAGCCTGATGAGGGGCTCGAACTCACGAACTGTGAGATCATGACCTGAGCTGAAGTTGGATGCTCAAGTGACTGAGCCACCCAGGTGCCCTGGTTAATTTCTTTTTAAAAAAGAGGATGAGGTTCTTAATCTTTATCCCCCATCGAGATTCACAGGTGCATGTTAGCACAGTACTGTAAGTTTCTGAAAACTTACTTGGTTTTCTGTTTGCTTTTATGTACTTTTTACTAGTATATATATTGACTTAGTTTGCATATGTTTATAAATATGACATAAAAGTTACAGTCTTAGCCATTTTCAAGTGTACAGTATAATAATGTTAACTATACACATACCTTGTTGTGCAACAGATCTCTAGGACTTTTCATCTTGTGAAATGAAACTCTATACCTATTAAATAACCAACTCCCCTTAATCTTATGTATATTTTTGCTTAAAGCACATCAATCCTATTTGGAATGAGACTAAATACAAAAGAATGACTGAGATAAAATGGTTTAGAGTAGTATTTTTTAAGTGAGATATATGTCAGTATGGAGATTAATTATAATACCACTGAAAATTTGTATGGCTGTGAATCAGAAATAAAGTAGGAAATGTGTCAGAAAACTTCTGCCTTTTAAATATATATCTAGGGCGCCTGGGTGGCTCAGTCGGTTAAGCAGCTGACTTCAGCTCAGGTCATGATCTCATGGTCCGTGAATTCGAGCCCCGCATCGGGCTCTGTGCTGACAGCTCAGAGCCTGGAGCCTGTTTCAGATTCTGTGTCTCCCTCTCTCTAACCCTCCCCCATTCATGCTCTGCCTCTCTCTGTCTCAAAAATAAATAAATGTTAAATATATATCTAAAAGCATTACTAA
The DNA here is from genome assembly GCF_024362965.1 of Panthera pardus. Classification (NCBI taxonomy): domain Eukaryota; kingdom Metazoa; phylum Chordata; class Mammalia; order Carnivora; family Felidae; genus Panthera; species Panthera pardus. The sequence goes on along the minus strand of NW_026526732.1, from coordinate 52,708,892 downwards.
GTGTAGGAAACTTTATCTTTCTTTTTGTTGCATAGGTTTTGTGAGGTTTCTAGAAGGCTATTATATTGTGTTAATAACTAAAAGGAGGAAGATGGCAGATATTGGAGGTCATGCAATATATAAGGTTGAAGATACAAATATGATCTATATACCCAACGATTCTGTACGAATTACTCATCCTGATGAAGCCCGGTATGTAGCAGTGGTAACTACTGTTTGTTGTTGTTGTTGTTTTTAAATGTGGTAGACCAACTAGGAAACAAAATACAGTCAAAATATTATAGGTATTATGTTAAAGATGCAAAATACTAGCTCAGAATTCTGTAGTTTTGTCCAAGGTCTATTATTAACCTCCGTTACAACAGTTGATTCAGGTGAGGATCAACAACAGCTACTAAAGGCATTAGGTGAAATGTTATTGAGGGAAGAATATTCACTCAGTCTCAACATCTACTCCATGAATCTTTTTATTTACAAAGAAAAAAAAAGAATGGCAAACATACTTAACCCAAATGTTCAAACTTAGCATCATGTGACAAAACTGACATTATCTGCCTCTCAGTGTGAAGCAATGGGAAGGACACAGATTACCTGCATAGTTTTCTTGCTAAAAATATATATGTATTTGTTTTTTTATGCTGTGCTCACCATGATGAGTGTGGTTCCTGTCTGTTGCCATATGACATTGTTACAGTGTTATTAACTACATTCCCTGTGCTGTACTTTTCATCCCTGTGATTTATTTTACAACTGGGAGTTTATACCCCTTAATCCTCTTCACCTGTTTCACCCATCCTCCAATCCAGCCCCCTCCCCTCTGGCAATATTTATCTTGAATCTGAGCATGAGGAAATAATCAGACAAACCCATCTTGTGGGACATTCTGTAAGACAACTGGCCTGAACTCTTTAAAGATGACAGTGTCATCAAAGACCGAAAAAGCCAGAGGACAGTTTTAGATTTTAGAACAGGCATGACAACCAGATGCAGCACATGAATATCTGTTGGATCCTGGATTAAAACGTATGTGTGCGTACACAGGTGTGTGCATTTACACACAGAGCTGCAAAGAACTTCATGTGCACAGTTTGTACGTGGATTATATACTAGGAGGTACTGAATCAATATTAAATTTTAAGTGTAAAAATGATATTCTTTTTTTTTAGGAGATTATCTTTGTTCATAATAGATATATACTAAAATATTTAGGAGTGAAGTGTCATCATGCCTGCTACTTACTGAAAATGCTTTAGGAAAATAAAACGTACTTGTGTATTTAAAAAGAGGGAATGTGCATGTGTGTGTTTAAGGAGAGAGATCTAACAGTGAATTCAAACGAAGGACATAATGGGATTTATTGTACTATTTTTCCTTCCAATTTTTCTGTAGACTTGAAATCTTTAAAACGTTTTGGAGGGAAATTAGCCTTGGGAGCCTTGGGAATGTGGGAAAAGGCTATTAATAAGTTGATAGAGAAAAGAGTTGATAATAAGTTGATAGAGAAAATAATAGAATTGATTTATCTTAATACATAAATTTATTTATTATGAACATAATAAAGGTTAAAATGGAACAAAGTTAGGCATGCTTATTTGTTTTTAAGTTTAAATTTTAGTTACACTCTATACTTTTATAGTGTTGTTCTAGATACATGAGCCAAAATTTAAAGGTGGTGTGGCTCTCTTGCTTAAGAACCTCTTAGTGGATTTTGGACTCTCATGATTCTGTCCTTGATGATATATGGAAATGGAGTTGTCAAAAAATTATTGGTTTCAGATTATTTACTTATTCAGATTAAATAAGAATTTAACAAAGTAGTCCTTTGTCTTATACTAACTGAAAAACATTATATCCTGCATATCTTACAGGAAGACATAGTATGTTGATTGAAAGTAAATTAGGTACTCCCAAAAGAAAACAAAAACACTGACTCAAAAAGATACATGCACCCCTATGTTTATTGCAACATTATCTACAGTAGCCAAGATGTGGAAGCAACTCAAGTATCCATCCATAGATGAATGGATAAATAAGATGTGGTGCATATGCGTGTACACACACACACACACACACACACACACACGCCATGGAATATTACTCAGCCATAAAGAGAATGAGCTCTTGTGATTCGTGACAATATGGGTAGACCTAGAAGGTGTTACACTAAGTAAAATAAGTCAGACAGAGAAAGATAAATGCCATGTGGATCTCATTTATATGTGGAATCTGAAAAACAATACAAATAACAAACCAAAACCAGAAACAGACTCATGAATACAGAGAACAAATTGGTGGTTGCCATAGGAGCAGAGGTGGGAGGATGGGTGAAATAGGTGAAGGGGATTGAGAAGTACAAGCTTCCAGTTATAAATAAGTCATGAAGATGAAAAGTATAGCATGGGGAATATAGTCAATAATATTGTAATAATGTTGTATCATGACAGATGGTAAGTACACTTAGCATAGTGAACATTGAGTAATGTACAGAATTGTCAAATCACCATGTTGTACACCTGAAACCAATATAACATTTTTGTCAACTATACTTCAGTAATAAATTTTTTTTAAAAAGTAAATCAGACCAGCACATGTGAATCTAAGGGGTGAGAAAAAGTTGAAGAGGTTATTACTTATAAACCTCATCTTTATGATTCTTTAGCCAGGAATGGTAAAACAAATTATGTTGTTCTATATAGTGATTTGACTGTCTTTAAAGAGTGAAATTACTGGGGCACCTGGGTGGCTCAGTCAGTTAAGTGTCTGACTTTGGCTCAGGGCACGATCTAGCAGTTTGTGAATTCAAGCCCCGCGTTAAGCTCTGTGCTGACAGCTCAGAGCCTGGAGCCTGCTTCAGATTCTGTCTCTCTCTCTGCCCCTCCCCAGCTCACACTCTGTCTCTCTCAAAAATAAATAAATTTTAAAAATAATTAAAAAATTAAAATTATTTATTAAAATAAAGAGTGAAATTACTGTAGGATTAATACTGTGTAGCAGTGGACATTATCCAGAGCAAGATACAATTATATTAATAGTTTGTTATAGGTAGGCTGAAGTAGTATTACTAGATAGGTAAAACTTGTAACGTATTTATAAAACTATATAATGCAATAAGTCACTTAAGTTAAAAGATTTGGTGGTGTGCCTGGCTGCCTCAGTTGGAAGAGCATGCAAGTCTTGATCTCTGAGTCATGAGTTTGAGCCCCATGTTGGGTGCAGAGATTACTAAAAAGTAAATAAATAAACTTAAAAAAAGACTTGGTAAAATATTAGGAAATACAAATACAGTACAACTCAACATTTTATACAAAATGAGAAGTAGAGGTTATCCCTGCAATGCATGGTTGTATCAGCACTAGAAAATTTTTCTGGAGCACTTCACTACATTAAAATATTTTGGGGAAAACTATGATCATCTCAATATTTGTAGAAAATATGCTTAACAAACTCAGTACCCGTTTGTGATCAAAAGTCTTTAAAAAGTTGAAAGAATTTGAAAAAATGTTAACATGTATTAATCCTGAGGGATAGATATGCAGATATTTTATTCTGTACGTTTGGTTTTTTTGTTTGTTTGTTTGTTTTGCAGTTGAAAAACTTTACAACTTAAAATCATGGTGACCACGAACATTTTTGCTTGTTTTCATTACTCTCCTCTCTCCAACCTCAAAGCATTTGCAAAGCACAAAATTGTAAAAAAAAGAACAGTATTTACTTCTGTCTTGCCCTGAGTCTAAGTGCCCCACATCTCAGTACATGACTCTCCCTCTCTGGCACAATCAGGGATGAGGAAGTGGTCAAACTATAAAGTTAAGGGTCTCTGAAGGGACAATCAACAGACTTAGAAATTGCTTCAGATGAAATTCCTACTGCAGCTATGGATTGAATTCCCCAGGGTTTTTAAAAAATATTTTATTTTTAAGTAATCTCTGCACCCATCATGGGACTTGAATTCACAGCCCCGAGATCAAGAGTTGCATGCTCTACCAATTGAGCCAGCCAGGTGGCCCCTGAATTCCTCAGTAGTAATGAGAGTATTCACAAATATAAATGTATATGTGAGTACAATTAAGCTATGCAAAATAATAGTATTATGTGAATGTAATATGCTTTTCTTTTTAGGTATCTACGAATCTTTCAAAATGTGGACCTATCTAGCAATTTTTACTTTAGGTAAGTCTAAACTTAGTTTTTCTCTTGTTAGTCACTTAAATGTTTATATTATTTTCCAGGAAGTAAAAACAAAATCAGAGGACACAATAGTACTTCCTTTATTTTTTTTTATTGGCCAAATTATTTCATTTAAAAACATAAAGGTACAGGTATTTCTTCCCTTTAAAAATCTTATAATTGAATATTGAATGGGCAAATTAAAGGGCAACTGTTCTCACTATAAACATCCTCTTGGTTTTAGGTGGAATTTTAATGAAATATTCTTATTTTGTAATTTTTAATTACAAAATGAAATTTGCATTCAGTTTCTAATACAGAGTTGTAACCATTTCACAGTTCAATGTTTAGTTAACCATCTAGCAAAATTAAAAACAAATTCAGGATAGGAAGAACTATTGCAATACCAAGATACTGCTAATGGCATTGTAAATTAATAGTTTTCCTGAAGAGGAATGTAGCATTAAGTATTTGTGAAAATATATCCTAAGAAAATAAATTAGGAGAGAAAATATTAATTCCTGTTTATAAAGGGACACTTATAGCTTCTCTGTTTATGATAGCCCCAAGCGAGCAAGCCAGCCAATGCAGGGACAACCCAAATACCAATAGTTGAACGACAGGCAAGTAAATTTTAACAGAGCATTGTGATAGAGTATTATACCACCACTGATGTGGCCAATATGTAGGCCTAGGAGATACAGAGTTATTGTGCTAAGTGGAAAATTCTTTCAGCTGTAATATCCAAACTAAAAAGGTAGAACACAAAATAGCATGCACCAAAAAGGACATGAGTGCTAAGGACTAAATGAGGGCCTAGAGTGTTGTAACTCCTGATGCCATGCACTGATGCATTATTTTAAATTTATTAAAAAAATTTTTTTTAACATTAGCCACTTTTTTTTGTTTATTTATTTATTTTGAGAAAGAGAGCACATGTAAGTGTGAGCCAGGGGAGGGGCAGAGAGAGAGGGAGAGAGAGAGAATCTCAAGCAGGCTCAGTGCTATCAGCACAGAGCCCACGTGGGGCTGGATCTCACAAACCGTGAGATCATGACCTGAGCTGAGATCAAGAGTTGGATGCTTAACTGAGCCACCCCAGCGCCCCTTTAAATTGTTTATACAGTTAACCACTTGTTTACCTATGAAATAAAGAAAAACGTGTTTACTATATAGAATGGGTTATGTCTTCATAAAACTGAAGGGAGTTCATTATTTTAACAGTAGTATATATTGAAGGGCTCCTAAAGAAAGAACTTTCACTTCCTCAAATGTTTATTGAATGTATATTTCCATTGTGTTTATCTCAGTCATCTGCCTCTCTGTCTTTGTTGCTTAATTTTATGTTTATAGCATCTGCAAGTTATCACTGCAACTTGGTGGTGCTGTTAGAAATGGTCCTCTGCTCCATGATTTCAACTTCGTTTGTATCCTGACACTGAGCTCTCTGGCCAAGTCATCCCATAAGTAAAATATGTTGGTTGAGGTTTTTGTGTCTGATAAGTAAGTTTAAAAAAGCATATACTACATTCTTAAGATTCGGCTGGAATAAAGCAGTTACTCTAACTAGGAAAAAATTGATTTTTAAAAGTTGAAAATCAACATCCCTCCCCCCCCCACCCCTGCGTGTATTGAGATATTACTGACATATATCATCTATAAGTTTAAGGTGTACAACGTGATGTTTAGATACACATAAATAGTATGACATAATTACCACAATAAGGTTAGTCAACACCTCCATCCCCTCACATAATTATGAGGGTGTGTGTGTGTGTTGAAAACATTCCAGATGTGCTCTTAACAAATTTTAGGTTGTAATTCATTACTGTTAATTACAGTTGCCATGCTATGCATTAGATGCCCAGATCTTTTTTGTCTTATAGCTGGGAGTTTGTACCGTGTGACCAGTACACAGCTTATTTGGCTTTTTTAGATTCTGCATAGAAGTGAGAACATATGGAAATAATCAGACTTATTTCACTTACTATACTGCCCTCAAGTTCCATCTATGTTGTTGCAAATAGCAGGATTTCTGTCTTTTATTTTTATGGTTGAGTGATACCTGTGTGTGTACGTGCACCATATCCTTTTTATCCATTTACCTATTTCTGGACTCTTAGGATGTTTCCATGTTTTGGCTATCATGAATAATGCTTCAGTCAACATGGGTATGCAGATATCTCTTAAGATGATGATTTAATTTCTTTTGGCTATATACTCATAAGTGGGAATACTGGATCATATGGCAGTTCTATTTTTTTCTTTTGAGAGACAGAGAGTGTGAGCAGAGGAGGGGCAGAGAGAGAGGGAGAGAGAGAATCCCAAGCAGGCTCTGTGCTGTCAATGCAGAGCCTGATGCAGGGCTCGAACTCACAGACCTTGAGATCATGACCTGAGCTGAAATCAAAAGTTGGATACTCAACCAACTGAGTACTCAGGCATCCCTGGTAGTTCTATTTTTAGTTTTTTAAGGAACTTCCATACAGTTTCTACAGTGACTGAACCAATTTACATTCCCACCAGCAGTGCACAAGTGTTCTTTTTTCTCCATAGCTTAACCAACACTTGTCTCTTGTCTTTTTGATAATAGCCATTATAGCAGATATGAGTTGCACTCTCATTGTGTTTTTAATTTGCATCCCTGATGTGATGTTGAACATTTTTTCATGTGTCTGTAGGGCATTTTCTTTGGGAAAATGCCTATTCAGGTCCTTTGCCCATTATTTAATTGGATTGTTTGGTTTTCGTTTTGGTGATTTGTGTTGTGTTTTTTTGTTTGGGTTTTTTTTTATTTTTTATTTTTTAATTTTTTGCTCTTGAGTTATATGAGTTCCGTATGTGCTTTGGATATTAACCCCTTACTAGATACATGGTTTATAAATATTTTCTCCCATTACATAGGTTGCCTTTTTATTTTGTTGATTTTTTTTTCTGTGCAGAAGCTTTTTGGTTTGCTGTAGTCCCACTTATTTATTTTTGCTTTTGTTGCCTGTTCTTTTGGTGTCATATCCATAAAAGCTTTGCTAAAACTAATGTCAAAGAGCTTTTCCCCTTTGTCTTCTTCTAGTAAGTTTACAGTTTGGGGTCTTACATTTAAGTCTTTAATCCATCTTGAGTTAGTTTTTGTGAGTGGTGTAAGACAAGAGTCCAACTTCATTGTTTGCATGTGGTTATCCAGTTTTCCCAGCACCATTTATTGAAGAGACTATCCTTTCTCCATGTGTCGTCTTGGCTCTCTTGTCAAATAGTTGACTCTGTATGCATGGGTTTCTTTCTGGGCTTTCAGTTCGATTCCACTGATCTACGTATGTGTCTGCTTTTATACCACACTACTTTGAATGTTGTAGCTTTGTAAAAAAGTTTGAAATCTGAAAGTGTGATGCCTCCATCTTTGTTCTTTCTTTTTTTTTTTTTTTTATTTTTTTTTTAATGTTTATTTATTTTTGAGACAGAGAGAGACAGAGCATGAACAGGGGAGGGTCAGAGAGAGGGAGACACGGAATCCGAAACAGGCTCCAGGCTCCGAGCTGTCAGCACAGAGCCCGACGCGGGGCTCGAACTCACGGACCACGAGATCGTGACCCGAGCCAAAGTCGGCTGCCCAACCGACTGAGCCACCCAGGCACCCCTCTTTGTTCTTTCTTAAGATTGCTTTGGCTATTGGTGGTCTTTTGTGGTTCCATACAAATTTTAGGATTGTTTGTTCTACCTCTGTGAAAAATGTCGTTGGAATTTTGATATGGATCTGTGGATGACTTTGGGTAGTATGGACATTTGAACAATATTAATTCTGATCTATGAACATGGGGAATCTTTCCATTTATTTGTATCTTCAGTTTATTTAATCAGTGTCTTACAATTTTTAGTGTAAGATCTTTCTCCTCCTTGGTTAAATTTATTCCTTCGTATTTTATTTTTTGATGCTATTGTAAATATGATTGAAAAACCAACTTCTTAATACAACTTTTATCCCTGAGATTAGATACTAGTAAAATTAATGGCTTCATCTAGCAAATGTAGTAAAATTGAATTTCACAAATGAAAAAAATAAATTTCAATCAAATTATATGAATAAATTATATTATTCATAAAGAAGAAATAATAATTGAAATAATTTGTGAGTCTTAAGACAAAATTGCAGCCATCTTTATGAATTTGGGTACACATGAATTCTAGATGACATTCTGTGCTAAAATATATAACTAGACATACTTTAAAAATTATTAATTATGTGAAATCAGAATTGTAAAATGGGTTTCTTATGGCCTCAAAGCCAAATTTTATTTGCAAAGACTGTGATAACTTTTTGGATGAGTATTACTCTTCTAAAACAAATTTTATCATAATGGCTTGTATTTTCTTTTTAAAACATTTTTTTAATATTTATTTATTTTTGAGATAGAGAGAGAGAGAGAGAGAGAATGGGGGAGGGACAGAGAGAGAGGGAGACACAGAATCCGAAGCAGCCTCCAGGCTTTAAGCTGTTAGCACAGAGCCTGACACGGATCTTGAACTCACTAATCATGAGATCATGACCTGAACTGAAGCTGGATGCCTAACTGACTGAGCCACCCAGATGCCCCTGTATTATTTTCTTATTCCTGTTTTATTATGAAGTCAGTTATGGAACTGCCACTAAAAATTAATAGAATTATTTTTGTTCATAGGTAAACTAGAGTACAGACCATGCACTATTGCGTAGATACTGTAACATCTATACAACTCTATTCAGATATGTATGAGAGTGTGACCTCTTTGCACAAGGCTGTGACGTTATACCGATCTCACTGTAAAGCAAAAAATGCACATTGCAAGTCAGTGAATGTTGGTTTCTCATATATTTCTAATTGTGCAAATGCCTAAGTCATGCAGTGATTTAAAAGGTTTTTTTTTAATGTTTATCTATTTTTGAGAGAGAAAGAGGGAGAGAGACAGAGCGTGAGTGAAGGAGGGACAGAGAGAGAGGGAGACATAGAATTTGAAGCAGGCTCCAGGCTTTGAGCTGTCAGCACAGAGCCCAATGCGGGGCTCAAACTCACCTACTGTGAGATCATGACCTCAGCTGAAGTCTGATGCTCAACTAACTGAGCTACCCAGGTGCCCTATTTTTTAATTGAAGCATAGTAGACATACAATATTATATTAGTTTCAGGTGTACAACATAATGAATTGACAATTCTGCTTATTACTCAGTGTTCATCATGGTAAGTATAGTCATCATCTGTCATCATACAACATCATTACAATATTATTGACTATATTCCCTATGCTGTGCTTTTCATCCCTGTGATTTACTTACTTTATAATTTTAAGCTTGTGCCCCTTAATCCCCTTTATCTCTTTTGCCCATCTTGCATTCTTGCCTCACTGGCAATGACCAGTTCTCTGCACTTATGAGTCTGTTTCTGTTTTTGTTTGTGTTGTTTTTTAGATTCCACATTTGAGTGAAATCATACAGTATTTCTCTTTATCTGTCTGACTTATATCACTTAGTGTAATGCCCTCTAAGTCCATCTTTGTTGTTGCAAATGACAAGAGCTCATTCTTTTTTATTGTTTTCAGTGGACGCTTAGGTTGCCTCCATATTTATATATTGGCTATTGTAGATAATGCTGCAATAAACATAGGGGAGCATATATCTTTTCAAATTAGTGTTTTTGTTTTCATTGGGTAAATACCCAGAAGTGGGATTACTGGCTTGAAAGTATTTCTGTTTTTAATTTTTTTAGGGATGCAGTGATTTTTAAATTTCCAGTTACATTCATGGTTTTATAGTGCTTGCTTGAATAGCATCGCTTCCAAGTAACAGAACAGGTGCTAATATAGTTGACAGTTTTTGATTCCATATAGGAGCCAAGACTGAAATATGTTTTGCTTTTATAATTCTTACTAAGTTTCAGTTATGTTCTTAGTTACAGCTATGATTTGTCCCACTCACTTCAATATAATCTCACTGTCTTGCGAATGCCCCTGGAGATGTTAAAGTCAGAAACAACCCAGACTCGCCAGGAGAGTTTCGACATCTTTGAAGATGAAGGATTAATTACACAGGGTGGAAGTGGTAGGTGGTTTTCAGCACATCTAACGCATGTTAATACGGCATCCGTGAAATGGCATCTCATGAAATTAACTCACATTTCCCTCATATTTCCCTATCCCTTATTGTTCTTTGTCCTTACATGAGGTTGTTCCAGATACATGAACTTAACCAGTTCATTTTTGGAGAGACCGTTAATCATGATGTGATTTCATTTGTGGGCCAGCCAGAAAATTGTGTGCTGACATTTCCTAGGAAATTTCCATGTACTTTTAATGGAATACATTTTAGGTCTAGACTTGTGGTGAAGTTTGAAAGGGAAATTGGTTTTTTTGAATATTGGAGAATACACCACTATTTTACTTCTTGGAGAGTTTTGGAAAAAATTCATCATGGGTTATCTGTTATGTCCTAGACATTTGCTGCAGTATCTCTGATTCTCATAAAAACTCTTCTCAGTAGATATGATGCCACTTTTAAAGAAATAAATACTAAGTGGAAAACCTAGGTGTAGAGATTAAGATCACATGGCCAGTGTGCTGAGGAACCAGTACAGCATATCAAAAACTGTTCTTATTTTGATTGGTCCCAGCTTGACCCAAGAGTCAAGCAAGACAGGCCTTTTCATTTTATTTTTATTTTTTTTCAATATATGAAGTTTACTGTCAAATTGGTTTCCATACAACACCCAGTGCTCATCCCAAAAGGTGCCCTCCTCACTACCCATCACCCACACTCCCCTCCCTCCTATCCCCCATCAACCCTCAGTTTGTTCTCAGTTTTTAAGAGTCTCTTATGCTTTGGCTCTCTTCCACTCTAACCTCTTTTTTTTTTTTTTCTTTTTTTCTTTTTTTTTTTTTCTTCTCCCCCATGGGTTTCTGTTAAGTTTCTCAGGATCCACATAAGAGTGAAATCATATGGTATCAAGACAGGCCTTTTTATGTCAGGGCCACTGGAGGATCACTGCAGGACCACATGTGACTAGTCTAGGGTCACCCTGGAAATCCTAGACCAACTGGTCACACAACAGAATTGGTACCTTTATCCCTGGATTTTTGGGTTGGTCTAGAACTCTAAAGCCAGGGGCACAGCTAAAGTGAATATTGTGAAGGAATCATTTCAGGCTTAAAGTAGTTTAGCTGAATTGGATTTACTATGGAGACATAGTAAGTCAATGGTGTCTTGGTCACCTTGCTCTGTGCAACTTAAATAATGGTGATGAAGATGTGGGTGGAGAGGTAGAATGTAATCTAAAGTTGCAGAAAGTTTGTCCTTGCAGGACACTCAAGAAGAGGCTGTGCCCTATTAACATTTTGCCAAAGGTTCTTGTTCACTCTAAGTAGACTTAGAGCGTTACTTAAACTGGATATCATCCCTGGCATTGCCCTTGACTATTATTAACCTATTAGATTGACTGTCTTATACTGAGGCCAAACTCAGTACACCCCACGTACCTCAGAACATCCAGACCACATAAATTTGCCCTGGTTCAGACTCCCAAATTGTAACCTATACTGCCAGACACAGGTGGAGGATAAGGCAATGTGTGCCTGAATATTTGTTTGTATCATTTCTTCTAAATACCAAGCTTCGTAATAGAAAAGCTAAAGTATTACTAAATTTGCACTGTCATCCTAAATATGAATTTGAATATTTGTTCTGGAATCCTAATTAAGCCTCTAAAAGCCACTTAATTTTTTTACTCTCTCTAGAGCAGTTCTACTTGGCAGATATGAATAACATTGTGTATTAGGTTTTCATAGCTGCTATAACAAATTACCACAAACTTAGTGGCTTGAAACTATACAAATGTACTATGTTACAGAAGTCAGAAGTTCCAAATAGGTATCAGTGGACTAAAATTAGGGTGTTGGCAGGGTTGCGTTCCTTTTTTGACACCCTGGAGAAAATCCATTTTCTTGCCATTTCCGTGTTCTAGAGGCTGCCCACATTCCTTGGTTTGGGGTCCCTTCCGTGTTCAAAGCCAACAATGGCCAGTGAGGTTTTTTTCCTACGTTACGTCACTCTGACATTCACATTCTTGCTTTCCTCTTTTCCTTACCATGACCCTGTGATCACATTGGGCTCACCTAGATAATCCAAAATAATCTCCCCATCTCAGAGTCATCTAATTAACAACCTGAATGCCATCTGAATTTCAATTTCTCCTTGTCATGTAACATAACATATTCACATGTTCTGGTGATTAGGACATACACATCTTTTGGTGGGTACACTATTCTCTTACCACAGAGGGGGAAGCTGATAGGAAACAGAGAGTAAGGGTAGAAGGTATGGGGTAGGTAGAAAACAAAAACAATAATACATTTTTTAAAAAGTCTCTACTCTGTCAGGCAGTGTATTAGTTACTTTGGGTATGTTAATTTAATCTGAACATATCTCTGAGGTGAGTAGTAGTATCATCATTTCACAGTTCAGAAATGTTTAAGCAACTCACCAGAAGTCACAGAGTCTGGTAGGTGGCAAAGACTGGACTCTAGTTCATGTGTGTACTATTCATGCTTTGCGTAAAGCATTGAAAGGGCAGAGAAGATTTAGTTTTTATGAATCAAACCAAGTGTATTTGTCGTAGTATATAAACACTCTTAACATACCATGTTTTGAGAAGGAAAATAGCCTGCTACCCAGAACTTTTTAGTCTTTTAAGCCATTATCTTTTAACTATACTTATTTCTTATGCTGTACTTTATGTAAGTTTTATAAAACTTGTTGGTGTTTAATAAATGTATCTGGATATGCTGAAATCATGTTTGATGAAATTAATTTCTTCACAAAGAAAAAACCTGATGTGATAATAGCTATATCACTTATGGAAGTATCAGTAAGGCACCAGTCTGGTTCAAAGCACTTTATGTGTATTTCCAACTTATTTCATCTTTACAACAACCACATGACACAGGTACGATTGAGGAAGCAGAGGCATTGAGATAGTAAGTAACGCTCTTCGTCACACCTGTCATCCTGCTGATGAGAGGCAGAGCCAGTATTTGGACCCCGGCTGCCTGACCCCAGAGCAATGCTTCCAGCCAGCTTAAGTGCTGTCTCTTGGCCTTAGTCAAGTATTTGTACATGTGTCCTTAATTTCCCTATTGTTTTCCTTTCTCTTAGGTTAAAAGCTCTCACAAATCAGAAAAAATGTGTTTATTCTTTTACTTTATACAGGACCAGCACAGTTCTGTGCTGTTCTGAGTGATGACGTGAATTATATCCACTGAAAATGGCAGTGCTATTAACCAGGCATTTTATTTTGAAGTTAAAAACTTAAGAACTCAAAAATGAGCGGAGCGTTGACCCATTTCCTTATCTTTCTGATACCAAGTTTTATTTTTCAGGAGTATTTGGGATCTGCAGTGAGCCTTATATGAAGTATGTGTGGAACGGTGAACTTCTGGATATAATTAAGAATACTGTGCATCGTGACTGGCTGTTGTATATTATTCATGGGTTCTGTGGACAGTCAAGTATCCTTTTTCAAAAAAACTAAGATATATATTATTAAACTTATGCTGTGTCAATTTGTAGGAAACCATATATGAATTATAAGATTATATTTACCATTCTGTGCACCCAGCAGGAAAACTTGCCCATGATACCGGGTAGTGGAAATACAGAGGAATGCAATCCATTTGAACAGGTCTATTTTGTACACAAAAGGATAAACAACAGGGAAGAAAATGCTGCATGCACAGTAAGGGATATAGGCAGTAAGTATCATTCTTATTTGAGAGGAGGAACAGAATCACTGACAGGTGGGGAGGATGGGGCAGGCTTGGCCTGGGCTCTAAACAAAAGTCAGACCTTAGCAGCAAGCAAGGAGTGAGCACACAGGTGGGGGGGAAGCATCATGAGCGTAGGGGTAGAGAAAGTCATGGGAGTAGTTTCATTCTGCATGTAAAATCCCTGGGAGGTACAATGTCATGGGTAGTGGGGAGTCAGATTGCCGGTCACCAGACTGCTTTGCTGGTCAGACTAAGTAAGCATTTTGGGTTTGGTACCTGAATTTTGGAAAGCTTTTTCAAGAGGGTAATGTAGATAGGAGTACTTAGGAGGGTTGAGTTGACATCTGTTTTCAAGCTGGATTAAGAAAAATGAGACTAGAACAGGGACATGAGTTAGGAAGACGTTGCAGTGGTTCAGGCATAATGTCCTAAAAGCCTGGATTGGGAAGGGACATAACAGATTAAGTAGAAGTAGGTTGAACCTTGGGTTAAGCTGATTTCGAGTTCAATGTTACAAATATTTTTTTTCCTTTTACTTAATTTCTAGCTATGGTTGAAACCTTTCAAGAGAGTGCTATCATGCTCCGAGGTTTAGAAAGGCAGTGTATACTTTCTAGGAGTGGTATTTAGGTTTTTCCTGTCCCTTTTCGATATCATGTAGGGCATTTGTACACTTAGCTTATTTTCCGGTTGACATTCTTGTGCCTTGGTTTTTTTTTTTAAGACCTAGAGTGAAAACTTTAAAGGACTTTTTTGTTTTGAGACCATTCAGTGGGTAAATGTAATTAATTAATATTCCTTCTTGCACCAGAGCATTCAGGAGGAGTGGGATCCAGGGGTATATCTAGAGAGGTTAGCCTTAAAGGCAGCCGGTGGTGCCTTCTTGATGGCAAATGAGGGAAGAAGGGAGGCTAGCTGAGGACATAGAGGAGGTTTGAAATGGGAATGAGTGAGATTTATGTGCGACACTTGAGATCATTACTTTATAATCATTTTCAAGCAGTGAGTAGTATTATCTGCTTGGTGTATTCACTGAATAATGAGATTTGGCTCCAAATTACTTTCTCTGTTTCCCAAAGTGAAATCTACCTGGAAAGAACACAAGGTTTTCACCACCAAGAGCGCAAAAAGGAATGTGCCACAGTTTCTAAAGGCATTTTCTAAAAGGTAGTTCCAAACTTTTGTATTGCCAAGAGCTAACTCAGGGCCAGGCATATATTAAGCACAGTAAAAATGTTTATGTTTTTAGAATAAGGAATAGCACCATGGATTATAATTTTAAAGCCCATTAGTTTAGATGATGAATCTAGTTTCCTCATTATCAAGCATGTAATAAATTTTGGAAGTCTTTATAATAAAAGGAATTGCTATCTATTCAGCATTTGCCATAGGACAGGCACTGGTTTACACACATTACCTAGCCTAGTCCTCCCAACCATCTAATAAAGTTAGTTACTTTGTTAGTACTCACACCACTTTACAGAAGATGGAACTGAGGCTCAGAAAGTTAAATAAGGTGACATAAGCTGTATAGACGTTAAACAGTTCACAGTGTTTAGTTTTTGCAGTTAGGTGACAAATTTGGGTAGCATTTATAGCATTAAGCATTTACTGTATTGAACTTATCCATCCCCTAAGTATCATATATTGCTTCATAGTTTAAACCCCCTGTTAAGTGAGATATGCTCTCTTTGAGAAGTATATGATCTCTGAAGACTAAGGAAGGATTAGTTGTACCTGTTGACATCCTTTAGCTGGCTGTAAGGTGAGACCAGATCTTCCCTTGGCCACTAACCCTATACCTGATTACCGTTTCCTCTAGAATTCATGGAAACCACTCCTTAGGTAGGCCTGTTTTTGCTTTAATACCTGCATAACTTGGAGGAACCGTTAGACCCAATGCTATTCCATTCTTGGGTGGAGCTTTTTGGTTTTGTTTAACCTTCTGGACAAGGTATGTTTAAGTGCATATTGAAGGTATAATGATTCTCTTGGTTTGGTGTGACCGTTCGGTATGAATGCTCTGACAGCTTTAACTCGATTTCTAAGAGCTGTTGATCTATGGACGACCAGTCTATGTCACTCTAATAGCTAGAAGATCCAGTAAATTTGCCGGGACCCGCTTTCTCAAGAGAGGCGCAAACTGTGAGGTAAGATGGAGAAGCAACAGTGCTGCTGACATTTTCACCTTTCACATCTGCTTTGCTTTCAGAGGAAGCAAAGTGGAATTCTAGAAGATGGCATTTGTTAGTTTGAGACATGATCAAGAGAATAATTAATTCCCCAGAGTGTCTGAAACTTGGGAAATATGACTAATATATACAGATGTTCTGGAAAATCAGCTATCTTAGAGCAAGTTATGCAATGCCTTGGGGAGTTGTGACAAGTCTAACGTTGTGGACAATGAGCCATTTCAGTAATATATGACAAAATGTAGTGCATATTTAGTGTAAAGACTAAAATAGCAAAGCTCCTCCATCTGAGGAATAAGTGGAGGGGAGCACTTGCTGGAAATGCATCTTTTTAAAAAATATTTTTTAATGTTTATTCATTTTTGAGAGAAAGACACACAGAGCATGAGTGGGGGAGGAGCAGAGACAGAGGGAGACACAGAATCCGAGGCAGGCTCCAAGCTCTGAGCTGTCAGCACAGAGCCGGGTGTGGGGCCCGAGCCCATGAATTGGGAGATCATGACCTGAGCTGAAGTCCGCACTTAACTAACTGAGCCACCCAGGTGCCCCGGAAATGCCTCCCTGATGAGAAGACAAAGTAGAGCAAGGCATGGAAACCCTTAATTCCACTCCCTCTGCTTTAGGTTGGCTCAAGGGAGGCTCCTTATTCAGCTCACCCCTGGAAAATAACCACAACAGAAATTCCGTCCTGCCATCAGTCATGTAATCCCCTCTGAGTGTTTCATCTCCATTTGCAGTAGACAGCTTGAGTCTTATGCAGATGTGTGTTTGAGTAGACAGATTGAGTGAGACACTGGGCTTTAATCCAGGGCAAAAATAGCAACATTGTTCTTAAAATTATATCAACACAATGAAAATATTTATAACTGGTGCTCTAAGAAAAATTGGAATTTTGCTATGTTACTTACTTTTGAATATTTTAAGGATAATCAAACAGACATGAAAATTATTCTTCGTCATATCCTTATATACTTTTACAAGTAAAGCGAACTCAAGAACTTTTTTTTTTTTTTTTTTTTTTTTTGCTTCTTTCCATCAGGCATTATTTGAATCTCACTGTTTTGTCCCTTCCATTCCTCCCCGGTCTTCAGAACTAAAGTTTTATATTCTGCTGGTCTTGCTGACCTCCAGTATAATTTCATGTAATTGTTTTCCTTTTCTGTCCCTCTCTGCCATTTATATCACTCAGGCTGTTCTCTGTCTGCTACTTGTATTATTAGCTATTTAATTTGATTTTTTCCTAATCTATTCTCGGCTATTTTTAATTGCCTTTTTTGTTGTTGCATTTTAATGGCTTTCCTTTTCTAATGTGCACATTGAATATTGATCAACATTTACCTCTTTAAAATGTTCTAAAATGGGAATTATAATTTCATTATATACTTGGAAATTTGTTCCATTAAAAAATTCTGAGAACATAAAATATCTTTAAATGCCACCTTTCTTTCCAGGGCGATGTTGCAAATGAAGTGGAGACTGAACAAATACTCTGTGATGCTTCTGTGATGTCTTTTACTGCAGGAAGTTATTCTTCTTATGTACAAGTTAGAGGATCAGTGCCTTTATACTGGTCTCAGGACATTTCAACTATGATGCCTAAACCACCTATTACGTGTACGTGGAACAATCTTTTTAATAGTAACCCTTTTTTTAACCCACATTTAGAGATGATGAACAGAAATCTCATAAATTCTTAGATTTTAACCAAGTTTTGCTACTGGAAGGTAGATAATTTAGAAGAAGGACATCTGTTATTTTTATTCAATAACTTTATAAGTTTTCTTTAATTTTGACTGCTAGTAAATTGTATTTTACTTCAGAAATGTAAGAATCAGTCAAATTCAATAAATACGTGTAGAAGGAGTGTCTGATAAGCTCAAGAGGAATTTGGGAAGTGAAACTACTAGATTAATTGAATTAATTAATTGAAACTACTAGTTGTATTGCATTTTTTAAACATTAAAAAACAAAACCAAGCCCTATGCGTCTTTATTCTTGCTTTATAATTTTTATTTTGGTATTTATTTATTCATCCTTTTTATCCCCCTCAGTGGATCAGGCAGATCCGTTTGCACACGTGGCTGCCCTTCACTTTGACCAGATGCTTCAAAGGTTTGGCTCCCCCATCATCATCTTGAATTTAGTGAAGGTATGGTGTGCTCATCTGTTTGCTTAGGAAATTCAGTCACACCAGAAAAATCTTTCCTTGGCACAAAGGGGTTTAACAAGCTTGCTTTATAGACTTTCTGTGTTGTGACAGAGCACTGTGTCTGATTGTCGAAGGCATTGTCCTTTGGCCTTAGATTCTGTGTGGCCTCTTCCCTGGGTAACTGGGAGAATCAGCAGTATGTCTTCAAGGGAAGAGGGTGGTGCTGTCTGCCCGTCTTCTGAGTTTCCAGGACAGATTGGAGAAGGAAGCATGGAGATCACACAGTCACAGCCTAGTCTTGATACACCCCATTCCCTAGACAATCCAGAGATCTCTTAGGAAAGCTAATATGTAGTAGTAGGGTCTAAAGGCTAGATTCGGAAATTGGGGTACTACTGTGGTTCAAGGACCAGGTGGACAAAGTGGTGGCATGGCCTTACAGTTCTGTGCTTCCTTGTGAGAGGCGTCTGGGCAACATACCTCGTGTATATAAGTAGGCACTCAGGTCATTAGCCTAGGATGGACAGCAGGGAGAGCAGGTAATAAATTGTATCTATATCTGTTGCATTGAAAGAATCTCAGTCCACAGCCACGAAGACACCGAAAGCATGAAGAGCAAGGGTTTTGTTATGGTCACAGCAGTGGCCAACAACTTAGTAGTGTCTGAGGTTATTCTGAGAGGTTGATTAAGAAATGTTCATTTAATCAACACCAAGGAATCCTGTGTCCATTTAGTTCATTATTTAACAAGTATTCTTGAAGGTTTCCTTTGTGCCAAGGCAGTCACAGAAACAATTCCTGCCTTCACAGAGCTAATAGTCTAATGGAGGAGATGGTGAAGTAATGCAGAGGTACCGAGACAGACTAAACGGTGCTATGAGAGCTTATAATGGGAGAGAAGTTTCCCCCAAGGAGATGATGAGTCAGCACAGACTGAAGGAAGAGGCATTAACTAGGCCAAGAAGAGAGGGAGTAATATTCAACTCAGAACAGCAGGTACCACGGCCCTGGGTCGGATATGGTACCTTTGAGGAAGGGAAGGCCTTATGGCAGGGGCCTTGCTGATGAGGACCAGAGAGCCTGTTGTGAGATGAGGCTGAAGAGATAGTTCTGGCCAGACCATGCAGAGCATTGTAGGGTCTGTTGATGAGTGTGGTCTTTATCCTGGGAGTGTAATGGAAAACCATTGAAGGTTTTGCATGATTGCGAGGATTGTGGTCTGATGTATATTTTGAAAAGGTCATCCTGACCTCAACAAAGAGAACATGTAGATTGGCACAAGGTTAAAGAATATGTTGGAAGGCCACATAGGAGGTTATTCTAGTTATCCAGGAAAGGGGTGACCCTGGTTTAAACCAGGGTGGTATGGTAGAGCTGAGGAGAAGTGTATGGAAGCAGTAGACTCGGTGATGGGCTAGATTTAAGATGAGGGAGAGGTAGATGTCAGGTTTGATCCCTGGGCTTCTGGTTACTCAGGTGGATGGATGGTGATGCCATTCACCAAAATAGGGAACGCTGGCTCTTCTTCATGGTATACAAAGTCCGTACAATATGGTTAGAAGCTATGGCTAAATGGACATTCAGTCTATGATGTTTGAAGTAATTCTGTATTAAATACGCAGATTCAAAAATAACATCTGATACATGTGATTGTAAAGTGTGCTTACCCAGGTTTCTCAAATGTACATTTATTAGCAAAATATATTTGTTAATATTTAAAGGTTAATCAGGGGACTTAAAAAATTGTACTCGTTCATCATTCCATTGTCCTAAAAATCCTGACAATAATTAGAGATAAGTAGAAAATAGTTTGGAGATTAAGTCGCTATTTTGTGGAATAGAAAAAAGTTTTTTGTTGTTTTTGCTGTTAGTTATTTTATTCATACGTTAAAAGATGTTTATTCAGTTCATTTGGAAAAAGTACTAATTTGTGATTAGAGTCAAAGAATGCAATTGTGTGTATTGAATGATACTGAAGGATATTCCCTTTTTTTAAAAGTTTATTTATTTATTTAGAGAGAGAAAAAGAGCGTGTGCACAGGGGAGGGGCAGAGAGAGAGAGGGGGAGAGAGAATCCCAAGCAGGCTCTGCACTGTCAGCACAGAGCCCGATGTGGGGTTCGATCCCACGAACCCATGAGATCATGACCTGAGCTGAAATCAAGAGTCAGCCACCCAGTCAGCCGCACCCCAGGATGTTCACTCTTTATTCTGCCTCTGTATGAAGTCACTAAAATGAAATGCTTTTCTTGATTTCTTTTCTTTTTTACCCTGTGTTGTAATCCCACCCCTACCCCACCTTCCCTAGTTGTGGAAGTTTGAGGTGCTGGTTGACATTTTGTAGCAATCCATGCACGGTCAGTACCACTACTGAGGAATCAATAGGAAGTCAACCTGGAATCAAGCACTGAACGTGTTTAGTCTGGGGGCCGTGGGTGACAGGCAGTGGGGGAGTCTCTGACTTCTTGAAGTGATACTTAAAATCACTTACATTTGTGACGTTTTCATCTGGTTGTAATAGGACTCTGCGACCCAAAGGAGGTTGACTAAACCCACTACCACTAATCCACGATGGACAGACAAGGCATAAAGCAGATTCTTTTTACATGGAGATGATCTAAGGTTGATTAAATAACCTTTTCTCTCCCTCTCATAAAATGTCAGATTTGATCAAAAAATTTCAAAAAGGTTTTGTTTCCCTAGTTGATTCAAAGTGCTTCTGAGAAAAATTCCAGATACATAATTTAATTTTCTCGGATGTAAACAGCTAAATACATGTTCATCCTAAACTGATTTAACACTGTTCTTAATCAACTCTTTTCTAATTCCTCCATTTGACTTTTTCAGCTGTGCAGAAGAGATACCCTTTTTGTTTCCACAGTGGCTATCTAATTACATTCATGACAATTAATAACTACTACCGTGACTGAAAACAGCAGAGACCCATTTTGATGCCAGCGATAGTGCCTCGACACCAAGTTGGTGTCACTGTCACTGAATTGTTTTTCTTTGTTTCTAAGTGAAGTCCTGATCAGGATAACAATAAAAATGGCTGATTGTTATTCATAGTTCTCACATGACAGTTACTCTGATAAGAGATTACTGTGTTTTATCTCTTTTAAACCTCACATCATCGCTGTAAGGGAGATACT
This sequence comes from Panthera pardus, assembly GCF_024362965.1. Taxonomy (NCBI): domain Eukaryota; kingdom Metazoa; phylum Chordata; class Mammalia; order Carnivora; family Felidae; genus Panthera; species Panthera pardus. Next base: position 52,687,453 of record NW_026526732.1, on the reverse strand, counting down.
ATTGTTACCCCATTTTATAGATGAAGAAATAGAGGCCCTGGAAAGGTGAGAACCTTGCCCAAGGCTATGTGGCTAGCAGGCAGCTGAGCCAGCATTCCAGCCACAGAGCTGTACTGGAACACACTAGCCTCTCTCCTTTTTTTAAAAAAAATTTTTTAATGTTTATTTTTTAAGAGAGAGAGAGAGACAGAGATAGAGAGCAAGTGGGAGAGGAACAGAGAGAGAGAGAGAGGGAGACACAGCATCTGAAGCAGGCTTCAGGCTCTGAGCTGTCAGCACAGAGCCTGACGTGGGGTTCGAACCCATGAACCCTGAGATCACGACCTGAGCTGAAGTCGGATGCTTAACCGACTGAGCCACCCAGGCACCCCTGCATTAATGTCTCTTAAATGAGAGGCATGTAATATGTAAGGAGGTACAGCAGGCAGGGAGGCAGAAGGTAAGATTTGGTCCATGAACACCTCTCAACTTCAGTTCAACCACAGTGTTGAAAGGGGAGAAAGTGCCTCGCTTGGCTACCTCACAGGGTGTTTAAGAGTCAAATTTAGAAACACATGTAGGTTGCAAAACACTCTCAGCCAGTTTAGAGATTATGCATCCAGACCTAGTGGATTTCTGTCTTGTCCTTAGCGGGCTGGAGTTCAGGGTTTCGTTCTTCTGGTCCTTGGGGAGTTCTTTTCTGACAGAGTGGGGTGTAGAGGGTGGAGACGAGGCCTGGGAGGGTGAACCGAGCATCTTGGAGCTGCAGGAGGTTATTAAAAAAAAATCTCATCTCCTTGAATTTTTGAAGCTAATTATCTGTTGACTTTAATTCAATGAAGTATTTATTTCTTTGAATTTATATTATTTTTATTTTAGGCTTTTTTCCCCAGTATATTTAAGACTTAGGCTTCTTGCCTTAGCTGAAAAGTAAAAATGTTGAAAGTCTCTTCCTCTGACTTAAGGTAACTAGAATCCTGAAAATGTTTCATTTTTGATAAAGGAACGAGAGAAAAGAAAGCATGAGAGAATTCTGAGTGAAGAACTTGTAGCTGCTGTGACGTACCTCAACCAGTTTTTGCCTCCTGAGCACACCATTATTTATATTCCTTGGGATATGGCCAAGTACACCAAGAGGTGAGTAGATGTCCATATGTTTGGTTCTGATATTTTCCTTTTCTTGTGACATAAAGTAGCCGGAAGCTGCTCTCTATGGTAAAGTGAATGTTCTCTTTTAATTTCCTTCATGAACCCACTGAGGGGCTGTTTTGGTGCTGATGTATAATTTGAGTGCTTAAATTAATTGACCAAACTCTTTTCTTTGCCCACCACCAGTACCACCTGCACATTCTCTTTTAAGTAACTAGTCACTTCAGGACATCTCTGTTCCACGCTTTCCCTTACAGCCATTAGTTTCACTGTGCCCTGTTTCATCTTGTCCCCATTTGGTCACCTTCTCAGATACCACTTTTGGCAGATCTGGCTTGTGGATGAACCTGTAGTGACTCCTGACTGTTCATAGGCAATTCAAACTCTTAGTGTAGTGTGAAAGCCCCATTCCAGAATGTAGTAACTTTTTCTTTATACCCGGGCTGTTCTCTTCCTAGAAGATGAAACTGCATGCCCAGCGCCCAGGGTGGCAGCCAGGGTCCCATTCCTGAGCCTTTTCTTCTGTGGTTTGACCCCCACCTCCCTGGGGTGCATTCCTACCTCTCCTTTACCTGTCAAGGACCTGACTCAAAACTCTGGTCATCCAAGGAACTTTCTTTCCTTAACCTTACGTTGTCCTTTTACTCATTTACTAGGTGTTCATATTAACACTAAGTTTATTCTGAGGTGTTGTTCATTTTTTTAATGTTACCGTATTGTTTTGTACTTTAACTCATTGTACTTTTTTCTAACTCATTTTGTGTAGTTAGATACCCATGCACACACACACACACACACACACACACACACACACAAACATATGCACACATTTTCCTAGAGTCTAAGACTGATTACAGGTTGGCACCATTTATATTTATTTTCCAGTGTTTTCTTCCCCTGCCACCCGCACTGTGCATTGTATTCTGCTCACATTTTATGAATGCCTATTGACTTGACTGATTTGACTCTTAAGTAGCGAAAGGCTTTGGGAGAAGCTCTCCTGGGGGTGTAATGTGCCAAGATTAAGGCTTGCCAAGAGTTGATACAGGCCCTTCATGTCTCTTGCACCAAATCTTGCTAGTTATTGAACACACATTATATTGCAGAAATTAATTGTTACAATGTTCCTGTTGAATACAAACCGGACATTTTAAAACTTAAATCCCAGGATCCACATAAGAGTGAAAACATATGGTATCTGTCTTTCTCTTTATTTTTAATTAAAAAAAAAAATTTTTTTTTAACGTTTATTTATTTTTGAGACAGAGAGAGACAAAGCATGAACAGGGCAGGGTCAGAGAGACGGAGACACAGAATCTGAAACAGGCTCCAGGGTCTGAGCTGTCAGCACAGAGCCCGACACGGGGCTCGAACTCACAGACCGCGAGATCATGACCTGAGCCAAAGTCGGCCGCTTAACCGACTGAGCCACCCAGGCGCCCCATCTGTCTTTCTCTTTGTGACTCATTTCACTTAGCACAACACTCTCCAGATCCATCCACGTTGCTACAAAAGGCCATATTTCATTCTTTCTCATTGCCAAGTAGTATTCCATTATGTATATAAACCACAATTTCTTTATCCATTCATCAGTTGACAGAAGACCATGGGAGAGGGGAAGAAAAAAAAAAGTTAGAGAGGGAGGGAGCCAAACCATAAGAGACTCTTAAAAACTGAGAATAAACTGAGGGTTGATGGGGGGGTGGGAGGGAGGGGAGGGTGGGTGATGGGTATTGAGGAGGGCACCTGTTGAGATGAGCACTGGGTGTTGTATGGAAACCAATTTGACAATAAATTTCATATTAAAAAAAAACAAAAACCTTAAATCCCTATCATTACTGTAGACTTTATTTGCTTCTGATGCAAAGATAAGTATACATTAGACTTGTCTCTTCTCACTTTTCTCATTCTTCCTTCTCTCCTCAGCAAGCTGTGTAATGTTCTTGATCGACTGAATGTGATTGCAGAAAGTGTGGTGAAGAAAACTGGGTTCTTTGTAAACCGCCCTGATTCTTACTGTAGCATTTTGCGGCCAGATGAAAAGTATGTATGGTGTAAAAACTTAAATCAAGAATTTTGCTCTTGTGGATAAAAATATTGTAAATATGAGCCGTTTGTATTACTTGAAAGATGGATGAATTTATTTCTTTGGGGAGACAAGACAAGCTACTCATGTGATTGTGGAATGAACTTTCACTATCGGCATGGGATTTCCTCTGGCAGTTGTATAGACTTCTGATGGAAGCCACAGAATGTCTCTTATTCATGGAATAGACATTACATCAGATGTTTCTGCCAAGTAAAATTTTCTGCAATGAATTCTATTTTTCAGCATTAAGGGCAGGAATTTTTTTCCATAGACTAAATACATTTATGAAATGTAAATTTTTTCCTATGACATTTTTATGAAAATCGTGTTTATCACTGTATTATAGTTATTGTTCACAAACCTTTCTTCATTACTACTTTGTGAGCTTCTTCAGATCAAGGATCCTGTTTTATGTGTCTTTTAATGAACTAATGTTATACCTTCCCAGCATTTTATTTACAGCTAACAAAGTTAATTATAATGGAAAAAACCAAAAAACTGCACAGAGCAAAAACCAACTGTCGTGTATATATCTTTAGAAATCATCCTTTTCTGGGGTGCCTGGGTGGCTCAGTCAGTTAGGTGTCCAACTTTGGCTTAAGTCATGATCTCACAGTTCGTGAGTGAGTTCAAACCCCATGTTGGGCTCTGTGCTGACAGCTCAGATCCTGCAGCCTACTTCCAATTCTGTGTGTGTGTGTCTCTCTCTCTGTCCCTCCCCGGTCACACTCTGTCTCTCTGTCTCTGTCTCTCTCTCCCTCAAAAATAAATAGACAAAAAAATAATAAAAGAAAGCATCCTTTTTTTACAGTTTGAATTTTGGGATATCTGTGACGGTGGTCCTCAAGACCATCCCCAGGATCCTTGATTCATAAGGAAACGTCAAAGCATTCAGCATATTGTTGTACTCATGGCTGTGATTTATTAACGTCAAAGGATACAAAGCAAAATTCGCAAAGGGAAAAGGCATATGTGGCAAAGTCCGGAGGAAATAGGTGAAACTTTCAAAGTTCTCTCTTAATGGAGTCACACAGAACATGCTTAACTCCCCCTGCAACCTGTTGTCACAGCATGTGTGAAATGTTGCCAATCAGAGAAGATTATTAAATACTCAGCGCCAGGGTGTTTTATTGGAGGCTGGTCCCCTAGACGGCTCTGCTTGACACATACCAAAATTCCTGACTCCCGTAAGGAAAGAGGTTGTTCAGCAAAACCATATTGTCTCTACAGACAGTTTAGGTACAGTGAGGCACTCTTGTCTGTCGGGGAATGGGAACATAAGTTCCCAGATGCCAGCCAAGGACCAACTGTGTTAGCAGGCCTTTCTGAGGAAAGCAGTCAGACCTGTTAACTCTTTTCTGTACTGCACCTTCTTTTAAATAATTAAAATATCTTGGGGGTTCCCCGGGTGGCTCAGTTGGTGAAATGTCCGACTCTTGGTTTTGACTCAGGTTACAATCTCATGGTTTCATGAGTTTTAGCCCCAGGTCCAGGCTCAACAGTATAGAGCCTGCTTGGGATTCTCTCTCTCTACCTCTCTCTCTCTGCCCCTCCCCCGGTCACACTGTCTCTGTCTCTCTCAAACTTAAAATTTTTTTTTAATAATTAAAAATAATAATTAAAATTAATAAATTTTTAAATTAAAATTTAATTCTTAAGAAATTAAAATGTTTTAAATAATTATAATATTTTAAATAATTAAAATAAAATAGCAATTTCATTATATAGTACTTAGAACATACCCCCAGGCATTCATTAGCACATGGAGAAAATAAGGAGGAGGGAAAATAATAAGGAAGTCTGCAAAAACAACCAAAGGTATGCAACAAAACTCCATGAAATAAAGCTAGAGGAGGTGGAGAATCTTAACACTGAGGGAAGGAGGATAAGGCTTGGAAGATTTTATTAGAAAGATCCCCTGCAATTACTATTCATGTCTGTAGAGACCAAAGAGGAAATAGGCTTAAATTAATGCAACAGGGATTTTGGTTGAACATGGGTGATAAATGCCTGAGTTGTGCGACACTGGGGCAAGTTAAGTTGCTTCTTTCCTGGGTTTCCCTGGGTTCTCCGTGAGGAGGGAGAGCAGGGATAGCATTCCATCTTGGTTATTTGCATATTCACTTACCAGAAAGAATGAAAGTAAGCAGAATCAGCTGGTCATTCTGGTGCATTCAGCCCTATTACTTTGATTCTTTATAAAGAGCTAGTACCAAAAATGAATATAGATTATGCTATTAAAATTTTTTTAAAGCATCTATTTTTAAACACAGGTGGAATGAACTAGGAGGATGTGTGATTCCCACTGGTCGCCTGCAGGTATAGATATTATATTAATAGTGAATAGAATCTGTATTCGCAGTGCATGATGTTTTCTGAAAGTAGTTGTGGAGAGAGATATACTTCTTATTTAATGCAAAATTATTAATCAGGATTTTTAAAAGCCTTACTGCTAGTGTTTAACTCTTACAAATGATGTGCAACTAAAATAATAATGGCCTGTGGATTTTTTCTTAAACATTATAATTTTTATTATTGGAAATTGAAACATAAACAAATGGGAAAAGAATAAATTCGAATCACTTTGGAAAATGACCCAGATACAATCACCATATATATTAATCATGCTTTAATAAAAATAAGGCCCCAACCACTGAATATTTGGTTTCTACAATAAAAGATCTATCATGGAAAAAGCAACATATTTTACTAATCGGTACATGTGGAAAATGTTAGTTATCTGTTTTATCTTAAACTCAAAAAGAAAATTCAAATATAGACTAGAAGGTATAACAATGCCATTGCAGCAATATTAAGTGAGCAGCAAATGTAACCTTTTATAATGTTCTTCATTATTTGTGCAGGAATAATACCCTGCCTACAGCTTTTCTTCTGCTTTTTAAGAAAAGAAATCTAAAGTGGGATAGAAGCAGTTTTGGTCACTGAATAATGGTTGGAAAGTCTTAAGGTATTTCTCTTTAGACTGGTGTTCTTCGAACCAACTGTGTGGACTGTTTAGACCGCACCAACACGGCACAGTTTATGGTGGGAAAATGTGCTTTGGCTTATCAGCTGTACTCCTTGGGACTGATCGACAAGCCTAATCTACAGTTTGATACAGATGCAGTTAGGTAAATCTTCTTTTCTGCCTTTTGAGTGCTGGTAATGACAGAAAGCAAAACTGATTAGTAATAAGGAATTCTGTGGACTCGTTTCTTCATTTAGCTTCTCAAAAATTATGTTGCTAAAACTATTCAAATTAATTCTGTAATAAATATTTTTATTAAAGACCTGTGTGTTATTGCCATGGTTTTTATTTTTTGTTGGTGTTAATTATTAGTAAACACTATGCTCTTTAGATAAATCCAAAGTGCTTTAGATAAATACAGACTAGTGGTTTTAAAAAAAAATAAATTCAGACTGCATTAGAAAGAAAAAGTAATGTGACTTCGTACATTCGGAATTAAAAATATAAGGCATATAAAAGATTGATTCTTCATTAAGGATTACTGTGTCTTCATTGCTCATTGGATCCATGGCACTGCGTGAAGTGCTGTTTCTTGAAAATACAATGATGGTTGTTATCGGTCATCTGATGGAGTCATAAAGGCTCTGTTGAGCAAAGAGATCAGCTTCCAAATGGCCAAATCCACAGATACCGCTGCACTGAAAATCTTAACAGGCACGTGAAGAAATACGAGTTTCAAACGTGTTTTTAGGAAAGAATATGGTTTGTCTGTCCCAGAAAGGCAGAAAATTCTGTTGTGGGAGATAAATTGATCTGAAAAATCAATTAGAAAGATGAAAAATGTTAGAAGTCTTTCAATAAGGTTAGAACCACCGTGGTCTGGCTTTGGTGGGTTACGTTTTTGGTGCCCTTACTTCCTTTTCAGTGTTTTCTTTGATTTTGTTACTTTTTAGATTATTACTATAGTGTATATTTTGCACGTACATTTATCATCAAGAGTCTACTTGAAAGGCTTTTAGGAATTCAAAGGTGGCTAAGTGAAGAGCGTGTGTAACACTTTCGGTAAAATTTTTTAATGTTTGTTTTTCTTTGGTTTAGGTTATTTGAGGAACTCTATGAAGATCATGGGGATACCCTGTCCCTTCAGTATGGTGGTTCTCAACTTGTTCACCGTGTCAAAACCTACAGAAAGATAGCACCATGGACCCAGCACTCAAAAGACATCATGCAGACCCTGTCTAGATATTACAGCAATGCTTTTTCAGGTAATTCTGGAATAATAAGCATTTCTACAACTTTACCTGATGTGCATTTTTCTTCTTATGCATTTTCCTTTTTTAAGCAATCTGGCTAAGTGAAATCAAAATTAAATATTTTGAAAGTTTAAATAAAATAGAATCTTACTTTGAAGGTGCTCAACAACAGATTTGTTGTCTCACAGTTCTGGAGGCTAGAAGTCCAAGATCAGGGTATGAGCAGGGCCGTGCTCCTTCTCCCTGGAGGCTCCAGGGGAGAATCCTAACTTGCTTCTTAGCTTCTGATGATTGCTGGTGATCCGTGGCTTGCAAGTACGGCACTTTAATTTCTGCCTCTGACATTGCCTGGCATTTTCCCCTTGTGTCTGTGTCTTCATGGCACTTTCCCTGTGAGTCCCTCTCTTCTTGTAGGGACACTAGTCATAGTGGATTATGGGCTGCCCTACTCTAGAGTGACTGCGTCTTTTTTTTTTAAAAATTTTTAATGTTTATTTTTGAGAGAGAGACAGAGTGTGAGTGGGGGAGGGGCAGAGAGAGAGGGAGACACAGAATCCAAAGCAGGCTCCAGGCTCTGAGCTGTCAGCACAGAGCCCCACGCGGGGCTCAAACTCACAAGCCATGAGATCATGACCTGAGCCAACGAAGGTCACTTAACCAACTGAGCCACCTAGGTGCCCCTAGAGTGACTGCATCTTAACTGGATCATATCTGCAGACTCAACTTCCAAATAAGGTCACATTCACAGGTCCCAGGGCTTACGGCTTTACCATATCTTTTGGGGGGACACAGTTCAACCTGTAACACTTGTGTAAGTAGTGTGCCAATATGTTCCTATCTCTCTGGGGGTGGGTTACCATGGAAAAGGTTGAAAACTGTTCTGATGGAAAGGGAGCATCCACTCTTCTGTACTCTGTTATCATTGTCCCTATAATGGGAATGATTATTGATATATAAGGACCAAGTAAAGTGTTTTTTAATAAGACTGGGGGACAGAGAGAATGAATGTGTAGCTGTACATTATTTAAAAAGCAAGGAGTACTATTAAAAGATAGAAAATGGTCGTGGAAAGATAAGACAAAATTGTCCACAACTGCGAGAAGAACTACTATGAAAGCAATTATTTTATGAATAATGTGGCTAAAACAGACTTTATTTTGAGAAGCATGGTGTCGTTGGGGTGTACAACTTATTTTAAAAATACAGTGGATATTATGTTAGGACAATATATTTATAGAACCATTCTCTTTAAAGCACTCAAGATAACTTTACAAAACTTAACTTCCTTACGTTATTCCTCTGGGGTGGGCAGGAAGATGCTTGAAATTAAGTTGTTAGGAATTTTTTTCCTCTCATTACCAAAAAAATTTATGTAGACAGACAAACAGCAAATTAAGTCAAAAGATAAGCTATGGAGAATTTTGAAACCTACCATCAAATGCTAATTTCCTTTAGATATAAAGAGCCAGTATTTCCTTTAGATGTAATAAGCCAAAATAAAGAGACCAACAGTTTAAGAGAAAAAAATAGGCAAATGAAATGTACAGTTCGTAGGGAAAAAAATGCAATGGATTCCAAACATATGAAAGAAAGCTCAACTTCACTATCTTGGCTATTGTATGTAATGCTCCAGTGAACATAGGGGTGCATCTTTTTGAATCAGTGTTTTTGTTTTCTTTGAATACCTAGAAGTGGAATTGCCAAATCATATGGTAGTTCTTGTTTTAATTTGCTGAGGAACCTTTGCACTGTTTTCCATAGTGGCTGCGCCATTTTACATTCACACTAACAGTGCCCAAGGATTCCCTTTTCTCTGATTCCTGGCCAACACTTGTTAGCTTGTTGTCTTTTTGATAATAGCCATTAGGACAGATGTGAAGTGATATTTCATTGTGGTTTTGATTTGCACTCCCTGGTGATTAGTGATGTTGGGTATCTTTCAATGTGTCTCTTGGCCATCTATATGCCTTCTTTGGAGAAGTTTCTCTTCAGGTCCTCTGCCCATTTTTTAATCAGTTGTTTTTTTTTTTCAGTTTATTTATTTATTTTGAGAGATAGAGAACAAGTGGAGTAGGCGCAGAGAGAGAGATGGGGAAGGAGGGTGGAGAGAGAGAATCCCAAGCAGGCTCCACGCTGTCAGCACAGAGCCCAGTGCGGGGTTCAGACTCACAAACCATGAGATCATGACCTGAGCTGAGATCAAAGAGTTGGGCACTTAACCGACTGAGCCACCCAGGTGCCCCAATTGTTTGTTTGTTTTTAATCAGTTGTTTTGTTTTTTTTTATATTGAACTGTGTGAGTTCTTTATATATTTTGACTATTATCCCCTTATTGGGTATATCATTTGCAGATATCTTCTCCCATTCAGTAGATTATCTTTTCATTTGTTGATGGTTTCCTTCACTGTGCAAAAGCTTTTTAGTTTGATGTAGTCCCATTTGTTTATTTGTTGCCCTAGGTTGTTAGGAATTTTATTGTTGGTTTGTGTAGACAGATTGATGCTATATGGGCAACCCACCTGAGTCTTTTTCAGGCTCATTTTAAAAATTGTTCTGAAGCTTCACATATTAGCATGCTCTGAGCTTTGTCTTTAAGAAGTACCTTTGGTTTCCAACATAGCTGGTTACATCAGCAGTTGGAGGATGCCAATAAGGAAAGAAGAGATACCTAGATACTCCCTTCAGGTGTTAGGAAGAGCTTTATAATTATAACTGTCTGAAGGACCTTGTTAAGCTCCTTCTAAATTTTTTTTTTTTTTTTTTTTTTTTTTTACATTTACTTTGGTAAGCTGAATTTTTTCGCTGAAGCTTGTTGAATTTAAATCCTATTATAAGAGGGTGGGTGGCTCAGTCAGTTAAGTGGCCGGTGAAATGGTTAAGCTGCCTGTTTAATGTCCAACTCTTGATTTCACCCCAGGTCATAATCTCACAGTTGTGGGATTGAGTCCCATGTCAGGTTCTGTGCTGGGCATGGAGCCTACTTGAGATTTTCTCCCTCCCTCTCCCTCTGCCCCTCCCCCACTTGCGTGCATGTACTCTCTCTCTCCCTCAAAAGAAAAATAAATAAAATAAATCCTATTATAAGAAAGAAAGAGAAGATATATGATACCTTCAGCAGTTAACAGATCTGTACACATGCATAAATACATACAGACAGGCACACACGTGTAATTTATAATTATTGTGTGTGTATGTATGTGTGTGCATGCATGCATAGGGGAGAATCAGATCCTTCTCAAACAGATTTAAAAAAAAGAAAAGTTCACAAAGTAAAGACCACAAAGCCTACCATACTTGGAAAACACATGGAGATGGCACCACACAGCATTATGATAGTGCTGTAAAGTAGTGGGACAGTTTCTTTCCCTTTCTGCTCACCACTGGAACAGGGGCATACGAGGGAGAACATTTTAGTTTATCAAGACTAGTGAGATAGCCTTCTAAGGTGATCCTTCTGAGGTTTAGAGTGAATAAGCTGTGTTTGGCTATAGCAGGAAGAAGATACTTAGCAATAATTTTTGTTTTAATAACATTTTAAATAACAATAACTATTCACCTTTCCTGCAACCAAAGCAGATAAACTTGGCAGAAGAAAAAGTTGCAACTAAGTACTCTCAGTTTAACCCCTCTGTCATGCTTTGAATCCCATCCCTTCATGCTTTCCCTGTAGCTTTCATTGCTGCACATAATCCGTTTCCCCCTCTCTACTGCTTCATTTCCATTAGCACGAAAGCACTCCTTGGTATTTTCCTTTTGACTTTTCCTTCCATCCTCAGTCCACAGTCCTTTTCCTTTGCATTCCTAACCAAAACCTCTCTAGTTATCTGCCTGCCTGTTTCCTCTTGTATCCTGTTCTCTCTACCTGTTCCACTGGGCATCCTCCCTATCATGCCACTGAACCTGTACTTTTCAGAATCACCAGGAGTCTCCATATTGCCAAGCCAATGGTCACTTTTCTGCCTTCATCTTATGGGGCCTGTCACCAGCTTTGCTCACAGTTGACCAGTCCCTCTTTCTTGAAACTCACCTGTGTAATATCTCACTGAGTCTCCCTATTGATGTCTCCTGCCCCATTTCTAAACCCTCTTCTTTTCTTTCTGCACTTTTACCTTAGGGGCATCTCATTCAGCTCTTAAGTACCATGCATTTGACACTCACCTTTGTATCTCTAACCTTTGACTTCTCTGTTGAGTCCCAGACTTGTTTATCTAAAAGCTGACCTAGCTAACATCTCTTCTTGAATGTTGTATGAAGTTTCTGTAGGTTCTGTAACAAATTACCATAAAATTAGTGCCTTAAAACAACACCCATTTATTATCTCATAGTTTCTGTGGGCCAGAAGTCTGGGCACAGAATTACTCAGCTGTGTTATCCACCTAGGGTGTCACAAGGCTGAAGTAAAAATGAAGGTGATGAAGTCAAATGAAGCCAAGATTCAGTCAGTGTCGGGAACCTGGGCTCTTACCTGGAGGCTTCCACGTTCATCCAGGTTGATGGCAGAATCCCATGCAGTTAAAGGACTGACGTCCCTGTGTCCTTGCTGGCTGTTGGCTGGGGTCATTCTCAGCTCCCAAAGGCTCCTTGCCTTCCTTGACTTGTGGCCTACTCCGTCTTCAGAGCTAGCAACCATACACTGAATCCTTCTTGTGCTTCTAATCTTTCTGCCTTCCTTTCTACTCTCCTTTTCTGCCTTTGAAGGATTTTTGTGATTACAGTGGACCCACCCATGTACAATACAGGATAGTTGCCCTATCTTGAAGTCAATGATTAGTAACCTCAGTTACATCTGCAAAGTCCCCTTTGCCATGTGATATAAAATATTTATGTGTGTGACACTAGAGAGAAAAAGGTCTTGTGGGCCAGATTTCTTACTACCATGGATATCTTTTTAAAAATTAATTATTTATTTATCATTTAAATTTTAGTTAACATACAGTGCAGATATTGGTTTCAGGAGTAGAATTCAGTGATTCATCGCTTACATACAACACCCAGTGCTCATCCCAGCAAGTGCCCTCCTTAATACCCATTATCCATCTAGCTCATCTCCCACTCATCTCCCTCCATCAACCCTTAGTTCGTTCTCTATCATTAAGAGTCTCTTGTGGTTTGTTTCCCCTCTGTCCTCTTTTTCCCCCTTCCTATATGTTCATCTGTTTTGTTTCTTAAATTCCGCATAGAAGTGAAATCATATGGATTTGTCTTTGACTGACTTATTTCACTTCTCATAATACACTCTAGTTCCATCCACATTGTTGCAAATGGCAAGATTTCATTCTTTTTGATTGCCGAGTAATACTCCATCGTCTACATATACTGCATCTTCTTTTTTTTTTAATTTTTTTTTAATGTTTATTTATTTTTGAGACAGAGAGAGACAGAGCATGAACGGGGGAGGGTCAGAGAGAGAGGGAGACACAGAATCCGAAACAGGCTCCAGGCTCTGAGCCGTCAGCACAGAGCCCGACGCAGGGCTCGAACCCACGGACCGTGAGATCATGACCTGAGCCGAAGTCGGACGCTTAACCGACTGAGCCACCCAGGCGCCTCTACTGCATCTTCTTTATCCACTCATCAGTTGATAGACATTTGTGTTCTCTCCATAGTTTGGCTATTGTTGATAATGCTGCTATAAATATAAACATTGGGGTGCATGTACCCCTTTGAATATGTATTTTTATCCTGTGGGTAAATAACTAATAGTGCAATTGCTGGGTCATAAGGTAGTTCTACTTTTAATTTTTTTGAGGAACCCCCATATTATTCTCTCGAGTAGCTGCACCAGTGTACATTCCCATCAACAGTACAAGAAGGTTTCCTTTTCTCCACATCCTCCCTAATACCTGTTGTTTCTTGTGTTGTTCATTTTAGCCATTCTGATAGGTGTCAGGTGGACTCTCATCATGGTTTTGATTTGTATTTCTCTGATGATGAGCGATGTTGAACATCTTTTCATGTGTCTGTTGGCCCTCTGGATGTCTTCTTTGGAAAAGTGTCTTTTCATGCCTTCTGCCCATTTCTTCATGGGATTATTTGTTTTTGGGGTGTGGAGTTTGATAAGTTCTTTATAGATTTTGGAGACTAGCCCTTTATCCATACGTCATTTGCAAATATCTTCTCCCATTCTGTTGGTTGCCTTTTAGTTTCGTTGATTGTTTCCTTTGCTGTGCAGAGCTTTTTATCTTGAGGAAGTCCTGATAGTTCATTTTTGCTTTGGTGTACCTTGCCTCTGGTGATGTGTCTTGTGAGAAGCTGGTGTGGCCGAGGTCAAAGAGGTTGCTGCGAATGTTCTCCTCTAGGAGTTTGATGGTTTCCTGTCTTACATTTAGGTCTTTCATCCATTTTGAATTTATTTTTGTGTATGTTGTAAGAAAGTGGTCCAGTTTCATTCTTTTTCATGTCGCTGTCCAGTTTTCCCAGCACCATTTGCTGAAGAGACTGTTTTTTTTCCATTGGAGATTCTTTCCTGCTTTGTTGAAAATTAGTTAACCATGTGTTTGTGGGTCCATTTCTGGGTTCTGTATTCTGTTACATTGATCAATGTATGTGTTTTTGTGCCAGTACCAAAACTGTCTTGATGATTACAGCTTTGTAATACAGCTTGAAGTCCAGAATTGTGATGCCTCCCATTTTGGTTTTCTTTTTCAACATTACTTTGGCTATTTGGGGTCTTTTGTAGTTCCATACAAATTTTAGGATTGCTTGTTCTAGCTCTGTGAAAAATGCACTAACTACCACAGGTATCCAGTAAGAATCTCAAGTGATCATTTTTGAGACTGACTCAAATGTGTTTCTCCACTTGGTTTTTCCACTTCAGCACCCATTGCTCAGTTCAGAAACCTAGGAATCATCCCCGATTCCTTTTATTTTCCTTACTTATCTCCCCCTCCCCCCGCCCCAGCCCCATCTCTAGGCAACTCTCATCTCAACCTCCAGAATATATTGTAAATCCTTCTGCTGTGTTTCATCCTGACTGCTGCCATGCTGGTGCAAGCAGTCTGAACAACTGTTTTAGCTCCTGATCCACCTCCTGCCTCCCTGCTTCTGCCCCTGCTGTAAATAGCAGCCAGAGAGATCTTTTCAAAACTGAAGTCAGACAGTATCACTTCCCTCTTTAAAATAAAATAAAACTCTCTACTGTAACCTACGAGGCCTTGTGTGACCTGGTGCCTTTTGTCTCTAATTTGCCTGTTTCCCTGGTCCACTGCCCTCCACCCTCTCTGGCCTTCTCTTTATTCCCGGAGCTGCCCAGTTTGTTACCCCAGCAGGACTTTGTGTCTGTTCTGCTTGAGCACAAAGCCCCCAGAGCTTTGTGTGACCACCTCTTTCTCATTTTTACAGTTCAAATGTGACTTCCTCAGACATTTCAGCCTCTACCCCTGCCCTGACTACCCAATCTAAGTGGCTCTGTCCCCTCCCTTCGCTCCCATATTGCTCTCGTTCAGTGTCTTCATAGAACTTACATCCCTTGAATGTACCTTATACATTATTTACTTGTGTATATTTTTATTTGCCAATTGGAATGTGAACCCCACCTGGAGCCAGAGTATTATATATTAGTGTTTCCCCGGTGTGGAACATATGGGTTCTTGGATGAGTGAATGAATGGTAGTTCTTTTTTTTTAATTATGAAAGTAATTATAGAAAGTACAGAATAGCTCACAATAAAATCATATAATCTTTACCTTCCAAAGATAGCCACTTGTTCATATTTAGGAGAACATGACTCTTCCATACATGTAATATTTATATTCTGCATTTGCCCTTTTAGATAATGTGAGTAATCTTTATGACCTTAAATATTCTTCTACAACATGATTTTTAGCAGCCTTATGGCAGTCTATCATTTAGAAACATCGTAACTTAGTTGCTATTACTTTGCATTTAGTTTCCTTTTAAACATACACTCTTTTTTGGCATATTTTTGATGTTAGGAAAGTTCCAGAAGCATATCAGGTCAGAGACTATAGATATTTCAGGGAAAGTAGAATGTTCCTGTGAAAACTTTGGTAAGCTGAAATGGCATAAAGTGAAGAGTATCCCCCACTTTCCAGAAGTCTGAGTTACACCACTTTGCTTTTAGGAAAGTCCTACGTTAGTAACAGCTATTTTCATAAAAGTTAAAATCCTCTTCAGATTTTTCTGTTAGCATTAACAGGCACTAATGTAGGTCTTTCCTAAGCCGAGAGGCATAATGCAAACTTTCAGAAAGCAAGGAATATCTGTGTTGCCAAATTGCCTTAGAGAATGGATACCGTCGAGCAGTTAATGTTCCCTAAGCAGAGTATGGGAGTGCCCATTTTGACAACTATTTGCCACCTTAAATAGGTAAGAAATTGTATATTGTTTTAATTTATATTTGTTGGATAACTAGTAAAGTTGAATGTTAGTATGTTCATTGTCCATTTCTGTTTCTTTCGAAAATTGCATGTTTCTCTTTTTCTATTCGAGTGTTGATCTCTGTCATTCTCACATTTAATTGGTATTTATTTCAATAAATAGTATGAAGTAGGGATCTAATTTTATTGTCCCCTCCTCTGCAATAATTAAACAGTACTATTTATTGAATAACATTCCTTTCCATTACTGATTTCAGAGGCTACTTCATTACAAACTTAATTTAGTATTAGCATAATAAATATTCTAGTTCCAAAATAATTTTTCACTAATTAAAAATAATTAAAAAGGATTGTTATATTCAAGCATCATCTGTTTCATACATACATAATAAACTGGTTAGTGTTTAGCTGTTTGAGTGGAGTTTGAATGGAGTATTACTCTTTTTTCCTTTAAAGCATGATTGAGTACAAAAATAGGTAATCATTGTCCTCTTGTTATCTACAACTACAGAGAACCTACCTGTTTTAAGCCCTTATCCATATCCAAAGTATTACTGTCTTCCTTAGGGTGATTGTCTTATTTGCAGTCAAAAGTAGGCAGGAAAAGAACCTCAGGCTCATTAAACCGGCCTTGGAGTCCTCAGGGACCATGTACACCATAGATATATTTTAAGTTATAGCAACGGCAGCACATTCAACAAGTCTTCATTATGATCCTTTGAAGACATATCTTTTATTTGGTTATGTTTCTCACATCTCACATTTTATCATACTTGCTAAAAATTGAAGCAACTATCCGGTTTAAAAAATGAAAGACTCCTTGAAAACGCAGCTGAAAAATGGAAAGCTTCTCTAGATAGTATTAAGATATTTTGAGGTCCTGCATAGTATGAGTTATTAAGTGCCATCAAGGCTATTCAAGAAGCATAAAGAATGTAATTACTATAAAAGCAGCTTGTTTACTTTTGTACTGTGTAAAGAGGGTGCAAATTGGGGCGGTAATGTCTGCATCATTTAATACTTGTTTTCTCTCAAAAGTGGCAAAAAGTCTCCAAATATATTCAGCATATGAACACATCCCTTTTATATATTACTTTTGGCCTGAAAGGTAAATGCTGCTTTAATGGAACACTTCCTGTCAAAATACTAGTAACGGGAATACATGTTTGATGTACCATATTTCATTTGTTGCTTTTGCCGAAATGACCAAACAGTCCATGAAAACAGTGTTGCTAATTTCAGAAATATCTGTGTTCACTGTAGCTGTTGGAAGATTGATTTTATGGTAATGTTATCTTGTTTCAAAAGCAGCCCTTTCTACTGGGCTGTCTTTAGTTCTGTGCTCATTTTCAGAAAGAGGTTATTATTTATATTGTGGCTGCCTGCCCCAAACTTGAATATACAGGGCTCCGAGACAAGAATGGAAAGAAGGAAATGAGGGGAAAGAATGAAGGACGCCAGTGCAGAATGGGAAGGGTGCTTCATGAGACCCTTTCATGCTTATCATCATTTTTATCAAAATATAATTAGGAAAGGAAGGAAACACAATATATATGCATACATAAGTTAGTAATTTGGGGGTGGTTGAATAGTTAGAATGAGGCTGTTATCTATGTGCCCACTCTGCCTTCATTATCAAACACAGGAGGGAATGGGCCAGGCCCACAACTGAGGGGGACAGAAAATGTTGTAAACGTTGTCGGTACTAAAGAAAGAGTAGATACCTTTTCAAGGATTAAAAGTGGAAGCTGTGCAAACTAACTTGTTCAAAGTTGTGCAACAGAATATGGATAGGAGTTGAGCCATCTTGTTTGTTTCTGACATCTCTCCTTGTCTTTGTAATAAAATGAAGATGTATTTGTTTGAGGTAGAATAACGAATAGCGAAAATATGTTCTTATCCTAAAAATAAAATCACTGTGGTATTATGGCAGTTCTTAAAGATTTTTAAGAGTCTCTCAAAATTCAAGAAGCAGTTTGTGTTCCGTCTCCTCCATATTATGAAAGGGATGGAACAAACATGAAGCATTTTGAAGCAAGATTTTAATTCTGCTCAAAATCTTGGTGACTATTTTAGATTTGGGGTATGTGTATGACTTTTGGAGTATAAATACTGTTGTTTTCAAAGGTATGTGTTATGAAATCACAGTTGTACCCTTTATCCTCCTGAGAAAACATTCTCCTGAGTTGTATATCTCAGTAGCGGATTTCCTGAAATGCCTATTTTTGCTTTTTAGATGCTGATAGACAAGATTCCATTAATCTCTTCCTGGGAGTTTTTCATCCCACTGAAGGGAAACCTCATCTCTGGGAACTCCCAACAGATTTTTACTTGCATCATAAAAATACGATGAGACTTTTACCAACAAGAAGAAGGTATTTTTCGTCCTAGTATTTTATGTAAACTCAGATTTGATGTTACTTTGAATATAAGATACTTTCATTTTTGAGAAATAATCACATAGGCTAAAGTAGTCAGTCTTACTACATGTTTGCCATGAGGAATTCAGTATTGTTGGTGTCCTGATGGTAGTTTTGGGAACTTGTCATTAATAATTGGTGGTTTGCATTTTTCGTAAGATAGAAAGTTTCAGAACTTCATCATTGAATGTAAGTTGTAGTTCCACTAAAGCAAACTATCAACATTATTTCCGAGTGCTTCCTACAGATGGGGAACTCTGAAGAACCCTCACATGTGGGGAGTCAATCTTTGGTTTTCAAGTGAACATCACTTTGGAATTCCAGAGTTCGAATGTTCCAGTGCTCTTCCCTTCAGGAAGCATAACCAGCTCTTGGGTGATTCTGGTGAAGACAGGAAACCAGAATAGTGACTCTAGTGACAGATACTACTCTCATCACCCCTTTTACTCAGGGCTTTCTAGATTCATTAGCCATTTTGGGTTATTTTGATGACAGTTAAATTGATACTAATATTCTCAAAAGAAATGAAGTGTTTACCTGATGTGTTTTGATAGGACACTGTGTGGTGTGGCCTCAGGGTCAGGTTGACTCTCTGTCATCATGTGACCTACGATTAGTTATTTAACTTCTCCCAGTCTCATTTTCCTCATCTGCAAATGTAAATGATGGGACATACCTCACAGAGTCATTGTGAGGGTTTAATGAGAAGACTGTTTAGTGGTTGTGATTGAGGCGTCATGTACTAATATAGTCCATTTTGCCACATGAGCAAGACAATTCACACATATGAGGTTGGAGACTGGTGCGTTCTGCTCAGGGGCCTACAATATCAAGTTCTCTCATCATGCCTTTCTCTTACAGCGTCGGTTCAATATAGCTCTTACTTTGTGCAACAGTGCCTCCCAAACACTACAGGGGTCACTGCCAGTCTGTCTGTGTGACCAGACCACAAACAACTGGTGAATTAGCAAGTGCTGATGTTGCAGTTATTACCAAATTCTGTGTTGCTTCAGGAATGTTTAAAATATTAGGGATGTGTCAGAATTTCTGTTTCTCAGATTTGTTCCTGTAAGTGCATATTAGTGGAATAACCAACGTATTATTTGAGCTTACTTTCCCTATAAATGAAGCATTAAATTTACTATTAATAAATGATTGCCTCTGAATTTTTGCTGATAAACAAAAAATTTGGAACTAATTGTGTTGGTTTGGTGAGAGATGAGTGTAAATACCTGTATTTAGCTTTGGTGACGCAATTCACTATGGGTATATGTGGGTGATTTTCCGAATTTTATATTACCTTCAAGTATTAAAGCTTTTTTTAAAAATTTTGTAAATGTTGTATTTAGTTTTGAGAGAGAGAGAGACAGAGCGCGAGCACAGGGAGGGGGAGAGAGAGAGAGGGAGAAACAGAATCTGAAGCAGGCTCCAGGCTCCAGGCTGTTAGCACAGAGCCCAATGCGGGACTCAAACTCATGAACTGTGAGATCATGATCTGAGCCGAAGTCTGACGCTTAACCAACTGAGCCACCAGGCACCCCAAGTATTAAAGCTCTTTTTAAAAAATATTTATTTATTTTTGAGAGAGAGGGAGCACAAGAGGGTGACAGACAGAGAGAGAGGAAGTCACAGAATCTGAAGCAGGCTCCAGGCTCCCAGCTATCAGTGCATAGCCCAACAGAGGGCTTGAACCCACAAACCTGAGAGATCATGGTTGAGCCAGAGTCAGATGCTTACCGCTGACTGAGCCACCCAGGGGCCCCTCCAGTATCAAAGCGCTTAACATACAACTTGGGAACAACCAACACTCAATTTTCTCCTGCAGAAATTAGCTAGTGTATAACAAGTGTACCTTAAACGACTTGCTCACCTCGAGTGACATAACTGATCACTAAGACAGACAGTGGTGGGGCTTATTTATGGCAACAAAGGAAGCTGCTGTTATATCCCCATTTTCTATTAAAAAAAAAAAAGGAAACTGAGGTTGCAGAGAGAAGGGAGAGAAATGTGTCTTGACTGAGATATTTAGCTAGTTAGATGATTCAGCAAGAATCATCTGCAAGCCTGCCACTGAAAATAAAGTTTTATCACAGTAGATAACATGCCTCTCTCCGTTGGTTTGTTCTCCTGTTTTTGTGTTGTTGGGTTTTTTTTTTCCTCCAGAATGTCAAAATTCCAAAAATCAGGTAATGTTGTCAACAGTAAATACTGCTCAAAAACAGTACTTACAAAGTGTGTAAGGTAAATTTCACTGTTTTATTTTGGACTTTCTGTTGTCACCCACCTATACTGGTTATTTTGGTGACAGTTTATTTAAGTCAGTATCATAACTCTCAGATAAAAGGAACAGTTTAGCCGGAAGCAGTCAACTGGGTGAGAGTGTGGACTTCAGGGTCGGGTGGGGCCGATTTAGAATTTCTGCAAATGTGCGACCTTAGACCTCTTCCTTAAACTCTGGAAACCCTTTCTGCTCATCTGTCAAATGGAGGCGACCATGCACAACTCACAGGGTCATTCTGAGGGTTCGATGTGTGAGAACTCTTTGGTACTAGGTCTGACACAGAATAAACACGATTCTGAAGCTCTCAGGCTCAGGAGAGATGGCCTCCAGTTAAAACCTGTGATTGTGGGCAAGTTACATAACCGGTCTAAGACTCCGTTGCCATTATGAGTGAAATAGAGATAATAGCACTGTCCTAACTTGTACATGTTTCTGAGCATCAGATGAAGTAATATAAATGCTTAGCACATAAATCAAATAGGTGTTAGTACTGTTACTGTTCTTTAAAGGAGATTACATTCCCTAGTTGTAACATTTACTAAAAATCAAGCAGGATGACCATAAAATCTGGAAACTTAGATAATAATATTTTATCACTTATGATAATATAATATCAATAAAAACTTTATATGTATTTGCTTGTGTTTCCAAACTTGGTGACTATCCTATATTTTACACTGTGTTTACCAATGAATTATTCTGATATATTTTTATTGAATGATAAGGGAAGGGAAAGTAAACCTAGCTCTGACTAGAGTTCACCCAAATCAGGTTCTCTTGAGGTAACTACTTCTGTTATTCAAAGGGCTCACTTTCATTGATCTGCCTACAACCACTAAATGAAACTTTGTTCTGCATTAGGTTAATAGGAGATACATCATCTAAGATGTTATTTATTGAATCAGTGTTTATCATGTCACCAAGATGTTTTTAGATATTAAACATTAATCACTTCATTGACTCAGAGTTGAGAGATTGCCCGGCTCTAGTCACTGTCTGATATGTGAGCTCCCTTGGTGTCTTCCCAGGAGAGGTCATCTGGCCTGTGCTTGACTAGTCCTGGTTTGTTATCTGGGATGTGTCTGGTTGAGGGGGCAGTTCTTTTCAGACATTTTTTTCTCCTATCACGCTGAGATCTGCTTCTCTGTAACTTTACCTACTAATCTAGTTCAGCCCCCTGAGACCTTAAGAACACGATTTCTCTATCCACTTTATAGTCTTTTAAAAACCTGAAGTTCACACCTTCTCAATATCTCTTCTTCTCCAGATTAAATAACCCCATTGTCTTCAGAATGCTCTCCTCTTATGGATTCCAGTCAACATCAATATTCTTTTTCTTTTTATTTTTTTTTAATGTTTTTATTTATTTTTGAGGCAGAGAGAGACAGAGCATGAGCAGGAGAGGGGCAGAGAGACAGGGAGACACAGAATCTGAAGCAGGCTCCAGGCTCTGAGCTGTCAGCACAGAGCCCGACGCGGGGCTCAAACTCACAGACTGTGAGATCATGACCTGAGCCGAAGTCGGACGCTCAACTGATTGAGCCACCCAGGCGCCCCAATATTCTTTTTAAATTGTGGTACCCAAACCTGGGTTCAGTAATGGTCAGAGTTTGATCTGATTTGTGCCAAATATTGTGGGACCATTGGAGCCATTGCTCCTCTTGTCTTGGATACTCTGTTTATTATCAAGTCTAAGATTGCATTAGCTGTTTTCAGCAATGCCATCATAATGTTGATTCTCTGAGCTTCCTATCTGTTAGAACTCCCAAGTGTCTTTAACATATCCTGATATCGTGCCTTATCTGTACCATTCTTGTATGCTCATTTGAGCATTCTTGGTCTTCTGTGCTTTGCCTGCTTCCAAAAAGGGGGGTTAAACGTGTATCCTTTTTATTAAGCATTACCTGTAGCTTTGTAGCTTCTTCAGATTTAATCAGCTGGCCATCTTGATCCTGATAAAAATAGTTGATGAAAAATGTTGAGTAGAATAAGGTAGATGGCAGAGCTGTATGGGGCACCACCAGACAACTCCTTGTACCTTAACCTGATTTTTGGTAGGACTTATTTAAATGGCTGTGACTTAATCTATTGTCATCATTTAACTGTACTGTCCTCCTGCCCACATGTCTCTATCTTGTTCACAAAGATTGATTGCTGAAGTCCATATATATATATATTAATTCACAGAGCTCCCAAGTTAGCTAGGGGAATTAAAAAAGAGTCTTTTTTTAGTCCCCCTCACCTTCCTATGTGAGCCTGTGGAATTGAGTACTCAATTCTAGGGACTGAAAAAGAGCAGAGCAACTGGCATATTAGGTATTTTATGCAAAGGAAGAAGTGGCACCAACTTGCAGTCTCCTGTCTTCTGAGCCCTGGTCCCAAAGCAGGTTCTACCTTGCTGCAGGACTCTTCCTCTGAATAAATGTACTTGGAGGTGGAGGTAACAGAGATCCTCCCTGTCCTGGGCTGAGTCCTCTCAGATGCTCTCATCTTCCATTTGTGTCAGCTCTTCTTCCCTGGGGCAGGTGTTTCTCATGGGCTTCTGTGCTGAGAGCTACCTAGAGGAGCTGGACTTTTCAAAATCCAAAATACTTCTCAAAAGTATTAAGTTACTTTTATCTTGCTTAGGGAATTACAGTTTAATAATATTCAGAAAAAAATCTATGGCCTGTTTCAAGTTGCTAAAACAGGACTGTCTCTTAATTCTTTTCCTCCACGTGGTATGTTCTGAGTTTAAACATATTCTTTATAATGTTTACTGCTTTATCTTAGATAAGCTAATTGTGAGCATCATTCTTTAGGCAATTTCTTATATACTAGCTGATACCTTCTTTATTTTCCTCCTCTGTGAAGATCAAGTGATTACAAAATGGAATTTACACCTGTGTACACATGCATGTGCATGCATGCGCGTGCACACACACACCTTAATTAATCCATGCTTTCTCATTCTTCTGATCTGATAGTCTGATTCTCCTATGAGAAAAGAAAAGAAAATGAGATTAGATTGGTGTGGTTTGGATGTGGAGTCATAGAAGTTATCCTTTTATCCTTTTAGGTTATTCACATCTCCGTTTAATACTTGATTCTGTTATCTTGCTGAAATTGACATCACATTCTTTGATGTATAGTTTTTGTAATCTATTACCCTCTCACTTTTGAGCATCAAGACTACATTTGCTCATTTTTAGTATAAGTTCCGTTCTTCACTCTTCTTGAAAAGATTATTGATCCCATCTGTAGACCAGGACACTTGAATGCTCTTAAGAGATGCTCCACTGCTTCCTTCCATCTCTTGGGCTATACATGCTTCTCTCTTCTCTCGTTTTTCTCTTTCCAGCATGAAACTTACCATGTCTGTTGAAGATAGAAACAATGCTGGAATTAAGTAGCTTTACTTTTCTCTGTCATTATTTTCAACGTGTCATTTCTAAGACACAGAATGGTGTTTGACACAGTAGGTGCTTACTAAATGTTGAAAATAAATGTGAATTATCTGCAAGCAGCAGGCATAACTCTTTTTTGTTCTTTTCATGTTCAAAAACCTTGCTGTTCAAAAAGCAGCCTGAGGACCACCCCTTCTGGAATCACTGGGAACTTGTCATCAATGCAGAATCTCAGGCACTGCCTACTGAATCAGAATCTGTCTTTTAACAGAATCTCCTTAAGTGTTCGTGTGTGCACTGATTTTTTTTTTGCTTTTTATTTTTGTTTTTTTAATATAATTTGTTATCAAATTGGCTTCCATACAACACCCAGTGCTCATCCCAACAAGTGCCCTCCTCAATGCCCATCATCCACTTTCTCCTCTTTCCCACCCCCCATGAACCCTCAGTTTGTTCTCTGTATTTAAGAGTCTGTTATGGTTTGCCTCTCTCCCTCTCTGTAACTTTTTTTTTCCCCTTCCACTCCCGCATGGTCTTCTGTTAAGTTTCTCAGGATCTGCATATGAGTGAAAACATATGGTATCTGTCTTTCTCTGCCTGGCTTATTTCACTTAGCATAATACCCTCCAGTTCCATCCACGTTGCTGCAAATGGCAGGATTCCATTCTTTCTCATTGCCAAGTAGTATTCCATTGTATATATAAACTACATCTTCTTTATCCATTCATCAATTGATGGACATTTAGGCTCTTTCCATAATTTGGCTATTGTTGAAAGTGCTGCTATAAACATTGGGATACATGTGCCCCTGTGCATCAGCACTCCTGTATCCCCTCGGTAAATTCCTAGCAGTGCTATTGCTGGGTCATAGGGTAGTTCTATTTTTAATTTTTTGAGGAATCTCCACACTGTTTTCCTGAGGAGCTGCACCAGTTTGCATTCCCACAGTGCAAGAGGGTTCCCGTTTCTCCACATTCTCGTCAGTATCTGTAGTCTTCTGATTTGTTCATTTTAGCCACTCTGACTGGTGTGAGGTGGTATCTCATTGTGGCTTTGATTTGTATTTCCCTGATGAGGATTGACATTGAGCATCTTTTCGTGTGTCTGTTGGCCATCTGGATGTCTTCTTTAGAAAAGTATCTATTCATGTCTTCCACCCATTTCTTCACTGGATTATTTGTTTTTCGGGTGTGGAGTTTGGTGAGTTCTTTATAGATTTTGGATACTAGCCCTTTATCTGATATGTCATTTGCAAATATCTCTTCCCATTCCATTGGTTGCCTTTTAGTTTTGTTGATTGTCTTCTTTGCAGTGCAGAAGCTTTTTATCTTGATGAGATCCCAATAGTTCATTTTTGCTTTTAATTCTCTTGCGTTTGGAGATGTGTCAAGTAAGAAATTGCTGCAACTGAGGTCAGAGAAGTTGTTGCCTGCTTTCTCCCATAGAATTTTGATGATTTCCTGTCTCACATTCAGGTCCCTTCATCCATTTTGAGTTTATTTTTGTGTATGGTGTAAGAAAGTGGTCTAGTTTCATTCTTCTGCATGTTGCTGTCCAGTTCTCCCAGTCCTATTTGCTAAAGAGATTGTCTTATTTCCACTGGATACTCTTTCCTGCTTTGTCAAAGATTAGTTGGTCTTGTATTTGTGGGTCCAATTCTGGGTTCTCTTTTCTATTCCATTGGTCTGTGTGTCTGTTTTTGTATGCTCTGAATTTTGAGAAGCACTATTCTAAAGCATAACTTCAGTCTCAAGCAAAACTTGAAGAGCCTTTCCTGTTATCATCTCACTTGCTGCACCCCCCCCCCCCCAGTTCATTAGGCATTATGTTCCTTTTTTCCATTATCCTTGGTTATATATTCTGCTTGCCATCTCTAGGAAAGTTCTCTCTGTTGCCTATTTCATTTAAATACCCCTATTCTTCATAATTGGGATTATTCAAGATTATAATGTCAGCATTTTATTTTTAGAAAGCTTTCATTTATTTAAAATTATCTTTTTAGCATTTTTGGTCATAGGCTTTTTTTTAATAAATGTTTTGAAAATCTGTGTTTTTAATATATTTTGATATACTGTTTCACATTACTCTCCTTCCTAGTGCTCATGAACTTTGATATAGCATTTTCCCCCTGAAGACCCAATTTATCAGAATTTGATTATCAGAACATATCCAATGTTCAGAGAGAGGGCAGTTCAGGGTTTTGTTGTTGTTGTTGTTGTTTTCAGATTCTCTGCTCACAGTAGATGAGTCTTCTGGCAGAAATCCAGATGATTGAAATTCCCTACCTTCCTCTAACTGGCCTCTGTAATCAAGTAGTGAATATTTATAGTTAAAGATTAACAGGGCCTATACTGTTTTCTAAGGGAACTTGTTCTTCAGGACTGTCCATTCACTTAATGATTTTGGTTAACTGTTGTAATTAACTATACACAGACCCATACATGCAGAGCAGAGTGGAAGAAGTAATCTAATTCTCAGATAACCATGTGTAAGAGTCTTGGCTGTAGAACTTGGGTCAAGGTCCTGCTGCTCACTGGCTTGCAGAGTAATGCAGGCAACAATCTGGGGAGAAGTAAACAGCAGCTCCTAGAGTCTGGCTTGGTATACCCAAATCTTTTTTAGCTAACAGTAATTAAGTAACATCAGAGCACTTGACTCTCAGATGTGTTCATGGAATTTTTGTACATCAATGACATAGCTGAAATAAGAAGTTTGGGAAAGCAGTAGCCATGTTGGAGACCTACTATGCCCCAAGCTTTACAAACATGTTTTAAAAAGAAAAAAAAAAAACTAACCTTAAAGTAGGAGGCAGCAGCTTACTATAGACCTTCAACTCCTTTTATCCAATGAATTG
The DNA here is from genome assembly GCF_024362965.1 of Panthera pardus. Lineage (NCBI taxonomy): Eukaryota > Metazoa > Chordata > Mammalia > Carnivora > Felidae > Panthera > Panthera pardus. Next base: position 52,660,735 of record NW_026526732.1, on the reverse strand, counting down.
TAGAAAACCAGTGTTTACAATTGGTTCACCTTATTCTTTTATTTTATTTTTTTAATTTTATAGTTACACTTACTGGTGGACACCAGAGGTAATAAAACATTTACCGCTGCCTTATGATGAAGGTAGGTACACTGTTTCTCTTTTAGTTTTTATATAGTTTTTATACCAACGTATTCTGGAAATATTTCTAAATGAACTTGAAGCATTAAATTATTTGCATATAATATTTCATTAAAAAGAAATTAATGACTACTCAGTTTTATGTTGTTGTTATTATAGGGGATTGTTAACATCTTAGATGACTTCCAGGGATTGTGTTATATTTCTTTTATTGTGTTTTACAGTTGTTAAGTATGTTCCTTAAATGTTTAATGGATATAATATATTAGTTTACCATTTTAAACTAGTACTTATTATGTTTCTAAATATTTGGGGGTAATGGGAAGGAAGTAAAGACCCATTCATAAGGAAAAATAAAAACTTTTCCTGTGTCTAAACAGTGAAAAAATATACAGATATGTATATAAAATTACATTTTAGTCACTAAAGTTTAAATTTCATTTCGTATATTTGTCAGAAAGGCAAGAATTTTTTTTTATTAAATGAATAACCTCGAATGTACAATACATTCAAATGATGTTTCCAAATTGAAATAATTTCCCAGTTTTAAATAGAGTGTAGCCCTCATTCTGTTACTGATTCCTCTGACCTTGAACAAGCCAGATTTCTCAGTTGTGAAAAGGCAGTAGGTAAGATTGACTGCCAGTCTGGAACATTCCAGTTGAGGATTCCATCTAGTCATGGTTAGGCATTCCAACTTTGATAGTAAAGGCCATGAACTAAGAAGATTGCAAATGATTTTTAGCTTTTAATAAATTATTAATTAATTTTTAAAAAGTATTTGTAACCTTGAAATTCTGGGAAAAATCATAATTCCTATTGCTAAGAAGATTTGTTGTTCCAGGAGAAAGGAAAGAACTATAGCAGTCTAACCTTGGCCTTAAACAAGATTTGAAATATAAATATGAAGGAAAATTTACTGAAATAGCTGCACAATTTATATCTAGAAGGCAGAGGGTATTTATTTCAAAGCAAAACAGAATTCAAAGAGCTGAGTTGTTTGATTTCTGAAATAACTCCCTGCTCCCACCCTGACTTCCAGAGGCCTTCCTGCCCCCTTGGAGCTTATCACACTCGGCTCTGCACTGTATATTCTGTGCACATAGCTCATCTCTTTGTCAAGTGTCTGAGTGCTAGAGGCCGGAGTTGAACCTCGTTGGCTAGATGTAATCTAAAGACTTTAAGAGTAACAGGCATATCTCTCTTAGTTATCTGTGCTGCGAACTTAAAGAAGTTGATAGTGAAGAAATTCCACAAATATGAAGAAGAGATTGACATCCACAACGAGTTCTTTCGACCATACGAACTGAGTAGTTTTGATGATACCTTTTGCTTGGCTATGACAAGTTCAGCACGGTATGTTGTGAGTGCTCTGATACTGTAAAGATTTGGGAACTTTAGTTTTCCTAGTTTATATAGATAAGCCTTGCTTTGTCATAAGTCCATTCTGCAAGGCTGCTAGCAGGGATTGTACAGCCTCTGAATACCCCCTGTGATAAGTAGCCCACTACTTTAGGAGATAGTCCCTTCTAGTGTTAGATAACTGGAGTTAATTTCTTCCCTTTAGTAGGTTGAAATCTGCCTCCCATTGGTCCTAGTTTGTCATTTGGAGTAAACTCACTTTTTAAAATTGAACAGAAACTGAGAGCCAGCATAAATTAGTAGAATAAAGCATAGTCTTTGGCACTAGAAAAGCAAGTGAATTGTAGATCAGCCACTGCCTACCTGTGTGACCTTGAGAAAATTATCCAACTTATCTGAGTCTCAGCTTCTTCTTTTATGTAGATAGGGGCATGTGTATCACACACATATATACGCGTACATGCCAAATGCCTTAATGGAGTGACCAACCTAGGTGGGTGACTAATAAATGGTGGCTATCATTATTTTATTATTCTTATTAGGAATAGGACAAGTCTAGTTCCTCTTCTGTATGACAGCCCTCCAGATATTTGAAGAAGCAGTATTAATTTTTTTAGGGTAAATATCCTTCATTCTTTTCATAATTCACATGACATTGTTTTCAGACTCTTCATCTTGGTATGTCACTTTTGAATATGCTTCATTTTTCTGTGTCTCTGTTAGAGTTTTGTGGGATCTTTAGAAAAGTGATGGGACTAGAGTAAGAAAATTAGGCAAAGCAAATAACTTCTTGATTATCATTTTTTATAATAAAGTTTACATTTGTGTATTTTACATTTTCTTCCAATGTGATATATGTATGCCTAGACTTAATGTACATGTAGGAACATATCCTATGGTTTTGTTTCCTAGAAACCACTCCATATTTTGCTTTAGTTTCAGATGGAAAGTTGAGAATATTTACTTGGTTGATTTTGAGTGAAACTTATTAGAAGTTTAGAAGTTTTAACTGTGAGGTCATTGTCATTTCCAGAATATTTCAACTCAGCAAAGGATGAATGATGTTATGCATATGTGTATATATTGTATAGTTGATTATTTACTTGCATGAGTTATGTTCTATAAAGTTCCTGTAATAACTGAATTAGAGAATACTGAATCATTGCAATTCAGGTTTAGGTTCCTGGCAAGCCTCTGGTCACATTTTCATTAACCAGTCAATACATAACCATGTTGTATGTTTCTGTTTAAAGATGCCTTACTTAAGGTATATTGTTGATTCATTAACATTGAACTCACAGCAAAGAGCACTATAACTCCTACCTGAACAAAGCTTCTCTAAAACACGTATTTTCTTTCCAACACACAGCTTTCTTGTGCTTAGAAACATTAGAGAGCTTCAGCACTATGCTTGGGGTCATTTGGGACAACAAGGTCACCACCAAACAGCACAAAAAGGTGCAAAACATGGCAGTACATAGACTGTAAAAAGGACACTTGTTTATAGCATGACAGCTATAAACAAGGCAGAGTGCCGCCTTGTTCTCCATCAGCTGAGAACGTGAGCATTGGGTTACTCTAATTTTCCACTGTTCTGGGAATGCACATGTCCACAAGTGATCACAAAAGCTCTGAGTATTGGTTTTGGGGTTATGAAAAAACTTGAGTGAGCAAGCAAATTCTCAAATAAGGAGTCCACAAATAATGAGGATCGACTATATATGTTCAAAAATAAAGAAAAATTAAACCACTTACAATTTTTTAAAAAATGTTTATTTATTGAGAGAGAGAGAGAGAGTGCTCGGGAGGGGGGGCAGAGAGAGAGGGAGAGAGAGAATCCCAAGCTGGCTCCACACTGTCAGTGCAGAGCCCGGCGTGGGACTCAGTCTCACGACTGTGAGATCGTGATTGGAGCCGAGATCAAGAGTTGGACACTTAACTGACTGAGCCACCCAGGTGGCCCTAAACCACTTACATTTTTTTTCAAATGTTTATTGATTTATTTTGAGAGAGAGAGTGTGTGTGTCTATACCTGCGCACACATGAGCCAGGGAGGGAGAAAGAGAGGGAGACAGAGAGAGAGAGAGAGAGAGAGAGAGAGAGAGAGAGAGAGAGAGAGAGAGAGAGAGAATCGCAAGCAGGCTCCGTTCTATAAGTGCAGAGCCCGACGCGGAGCTCAATCTCATGAAGCATGAGATCATGACCTGAGCCAAAATCGAGAGTCAGATGCTTAACTGACTGAGCCACCCAGGTGCCCCTAAACCACTTATATATTTAAAACAATATTTACAAACTGTCAAATAGGCATTTTGGGTCAAATTCAATATTATTTTGTTTTCCTTCCAAAAATGTAATGGCTGCACTTGGAGCAGAATCCTTGCTGGAGCCCTAAGTCTCATCAGCATGAATCATGCACCTCTTGCCTTTTTGGCTTCTCTGAGGAGTTTGGTCCGGTTTCAGCAGTAATGGTGAGGTAGGCCTTGCACAGTGCCAGAGTAGCTTCAGCTTATCTTAGGGCGTGGTGAACAAAAAGTTTCTATTTCAAGTGTTCCAATAGTGTTTTAATGAATTAACCCCAGCCTAATGAGGTAGATGCTGATACTCGAATGGATACTGCTGTGGTTTTGAACATTATGTCGGCATCCCTAGGTGGTATAGTGTAATAAAAACATTGTCCATAAAACTGAGTGGCTTAGTGTTTTGCCATGGGTTTTTATGAGTTTAATTTTACCTCAAAAGTAATTGTGATGTATAAACAAAGTGTATACATCTTAGCAGTAATTTAGATATCAACTCTGTTCCAGTAGAGAAAAATCTTAAATTCAAAACCATTGGGTCCCATAATCATGAAGAAAATTCACAGTGAAGACTGATAACATTGAAGTTACCTGGTGCCATTAATTCATGGGATTTTATGGCCTTTTGATCACCTGAGCTCCCCTGAACATTTGGCTCAGAATATATGTAGCTCTGAGGGCTAAGAAGGAATAGTGTAAGAATGTGAATTGAATGGAAACCAGGATGGACAGTGATTCATATGGAATTTCTTTCCCCTCTCTCCAGTGACTTTATGCCTAAGACCGTTGGCATTGATCCAAGTCCATTTACAGTGCGTAAACCAGATGAAACAGGAAAATCGGTATTGGGGTAAGATTTGCATATAGAATGAAATTTTAAAGATTCATGTAAAATAATATGGCACTTGCAGTATAATTTACACCAAAAAGAATAACTTCAAGTCACATCGTTTGGAGCACATTCCATTTATTGCATCTCTACAGGTAGTTTATTCATAGCACTGGGATTACTAAAGAATTCAACATTGAAAGAATTTGTAGGAGTTTCAGCAACATGGTGCATTTTATTATTTTAAATTAGGAATATCACAGGTGGCATAGGCACAGGTAACAGATATTATGTGTTATGTCCTATAAATAACTCAGTGTCCTCTGTTTCCCACGACATAAAATACTTAGGTAAAAATTTCTATTCGTTTTCTTGTATTTTTGTTGGCATCCCAAGGAACCATTAAAGCAAATATGTTCAGGTAGAGAAATTAATACATATTCTGTGTATTACTGTACCATTGTTCTGGGGAAGACTATTTATTTACATCTTCATGCTTAGAAACTGGAGTGAAATGTGATGTGTTCTAGCATAAGAATCTGTTACTACTGCCACTGACCTGAATAACCCCAGTGATAAGATGTTTTCTAGACTCTGACCAGAAACCCTGGCCAGACTGTAGATACTGAGTCCTAATTGTATTTGGGAGTGTGAATGGGATCCTGGTTGGATTTTAGCTACGTGTGGTTTATGCAGTGGGATATATATTACTACTTCCTGATACACCATTTCTGTGGCTTAAATATGTGGTCTTAAATTGCTGTATGCTAAGCCTTAGACCAGAAACTAAGGAATTTAAAAGAAATGTCCTCAGGAGTCAGGATTCAAGAAGTTCCTGGAACAAATACGTAAATGACCAGCTACATTACTGCATAGCACAGAAATACCATTGACTTTTAATTTTTACTTGGCAGAAAGTCAGAAACTAGTTTATTTTCTATAACATGTAACCCATGGTCAGATAGTATTTCCTTTTCTTTTCCTAAAACATTTCCAAATATTACGATATTTTAAGTCTTTTGTAGAGTATTTTTTGAAGAGTGAAATATTAACTATTTTTCATTAAAGCCAAAAATATTACAATAAAATATTATCTGAGTTAAAAAAAATAGTATTCTTACCACTCTCATGTTTGGAACTGAAAGTAAATACTTTCATAATTCTGAGTTTTTTGGGGTTTTTTTTCCATCTACTCCCTACTATTAGAAGGAATGTCTAGCAAATATAGCTATTTACTAACAATACAAATACTAAAATTTAGTTTGTGTTCATCAGTTGCTCATTACTATGGTACAAATCATCGGCTGGTGCTATGATTGATAAAAATCATATAAGGGAAGGAAATTTACATGGATTTGGCTATTGACCTTTTCTTGAAGCTTTTACAGGTTACAGATAACATTACTAATATCCCAAACTTATGGTTTTCTATTATTGTACCACAAATTTTGAAAGTGTTGGTTTCAGTTACCAAAGGAAGGCACAGTAACCAAGTGGTGAGAAGACTTTTCTGCACTGGTTTACACCCACTTACTGGTTTATTTTCTGAATTTATAACAGGGCTTAACTTCATAGAAGGTCAGTACATGTACATGGTAAAATGCTAAGGTTTTCTCTTAATCACAACTTGAATCCAAAAACTGGTTTTTCACAGCCATTTTCTTGTGCTTCTCTAGCACTAGGATTTTGGACAGTCATGCATAGTGAGTGTCAAAGGATCGATTTAAAGATGCTTTATGTCAATATTCATCTTTTTAAAGGAACAAGAGCAATAGAGAAGAAGCTGTATTACAGCGGAAAACAGCAGCCAGTGCCCCGCCTCCCCCCAGCGAGGAGGCTGTGTCCAGCAGCTCTGAGGATGACTCTGGGACCGACCGGGAAGAAGAGGGCTCTGTGTCTCAGCGCTCCACTCCAGTGAAGATGACCGACACGGGAGACAGTACCAAAGTGACTGAGGTGTGCAAGAGATGAGCTTGTGTGGTCCGGCATTAGGCTCTAGAGAATGATCTCTAAAATTCTACTTTCTGTTAAAAGACTTAGAGTCAGAAAAGGCCACATGCACACCATTCTAATATGTGGTGTTTGAGGCACTTCCAGAGATGAATATTTTTTTTTGTTATTATTGAAGTATAGTTGACATACAATATTTATTAACTTTAGGTATACAATATAATTTCACAATTCTGTGCATTATGCAGTGTTCACCATGGTAAGTGTAGTCACCATCTGTAACCATACGACAATATTATTGACTGTATTCCCTGTGCTGTACTTTTCATCTCTGTGAGTTATTTGTTTTATAACTGGAAGTTTGTATCCCTTAATCTCCTTTACTATTTCTCATGTATTTCTATTACTCATGCCCCTACACCTTCTTCTCTGGCAAGCACCAGTTTGTTTTCTGTATTTGAGTCTGTTTCTGTTTACTTGTTTGTTAGATTCCACATGTAAGTGAAATCATATGTTATTTCTCTTTCTCTGTCTGACATATTTCACTTTGTATAATACCCTTGAAATGCATCCATGTTGTTGAAAATGCCAGAAATCTCATTCTGATATTCCACTGTGTGTGTGTGTGTGTGTGTGTGTACATACATATACATACTACATCTTTCATATCCATATATCTATTGATGGACACTTAGGTTGCTTCCTATCTTGGCTATTGTAAATAATACTGCAGTAAACATAGGAGTGCATATATATCTTTTGAATTTGAATTGTTTTGGGGTTTTTATTAGGTAAATATTCAGTAGTGGAATTACTGTATCATATGGCATTTCTGTTTTTGATTTTTTTAGGAACTCCATACTGTACAATTTACATTCCCACCAGCAGGGTATGATGGTTCCCTTTTCTCCACATCCTCACCAACACTTGTTATTTCTTGTCTTTTTGTTACTAGCCATTCTGACTGGTGTGAGGTGATATTATGGTTTAGGTATGCATTTCCCTGATGCTGAGTGATGAGTGACGTTGAGCATCTTTTCATGTGTCTGTTGGCCATCTGGATGTCTTCTTTAGAAGAATGTCTATTAAGGTCCTCTGCTCATCTTTTAATTGACTCGTTTGTTTTTTGGGTGTTGTAGATGTTCTTTACATATTTTGGATATTAACCTGTTATTGGATATATCTTCTCTTATTCAGCAGGTTGCCTTTTCATTTTGTTGATGGTTTCTTTTGCTGTGCAAAAGGTTTTTATTTTGGTGGAGTCCCAATAGTCTATTTCTGCTTTTGTTTCTCTTGTCTGAGGGGACCTATCCATAAATATGTTGCTAAGGCTGATGCCTAAGAGATTACTGCCTGTGTTTTCTTTTAGGAGTTTTATGCTTTCAGGTCTCACATTTTGGTAATTAAGGGATGAATACATTTAGCATAGGTCTCATTGAAATGGTTTCATTGTGAAATCGGTATTCTTGCTCCCATGTATAATAGCAAATTTCTTATCACTTCGGAATTTTTTAAGGGAATCCGGTCTCATTTTGAGCAGCACATCCACTTGAGGTCCATTCATTTCCTCACTCAGCACATTGCTGGAATGTAGGGTTTGGACTTGAGCCTCACAATCTTTGCCTAGCCCTAGTGGGAAATTCACCTGCTCAATTTGACATTACCAATACAAGGGAACATAAGGGAAAGTAAACTACAAAAGAACCAAATCTAGCTTTAGGGACATGCAATTTCCAAAAATAGCCAAAAGTCGTAGAGATAGATACGGCAAATAAAGCGTGATAAGAACTGAATTCATTATTCCGGGAGTTGGCAAACTACAGCCAACTGTCAAAATCCAGTGCACTGCCTGTTTTTGTGAATAAAGTTTGATTGGAACCCAGCCATGTGTGTTTGTTTGCATGTTGTGTCTGGCGGCCTTTGTACTGTGCAGCAGAATTGGGTAGTTGCAGCAGAGTGCCATGACCCAAAGAACCTAAAATATTTACCATCTGGCCTTTGCAGAAAAAGTTTTCTAATTCCTGCATTATACCAAAGAAACTAGTAATTATTTAATAGCTTTTGACCCTAAAACAAAGTTATTTTTAGTGAACTGAAATCAGATTTTTAAAAAACCATTAACTGAGAAGTTTAATGAATAGATTGAAGAAATACTGTGATTACTTTTGTGGAAAATCTCACAGGTTCGTTTTCTTTACCTTTGGAAATAATTATTATGCTAGATGTCTAAAAATTCTGCCTTGTTCCTTGTCGTTTTTAACCCCAGAATGTGGTCCAGCCCATGAAAGAAGTATATGGAATTAACCTCTCAGATGGTCTCTCAGAAGAAGATCTCTCCATTTATTCAAGGTAAACTACTTTCATGTAGAAATTAAGAAAATATGCAAATGTATTATTACAATAACTTATATCTGGTCTAACTTCTAATAAATGAAATTGGTGGGTGGCTCAGTCGGTTGAACGTCCGACTTCAGCTCAGGTCACTATCTCGCAGTTCATGAGTTTGAGTCCCGCATCAGGCTGTGTGCTGATGGCTCGAAGCCTGGAGCCTGCTTCAGATTCTGTGCCTCCCTCTCTCTCTTCCCCTCCCTGACTCACACTCTGCCTCTCTCTCTGTCTCTCTCTCAAAAACAAATAAATAAACATTAAAAAAAATGAAATTGGTAATACAGAAGGAAATGAATTCCACTTGCAATACAGTAATAGTGTTTAGGAGGTCAAATTCTGAAACACTGGTTTCTATTTGGAGTTAAAGGACCTACTACTGCCTGAGACTCTCAGTGCCCTAAATGATAAAAATTTACGACGTGTCCATGCATTTTCACTGCCCATATATAAGCTGCAAACTGAAGTGCACATACATTTCTCTATTCTTGCATTAGCAAAGTCCCAAGATCAGGTACCTTCTTAGAAAATGAACCTAGGATATTGACGATTGTGGACCTTGCATTTGCATTAGCTCTAGAGTGCTGGTGGGAGTGGTGGCTGAGGAGGAAGAAGGAAGTGGTGATATAAGGGTGTCAAGTCAGAATGTTCTAGACCTTTTTTAGGCAGACTAAGCTGAAAGAGTCATCACAAACCCTGAGATCATGACCTGAACTGAAATCAAGAGTCAGACGCTTAACCGACTAAGCTACACAGGCACCCCAGCTTTCCATTCTTTTTAAAATTTTTTTTTTAACGTTTATTTATTTTTGAGACAGAGAGAGACAGAGCATGAACGGGGGAGGGGCAGAGAGAGAGGGAGACACAGAATCAGAAGCAGGCTCCAGGCTCCGAGCCATCAGCCCAGAGCCCGACGCGGGGCTCGAACTCACAGACCGCGAGATCGTGACCTGAGCCGAAGTCGGACGCTTAACCAACTGAGCCACCCAGGCGCCCCTCCATTCTTTTTTAAGGAGAGTATTTCATTTGCTGAATCCATCAGACTGGAAACTGACAGCTTTTTACTTCAAACTAGTAAGATTGGCTATATAATATGTAAAATATAAAATATAAACCAGTAAGATCAGCTACATAATATGTAAAACATAAGAATGCACAGCATTTCTTAACTACAAAAGCACTGGTACGACTCTGCATTACTATCTTGACAGAAGCCAACTTAGCCATTCAGAATTCAGCCACACTCTTCTCAGCCCTGGACACACAGGTGCACAGTCCTTTATCCATCACAGCTGTCCCTACAACATAGATGAACTCCAGCATATGAAGTGAGCCTCTATAAGCAACATGGTCTGGAAGAATGAATTATCTGGGGTTCGTGACTGCATAATATGACTTCGCTTACTGCAGACAGTGTGAGTGTCAGGGACTGAACTTATGGCTCACGTTAATTAAGCAAAAAAGAAAGTGTCTCGTGCTTCAGGTGTGACTTTTGCTTGGAGGCTTTGTAGCGCAGACTGCCTCTGAAGCCCACTTTTCGTCCTCCTTTCTGTGGGAGTGAGATACAGCCCTGTTCAGCCATAGTATTCCTGGGAAACAGTCTAAGAAGGGTACAAGGGTAGGCCCATAGGGAAAGGATTACTGCAGGGGAGGAAGGAATCCATGTCCTGGAATAAGATTCTGTGTTTGATATCCTGAAGAACAACATCTCCTCCTTTGATTTGTGTAACACTTTGCAGTGTTTTATTGTTCTTTAGACAACTCTGTAGTAGGCTGAGAAGATATTATTATCCCTCTTTAGAGGCTAACAGCGTGGAAAGTGCCACTCAATGACTTATTCAGGAGACCTTCCCTGTGCTTTGTGGGTATCTGTGATTTTAGACTGTGTAGCCCTCTTTATTTTCTTGATAATATCAGCTGCCCCTGCTTATGATGTAGACCTAGGGGGAAGGGGAGAAACAGAGGTCTGGTCATCTCTTCCCCTCTGTGTGAGTAACCCTTGACCGTGGGCAGACTGCCCCTACAGGGGGCATGGGCATCTTCCATCTCTGTCTGTTGTGGGCATTGCTATGGTAGAAGAAGCCTCCCTCCATCAGTATCTGGGGGGTGGCCAAGGATGTTCAGGAACTTTTTGCCCCAGCCAGGCTCTGGGTGTCTCTATTGTTGTTGTTGTTATTATTATTATTATTATTATTATTATTGGTTTCAGGAATAGAATATAGTGATTCATCACTTACATATAATACCCAGTGCTCATCCCAGCAAGTGCCCTCCTTAATGCCCATTGCCCATTTAGCCCATCCCTCCACTCCCCTCCCCTCCAGCAACCATAAGTTTGTTCTCTGTATTTAAGAGTCTCTTATGGTTTGCCTCCCTCTCTGTTTTATCTTATTTTTCCTTCCCTTCCCCTATGTTCATCTGTTTTGTTTCTTAAATTCCACATATGAGTGAAATCATACATTTATCTTTCTCTGACAGACTTATTTCGCTAAGCATAATACACTCTATTTCCATCCACATTGTTGCAAATGGCAAGATTTCATTCTTTCTGTTAGGGGCTCTGGGGTCTCTTAGTGCCTCCTCTGATCCAGATGGCAGAGCTTCAAGGGCAGGGCGAGAGCCCATGTAGTTCTGGCCTAAATTGGCCTAAAAAAGTTCTGCCTTCTCCCACTGCAGTTCTGCAACCAGTGGGCTAGTATCCACCAGAGACTGTGCATGTAAAGACAGTGCTCTGGCCTGGCCTGGCCTGCCTGTCACAGCTCCCATCTGGGTAACCACAGAACAGTGTGGGGAAGGGAGGGAGGCAGCTGGAACTGGAGCCAACAGCCTGTCTTCTAGCTTCCTGCTCTCCCGCCTGTTTTTCCTACGTTTGGTCTCAACCACTTTCAAACTCCTGAAGATTTCTTGGTTTTATAGTTTTTTTCTAATTGCTTAGCCCTGTTCTCTATGCCTTCCTTTGCCCTCAGCTTTTCTGATATCTTTGGTGTGTTATCTTAACCAGGCCTGGAAGTTTTCTGCTTGCCTCCCCAAGCCTCAGGCCCGTGCCAAATCTTTTATTTGTTTTTGTTTTTGTTTTTGTTTTGTGTTGTTTTTTGTTTGTTTTTTAATATGAAATGTATTGTCAAACTGGTTTCCATACAACACCCAGTGCTCATCCCAACAGGTGCCCTCCTCAATGCCCATCACCCACTTTCCCCTCCCTCCCACTCCCCCCATCGACCCTCAGTTTTTCTCACTTTTTAAGAGTCTCTTATGTTTTGAGGGAGCCAAATCTTTTTAAAAACAAATTCTGACAGTGATTGTATACATGATTAGGTAAGGTTAAAGTTCTGTACAAATAACAGGTATCATGTGACATTCTTCCCCCAAAATGAATCAAAAATCTTTACTTGCTGAAGATAAAAGTAAGTTATTTAAAAGTTTTCCAGTAGCATGTAATGATTTAGTTAGTAATTGTTAGTTCTGCAGTACTTTTCTTGACCTTCAAAAAAAGCTAATAAAAATTTAATTGTAAAAGTATCAATAATCAGAAAAAAATTTATATGATATATATATTTTTTGAGAGAGTGCAAGCAGGGAAGAGGGGCAGAGGGAGAGAGAGAGAATCTCAAGCAGGCTCTATGCTCAGTGTGGAGCCCGATTCAGGGCTTGATCCCACAATCCTGAAATCATGACCTGAGCCGAAATGAAGAGTCAGACACTCAACCCACTGTGCCACCCAGGGGCCCTAAAAGAAAATGTTTTAAACAGTAGAAAAGTGGGAAGCCCTTTCATCATGCGCCCTAACCTTCCAGGGGCACATTAGAACAAAACTACAAGCCATGTCCCTGAGGGGAACATGAAGGCATGTAGCACAGACCACACTAGGACAGGTGTGCACTTGAGAAATAGTAGGTGGTCCTTGACCCATCAGCCCATTGGCCCATTGCTAGGTAGCCTCCTATCCTATGGAGCTGGCTGGGGGCATTTCCCTGTGACTCTTAGCTTCAAGCCTGGATTAGTGCTGTTCCAGTCTCCTCTAAGGAGGGGTGGTGTGGCAGTGAGGCTCAGCAGGTGGTCTCCTCAGTCCCCTCCTTCACAGTTCAAAGTACTCTTAAGAGGGGCTGGAGTACACTTGGGGATTCTTGTGGTCCTGTGGAAACAGAATCCACATGCTAGGTTTTCAACAGTGTCCCTGCTTTGGGAGATGGATCCCTGGCCTGATCCTGCTCTTCCCTTGTCATTTGTCTCACTGCAAATACCTCCCCTTGTGTTCCCAGCTTCCTACTGCAGTCACCCTTAGGTAAGTGAGGCCCTGAAAGATCATCTTCCTGGCTTCAAGAACACATTTAGGTAAATTGAGACACAGAATTCTTCTTCCTTCATTTGTAACAAACCCACTGTAAAATCAGGTACCCGTTTGTAATTACAGTCTTATGCTACATAGGGCACTCGTGTGTGCTTTTCTGAAATAAGCATGCTGCTGTCATTTGAAAGCTCATACCATTTTGTGTAATCTACTGAATTTATTGCAAATAGTTCCTTCTTTAGCTTACTTTTTATCCATTTAATTTGTAGATTTGTTCAGCTGGGTCAGAGTCAACATAAACAAGACAAGAGCAGCCAGCAACTCTGTTCCAGGTGCCCAGATGGAGTTATAAAACTGTAAGTACTAGATTAGACCTTTAAAGAATCTTTGTATTCATGCCATTCATAGTACTTTTTTAAAAGACTTTTTAAGAAACTATTCAGTCTTAACCACTATAAGCACTAAAGCATCTCCTCCCGGTGTGTTACCCAGGGAAAACTGGGTAGCTGTGGGCATGGGGAAGAGACTGACAGCTTTGACTTGAAATGTACCCTTTGGAGGTGGGATTGGAGTTGGTGGAAGCTTCCCTCCATAAACTCTGCTCTCCAGTGGGTAGAGGTGGGATGACAAAATAGCGCTGCCCCTAAAGACAGGCTCCTCAGGAGCAGTGATGGGTTTGTCATTTCTGCTCAATATCCCCACTGGTTCTAATAACTTTGCTGTAAGTTAAACAGGTGTTTAGTAAATTCTTAAACAGAATCAGGTTCACATCCTGGATCTCAGCTCTATTACTTCTTCTTGTTTTTTTGGTTTTTTTTTTTCACCTTGATTAAGTTTGTGTGGCTCAGTTTCCTCATCTGCAAAATGGGATGGTAATACTCTGTAGGAGAGTGGTAGGCTTAAACACAATAATGCATTCAACGTACTGAGAACAATATCTGGTAAAAAGTTCTCAGTAAGTTGTGATCATCTTCATGTTCATCATTATCGTCTGCTTGTTGGGACCAAACAAAGCAAAGGTTATGACCGGAAGAGGCTCCTAAAGCCATCTGCTCAGTTGAGTTTCTTCTAGAAAATGAGTCACTGTGGATATTAAATGACGTAGTATACGTGAGGTGTCTAGATTAGTGTCTGACATATAGTTGACATTTAGCAAATGTTCTGTTCCCTTTTCCTAGAGCAACTTTATCAGTTTGTTTAATAAATTATTTGATACATACTGATTGCCTAACTTCTCTGTGTACTACATCTGCACGTTCTTGATTGATAGTTAAGAGGCTGTTATAATAATTTCGGGCAAAGACTGGTGGCTGGGAAGACTTAGGAAATGGAATAGATTTGGGGAATGTTTAGGAGGTGAAATGAGACGTGGATACTAACTTGTCATGGAGGGAGAGAAAGGTGGCCTTATCCAGATGGCCCTTAGATTTTTTGGTTTGTATAACAGGTTTGCTTGCTTGCTTGCTTGATACATTTATTCATTTAGCAGCTAGGTATTGACTACACCTATGTTAGAATCATTCAAAGCTTTCATTTACTAGCTAAGGAGTGCTACAGGAGAATCCAGTTTACATTTAAAGTAGCATCAGAGTGGCCATGTTTAGGAGGCAGTTAGGTCAACTGATCCGGAACTTCTGGGGATGTAAATGGTGATGGTCATTTCCTTCTGGGGATGTCCATGCATATGGGTGATAATTAAAGCCAGTGGCTATGGATGAGGCCACCTAAGAAAAGAGAATAGAGTCTCTTATTGTTTGTCTCCCTCCCTCTCTGTAACTTTTTTCTCCCCTTCCCCTTCCCCATGGTCTTCTGTTAAGTTTCTCAGGATCTACATATGAGTGAAAACATACGGTATCTGTCTTTCTCTGCCTGATTTATTTCACTTAGCATAATACCCTCCAGGACCAGCCACGTTGCTGCAAACGGCCAGATTTCATTCTTTCTCATTGCCAAGTAGTATTCCATTGTGTATATAAACCACATCTTCTTTATCCACCATAAGAAACTCTTAAATACTGAGAAAAAACTGAGGGTTGATGGGGGGTGGGGGAGAGGGGAAAGTGGGTGATGGGCATTGAGGAAGGCACCTGTTGGGATGAGCACTGGGTGTTGTATGGAAACCAACTTGACAATAAATTATATTTAATATAAAAAAAGTAATGTGTGCAAAAATAAAATAAATAAGCTGACAAAAAAAAGAGAGAATAGAGTGAGAAAAGGTCTTCTATCGAGTCTTGAGGGGATCTAACAGCTGAGACAGAGAGAAAACTCCAGAGGAGGCAGAGATAGCTAATCAGAGAAGGGGAGGGAATGACACAGTGTTTATCACATCCTTATCAAGGACTACTTATCCATTCCTTCTCTCCCCTGTCACTATTTTTTTTTCTTCTTTTTCCCCTCTTTTAAAAAAGAAAAAAAGAACATATAAACTCCTATTAATTTAGAGACTGTCTTTCTTTCTTAAGTCTAATTAGCTTAAGGAAGTTTGGGCTCCCAAATGAATTGATGTAGATGTGGCCCAAAAAGGAAAGTGTTTAAATGTGTTAGTAAAAGAATAGACTCTGTTAATGAAATTTATTATACAAATTGATTATTCCATTAATGATATGGCACAACTTGGGAGAAAAAGATGAAATGAATATAGCTTTCAAAATAAAAGTATTTTGTGTTTTTTCTTCAATATTGTATCTCAGTTGGTCTTGCAGTTACTACTTTTAAATGCTTTTCTGAAAATATTTAGTATTTGTTTTTCTGAGTCATAGCCCATATGAAAACCTTGTGGATCTAGAGTTTTGTTTTGTTTTTTAACCTTTTCCACTTAATTAGTAAAGAATCTAACATGAGTGTCTTTTTGCACAGTACCTTCAACAGGATAACAGAGAGCCCGATAGGTTCCGCCTTGTGTTGTCATGGCAACTGCCCAAGAGGGTTGTTGTTTGGGAGTGTATGTGTCTTTGTGTGTGTCCATGGGTGCCTGCTGTAAATTGAAATTCTCTAACTAGGTTCTTAAAATGTCAACTCTTCATTTTTAGAGTTCTAAAGCTATGCCAAAACCAAGAGCAGTTAGATTTATATGAGATTATTGAAATTCTCACCTTGTTTTAGATTCTAGTATATTTTAAAACAGTAATAATTTTAAGTTTATATACATCTTCAGATAATTTGCAGTCTTACCACTTTTTCTTGAGATCTTGAGGCAAACCAGTATTCCCTTGCGAAATGTGAGGTAAATACAACACCAAATAGAAGAATTACTGACAGTAAACAACTGGCAAGAAGCCAGTATAGCAGGAGCCCCTGAAACAGAGGTGCAGAAATTTGGGTGGAGGAGCTGGACACTTTCACCCAAGGTTCTGGGCACATTTCTTAGAAGTAGATATAAAATCCAAACTGGTCAGTGTTCTACACTGTTAGCCCAATACTCAAAGCTGTATTTCGTTTGAGTGTGACCCCTCCCTTCAGCTCCTACCACTCCTTGAGTGTATGAGTGGTGACTAGGGGGAAGTGACATGAGCCAACATTTACTGACACTCAGCATGTGATGGGCAGTGTTCTATGCACCTTTACCTGAATTAACTCAGTTCTCACAGTAACCCTATGAAGTAGATCTTTCTATCATCTTCGTTTTACAGATGGGGTAACTGAAGCACAGAGAAGTTATGTAACTTGCTCAAGGTCTAACAGCTAGCAGGGGGAAGAACCAGGCAGGATTCAAACCCAGACAGGCTGACTCCCCATCTCTAAGCTATAAATGCCTACTGTTACCAGCTACTTTTATAACCACTGTGGTAGGAATACTGAGTAATTAGTGTGGACAGCCCTCACTTTGATCTTCTGACATCATCTGGGTTTGTAGACACCTCTGTATGCAGACATAATGTCTCTGCTCCGTTAATCTTGAATTTTGTTTTAATATTTAAATATAATATTTAAAATAATATACCTTTATTCTTTCCCAGTACCCAGCATATTGTCCTAATGTAGACATGCTTCTTGGACAAGCATACTTTGCTTGACTTACATTATGGCATGGAGGTCATTTAGCCACCATAGGAACAGCCACTGCTGCTGTTCACGATGACTGCTACCCTAGTAGGTTCTAACTTTCTAGAGGGAAGCCCATCTTCGCGTCCCCTGTTGCACCCAGAATACTTTGTTAAATTGTGTGCTCAGTATGGGGCGCCTGGGTGGCTCAGTCGGTTAAGTGTCCGACTTCAGCTCAGGTCATGATCTCGCACTCCGTGAGTTCAAGCCCCGCATCGGGCTCTGTGCTGACAGCTCAGAGCCTGGAGCCTGTTTCGGATTCTGTGTCTCCCTCTCTCTCTGACCCTCCCCTGTTCATGCTCTGACTCTCTCTGTCTCAAAAATAAATAAATGTTAAAAAAAATTAAAAAAAAAAAAAAGAAAAGAAAAGAAAAAAAAATTGTGTGCTCAGTAAGTATTTGTTGAAATGTACTGAATCTTGTTCCCATTCCCTCCCATTTCTGCCAGAATCTGTATGAGGCCCCCTGAGCACCCCTGCCCATAAACCACCTCACCACCATCTCCCTGGTTTTCAGCCACACTCCCAGGGGCTCCTTTCTCCCCACATCCTTGAACATTCTTTAGTTTTTCCACTATTCTCTTTCCTGCTCATAAGCCCTTTGCCCTCTTGTACTTCTTTGTTCCCTTCTGATAGAAGAAAAAAGTTAAGCACATGAGATTTTCAGCTTTTTTCCCCCCTCTATCCTGTTTCCCCTTGCACCCGGGACCAAATGCAGAATGAAAAGACCCGAGTGGAAGGACTGGCTGTGCCAGGGCAGGGGGGAGGTGTTGTGTGGCCCTGCGGTGATTCACTGTATTCATGCAAGACCAACCTGTTCTCGTTTTACACTCCTACCAGTTCTCTGGGAGTTTTTAACCAAGCAACAAATGCCAATCAGTGTAGGTTAAAAGGAACATGAACACACATATTATTAGTGCCTGCTATTCTGTGGCCTACCTATTCCAGGAAGATGTCTCACTCGTTTAGAAATTACCTCTAAGAAATTGTTCAAAATATAAGACATAGAGTTTAGATAAATGCTGCCTAACTTACGTTTCTTCCAACACAGGATAGGCTGAAATGTAATATAAGGTAAATAAGTGTGTTTACTCTTTCAGAACCATCAGGTTGAATTTATTCCCTAAGTCCACATCATAATAAGAAGCATTTACTGACCTGATGGTGAATGCCCACAGGTAAGGGTTTCTATTAGGGGAAGGGCTTCACAAATCACAGGGTACTTTCATCTCATCACATTTTCCCACTGATGAGATGAACATGACACAGTGGCCATGATTAATTCAACTTTGTTTTCTTTTTGTGACTCGTTTTCAATGCTGTGTTCCCTACGTACGAGTCACTCTCTGGGGTCCCCCCGCACTGATTTCATCTAGTCCTCTGCAGACAGTGCTCTGGTCTCTGTGCTGCAGGCTAGTAAGTATTTCTACCTTCACGGGTAACTCTTGTTATCTTTCCTAAACACCCGTAGTACAGTCTCTAAAGGTTTAAGGATTTAGCACAGTTAGGAGGCAGTGATCAATGGTTAATCAGCTAATTCCCTCCACAGGCGAGAGATGAGAAATGACAACAGTCCTCAGCCCAAGGAAACTAGTCTGTGACCTCTTCCTCACCCCAGAAATTACCACGACAGTCTTTTTTCCTCTTTCGTTCTCTTCTTTTTCTTTACCCTCTTTGGCTTTTCCTTTTTACCTTTTCTATTTCTAGATGACCCCTTTCTGTTCACTCCTTCCCCTTCTGTTTCTTTTTACTTTACCTTCTTCTCTCCCTCACCATCCTCTCTCCATCTCTCCTGAGTATTTTTAATTTTTTTTTTCTTTGTAATACAGTAATCTCTCCAAAACAGAAGTTTCCCTCATGTATTTCCCTCATATCAAACTGTAATTCTTGACTCATTAGTGAGCCATGAAGTTAATTGAGTGGGCCCCCACACAGTGAAATAAAATAAAACCAAACTGAATCCAAAAGAGAGTTCCAGTGCATGGTGAAAAGTATAGTTGTCTTGTTTAGTGGCATTTTATTTCTCTGCATAAATAAGCTATATATTGGTTTGCTGTGCAAAGTGCATTTCTTATTGTAGGTAACAGTCACAGGTTGGATTTATATGAATGCACCTTTTCTAGAACCACATGACTTAAAAAATTTAGCTCAGTTCCTGTCATGTAGGTATTTAATAAATGTTTGTTGATTGAATGAAAGTGTGTTTGAGTGATTTCTCTTGGGAATAATTAGAAACAGAAAAGAGAGGTCAGCAAGACAGAAGAGTCAGGAAGAGATGAGAGAGTATTCTGTGGTATATCCATCATAGGTAAAATAAATGCAGGCCTTGAAAAAATATACTCTCGTTACTTAAAATGAATCGAGAGCTGGGATGGGCATGTAAGGGAAGGAAGTGGCAAGAAGCCAAAGCTGAAAGAACAGAAGAGCCATTAGATATTTAGATAAAATGAATGCCTCTTTATTGGAATATTACCTACAATAGCGTCTGCATACTATGTTAAGATGAACTTAATGGAGCAAGGTGAATTTGTTGAAACTTTCAGAGAGGGCTATCCTGGAAGATTTCTAGCATATAAAGAATAATAAATGTAAATTTAATTGTAGGTACTTGAGTTATTAACTTAAGGTATCAAAATGCCTTTATTATATATTTTTTAAATGTTTATTTTTTAAACATGTTAAAAAATTTTTATTTTTTAAAAATGTTTAAATGTTTATTTTTTAAATGTTTATTTAAATGTTTAAATGTTTATGTATATTTTAAATGTTTAAATGTTTATTATATATTTTTAAATGTTTATTTTTTAAATGTTTATTTTTTAAATGTTTATTTTTATGTATTTATTTAAATGTTTATTTTATGTTTGTTTGAGAGACAGCAAGTGGGGGAGGGGCAGAGAGAGAAGGAGACAAAGACTCTGAAGCAGACAGTGCAAGGTCAGTGCAGAGCCCTGCGTGGGGCTCAAAATCACAAAGTGAGATCATGATGTGAGGTGAAATCAAAAGTTGGACACTTGGACACTTAACCGACTGAGCCACCCAGGCACCTTTATGTATTTTTTAATTGTGCATATTACCTGTTTTATTTTGGTAACTCCCACTTATGGGGGCTTTCACAGGTTCACATGAAGTCTTAAGTACCCCCTTAACATGGGTTTTGTTGTCAGTTTTAGGAACATAGCTCTTGTGTAAGGTAAGGTATACGGACCTTATTCATAGGGTATCAGAGGCAGTAAATGACAGATGTTTAATGCGTGCTCACCATGTGCCGGTTTGATGTTTGTGGTACACAGTTGAATGGGTTATAGTCCCTGCTTCTGAGGGTTTGCATTGACCTGTGGGTTGGTGATTCTAGGTATTAGGGAGGTGCTATGAAGAGGACAGCAGAGGAGACTTTGGGGGTGTACAGAAGAACCCAAATCAGACATAGATTCTTGGGCAGGCTTTATTCTCAGGCAAATTCTAAGGGAAAGATGGAGTTATTTGGCTGAAGAAGACAAAGAAGGCTTTGGGCAGAGGCTCAAGACCATGCACTACTTTTGGAGATCCAGACGTAATCCTATGTCTAATACAAGGGGATTGTCACTGAGAGACATAACACAGGTAGAGACAAAATTGGGTGGAGGTGCTAAGTGAGAGACAGTGACCCTGGTCCTATAAGCTTGTTTTAACCAGGGGAGTGATAGGCTTATATTTGCATTTTAGAAAGGTCACTCTGGAAGTAAGCCTGGAGAATGGATTGGAGGCAGGGAGGTAAACAGTGTATCTGTCAGAAACATCAGGACAAGAAAATGATTGGAGTGTGCTATTGACAGCTGAAAATAAAGAAGAGGGATTATTTTGCAAAAGTGGAATCTATAGCATTTCGTAAAACTTGGTGTAGTAGATTGGGTGTGAGGAACATGTGAGAGGCTGGCACTTTCTGGTGTGGTTGACTAGTTCTGGGTTGCCAGGATGAAGATACATGACATCCTTAAGTTTGGGGGCTAAGGTTGCATTCATGACAGTAATAGCACATATAAGATGATTTGTCTGGGATTCATGAGGTTTTAGATTACAGAAATTAGATAAATTTAAGTTTGGGGGTTTTATTGCTCTTGAGTTAAAAAGCAAGTTAAATTTCTTTCTCTAAAGGGATCCGAGTGAAATAGTTTATTATACATGCTTTTAAAATTTTCTGGAGACCCATGTTCGGTTTAGAGGGGGAAAATACTTCAATTCCTGACAGAGATGAAGAATTTATTATGGCTTTAAATGTATTTTTAGTCTGTAAAACACAGTCTAATTTTTTACATGAGCAAGCAGGTTAATCCCGGGGGAACAGATTTGGATATCTGATATGGCCATGTGAGGGGTATTACTCATTGGTTTTCTTAGCTCTGTATGCAGGAATCACATTTTGTAACTGCTTAACCTTTTGTTATTTTGTTAGTTTACCAAATTATCAACAATTTTGTGTATGTAAGGTGAGTGGGATGGTTTTGGACAGATAGAGTGATTACTGAGCCTTGTGCTATGTCACCACGGCTTCCTAACAGCTATTACTTTTGCACAACGAAAATGTGTGCCCAGGTATGATGTATTCATTGCCCTTGTCTTCTTTGATCATATATGAGAAGTCTTTTCAGTTAAGATAAATTTTTGGTTGAAAGACAAAAAGTACTCTCAATTTTATATTTAACTGAAGCTGTACTGTCCTCTGTGTTACGCAGAACCCCTTGGTGCTTTTACACATGATTTAAAAAATGAAGTACAAATTCCTTTAAGTCCTGATTGTGTTTAATATTTCACCAACAGGCATCAGTAGTCTTTTAATGATATATAAGTAACTTTCCTTATTTATCATTTTATGTTATCACTCATTTTCCTTATGGTCTTATGAAGAAATTTGAGGAGTACTACCGTAGAAATCAGTTGCATTATGTTTTCATAATTAGAAGTCTGCTCATATTTTATAAACATCCTTCTGCCATTCCCTCCCAATTTAATGGGAATAGAAAGCCCTCAGTAAATAGAACCCAACGTGTGGTATTTTTAATCTAAAACCAATTTAGGGAGTGCCTGGCTGGCTCAGTTGGTAGATCATGCAATTCTTGGTCTTGGGGTTGTGAGTTTGAGCCCCATGTTGGATGTAGAGATTGCTAAAATGAAATCTTAAAAAATAAATTTAAAAATAAAATAAATAAATAAATAAAAAGACTATGAGTTACTTGAGGGCAGGGCTTATCTGTTTTTGTATACCCAGGTTATTGGGGATACCTGATACATAGCAGGCATTAAATAAATTATGAATGCATAATATTCAATATTTAATCATTTTACCTTTTTTAGTAATATCATGCAATAGTTAGGTGTGAGGGAGAAATACCGAGGTTAACCAATTGGAGAAAACGGCAAGACAAATGACAAATATTCATAAGTTTTTATTTGACTGTATGCTTGACCCTTAAACAACATGGCGGTTGGGGTCCAACACCTCCTACCCTGCATAGTCAAAAAGCTGTGTTTAATTGTGGACTCTCCCAAAACTTAATTACTAATAGTCTACTGCTAACTGGAAGCCTTAGTAATAACATAAAGTCAAGTAACATATGTTTTATATGTTATCTACTGAATTCTTACAATAAAGTAAGCTGGAGAGAAGAAATTGTTAAGAAAATCATAAGGAAAAGAAAATACATTTACAGTATTATGTTTATAAAAAAATAAAAACAAAAAACCCTGTCTGTAAGTGGATGTATACAATTCAAACCGATGTTGTTCAAGGGTCATCTGTAGTTTATTTTCAGGTTTAGATGTAGCAACTCAAACTTCCTGTCAGGTATCTCATCAATTTCTCAGTTGACAAATATTTCTATCCCTATTGGTTAACTTGAACCTTATGTTAGGACAAGTTAAAATAGGGCCATGATACTCTTTTTTCATTTTATTTCAATTCAGCTGTATTGAGATTTAATTGACACAACATTGAGTAAGTTTAAGGTTTACAATATAATGATTTGATATATGTATCTATTATATAATGATTACCACAGTAAGGTTAGTTATCACACCTATCACCCCAGATAGTTACGTGTGTGTGTGTCTGTGTGTGTGTGCATGTGTGGTGAGAATTTTAAAAAATTTACTCTTAGTAACTTTCAAATATACAATACAGTATATAACTGGAAGTTTGTAGCTTTTGACCACCTTCACCCACTTCCCTAGCCCCACCTTCTGCCTCTGGCAACCACCACTCTATTCTTGGTTTCATTGAGTTCAGAGTTTTTAGATTCCACATGTAAGTGAGATCATGCAGTATTTGTCTTTTTCTGACTTATTTCACTTAGCATAATGCCCTCAAGGTTCATCCATGTTGTCACAAATGACAGAATTTCTTGTTTTTAATGGCCAAATAATATTCCATTACATACACACACTCTCACACACACGTTTCATAAATATATACATCTTGCATTTTCTTGTTTCATCCATTGATACCCATTTAGGTTGTCTCCATGTCTTGGCTATTGCAAATAATGCTACAGTGAACATAGGGGTGCAGATAACTCTTCAAGATAGTGATTTCCTTTCCTTTAGCTATATACCCAGAAGTGAAATTGCTGGATCATATGATACTGCTATTTTTAATTTTTTGAGGAACCTCCATACTGTTCTCCATAGTGGCTGTATCAATTTGCATTCCCATCAACAGTGTAAAAGGGTTCTCTTTTCTCCACATCTTAACAAACCCTTTTTATTTCTTTTTTTTTTATAAAAGCTATTCTAATAGATATGAGGTGATATATCATTGTGGTTTTGATTTGCATTTCCCTGATGATCAGTGATATTGAGCACCCTTTCGTGTTCCTGTTGGCCACTTTGTATGTCTTCTTTGGAAAAATGTCTATTCAGGTCCCTTGCCCATTTTTAATTGGATTGTTTGGGGGTTTTGTTTGTTTTGCTTTTGCTTTTGTGTTGTATGAGTTCTTATATATATATATTTTGGATTTTAATCCTTTGCCAGATGTGTGGTTTGCAAATATTTTCTTCCATTCTATAAGTTGCCTTTGCATTTTGTTGATCATTTCTTTTGCTGTACGGAAACTTTTTAGTTTGATGTAGTCCCACTTGTTTATTTTTGCTTTTGTTGCTTAGGCTTTTGGTGTCATATCCATAACATCATTGCCAAGACCAGTGTCAAGGAAATTTTTTTCCTATGTTTTTTTCTAGGAGTTTTATGGTTTCAGATCTTACATTTAAGTCTTTACTCCATTTTGAGTTGCTTTTTGTGTCCAGTGTAAAATAGGGGTCCAATTTCATTCTTTCACATGTAAATATCCACTTTTCCCAGCACCATTTATTGAAGAGACTGTCTTTTTTCACAAGTATTCTTGGCTCTATTGTCAAATATTATTTGTGTATGCATGAGTTTATTTCTGGGCTCTCAGTACGATTCTGTTGGTCTATATCTTCTTATGCCAACATCATACTGTTTTGATTACTATGGCTTTGTACACAAGTTTGAAATCAAGAAGTGTGATGCCTTCAGTTTTGTCCTTCTTTCTCAGGATTGCTTTGGCTATTTGGGTCTTTTGTGGTTCCATGTGAATTTTAGGGTTATTTGTTCTATTTCTGTAAAAAATGCTATTGGAATCTTGATAGGGATTATCTTAAATCTATAGATTACTTTGGTTAGTCTGGACTTTTTTACAGCCCTAATTCTTGTAGTCCATGAACATGGGATATTTTTCCATTTGTTTATCATCAGTTTCTTTTTTCAATGTTTTACACTTTTCATTGTATACAATTCTTGGTTACGTTTATTCTTCTTGGTTACATGTAACGTTCTTGGTTACATTTATTCCTATGTATTTTATTGGTTTTGATGCTATTATAAATAGGATTGTTTTCTTCATTTCTTTTTCAGATAATTTGTTTTTAGTGTATAGGAAGGCAACTGATTTTTGTATGTTGATGTTATATCCTGCAAATTTACTGAATGGATTTATTAGTTCAACAGTTTTTTGGTGGAGTCTTGTAGGATTTTCTATATATAAGATAATGTCATCCATAAAAAGAGATAATTCTATTTCTTCCTTTCCTATTTGAATGCCTTTCCTCTCTTTCTGTTGCCTGATTGCTCTGTCCAGGACTTCCAGTACTGTGTCAAATAGAAGTGGTGAAAATGGGCATCTTTGTCTTGTTTCTGATGTTAGAAGGAAAGCTTTCAACCTTTCACCATTGAGTTTAATGTTAGCTACATACTTATCATAAATGACCATTATTATGTTCTTCTATACACAGTTTATTGAGAATTTATCATAAATGGATGCTGAATTTCATCAAATGCTTTTTTTGCATCTATTATTCTATTAATGTAGTGCATCATGTTGATTGATTAGCATATGTTGAACCATGCATGCATCTCTGGGATGAATCCCACTTGATCATAGTGTATAATCCTTTTAATGTCCCAGTGAATCTGTTTGCTAGTATTTTGAGAATTTTCACACCTATATTCATTGGGGATACTGGCCTGTAGTTTCCTTTTCTTGTAGTGTCCTTATCTGTCTTTGATATCTGGGTAATGCTGGCCCCATAGAATGAGTTTGGGAGTGTTCCCTGATCTTCATTTTTTTTTTTTTTTTTTTTTGAACAGTTTGTGAAGGATTGGCTTTAATTCTTCTTCAGTAGAATTCATCAGTAAAACCATCTGGTTCTGGGTTTTTCTTTGGGGGCAGGTTTTTTGTTACTGATTCAATCTCCTTACTCATTAGTAGTTTAAGATTTTCTGTTTCTTCATGATTCAGTCTTGGTTGGTTGTATGTCTCTAGGAAATTATCCAATTCTTCTAGGTTGTTCAGTTTGTTGGCATATGGTTATACATAATGGTCTCTTAAAATTCTTTGTATTTCTGTGATAATAGTTGTAACATCTCCTCTTTCATTTATAATTTTATTGATTTGAGTCCTCTCCCTTTTTTTCTTGGTGAGTCTAGCTAAAGGTTTGTCTATTTTGTTTATCTTTTCAAAGAATCAGCCCTTGATTTTGTCTGTCTTTTCTATTATTTTCCTATTCTCTGTCTCATTTCTGCTTCAATGTTTATTATTTCCTTTCTTCTGCTAGTTTTGTGCTTATTTTGTTCTTCTTTTTATAACTCCTTGAGGTGTTAGGTTAGTTGTTTATATGAGCTCTTTCTTTTTTTCTTCATGAATGTATTTATCTCTGTGAACTTCCCTCTTAGAACTGGTTTTGCTGCATCCCATAAGTTTTGGTATGTTGTGTTTCCATTCTTATTTGCCTCAACGTAGTATTTTTATTTCCATTCTGATTTCTTCTTTGATCCATTGGTTGCTCAGCAGTGTGTTAATTTACATGTCTTTGTGAATTTTCCACTTTTCCTCCTGTTATTGATGTTTCTAGTTTTATTCCATTGTGGTAGAAACAAAAAAGAAAAAGAAAAAGATACTTGATAAAATTTCAGGCTTCTTGACTTTGTTGAGACTAATTTTACAGCCTAATTCGTGGTCTATCCTAAAAATGTTTTATTATATGCCTGAGAAGAATGCTAACTCTGTCGCCGTTGGATGGAATGTTCTATATGTGTCTGTTAGGTTCATTTGGTCTACAGTGTTTTTCAAATCTGCTATTTCTTTATTGATTCTCTGTGTAGATAATCTGTGTGTTGACACTGGGGTAGTAACTGCATTGCTGTTTATTTCTCTTTTTAGTTCTATGAGTATTTGCTTTATATATCTAGGTGCTTTGATGTTGGGTGCATAAATATTTATAATTCTTATATCTTTGCAGTGGATTGACCCCCTTTTCAGTATATAATTACTTTCTTTGTCTCTTTTGATAATTTTTAACTTAAAGTCTATTTAGCTGATATAACTACTCTGCTGCTTTTTCTGGTTACCAGTTACTTGAAATGTCTTTTTCCATCCCTTCACTGTCGGTCTGTGTGTGTCCGTAAAACAAATCCAGTTTCTTGTAGGCAGCATATCGTTGGATCTTGTGTTTTATCCATTTAGCCACTCTATGTCTCTTGATTAGAAAATTTAATACAGTTATGTTTAAAGTAATTAATGATAGGTAAAGACTTAGTGTTGCTTTTTTGTTCATTGCTTTCTGTTTTGTTGATTCTTTGTTCCTTATTTCCTCTCTTGCTATCTTCTTTTGTGATTTGATGGCTTTTTGTAGTAGTAGTATGCTTTGACTTCTTTTGTATGTCTACTGTTGTTTTTCCTTTGTGGTGAGCATGAGGCTTACATAAAATATATTTATAACATCCTACTTTAAACTAATAACAACTTCAATAGCATACAGAAACTGTACTTTTACCTATCTTCCTCTTACATTTTAGGTTACCAGTGTTACAGTTTACATCTTTTTATATTGTCTATCCAAAAATAAATTGTTATAGTTATGTTTTTTAGATATGTTTTTTTTTAAACTTTAAACTAGAGTTGTAAATGAATTACACACTACCATTACAGTATTAAAGGATCTGACTTTGATTACATATTTACTATTACCATTGAATATTACACATTCATATGTTTTTGTAATGTTAATTAGCATCCTTTTATTTCCACTGCCCACTAAGCCCCCTGGCCAGACAGGGCCATCAGCTCGGCTATGCAGATGAGCACAGCCACCACTTAGGATCTCTGCAGGGGCGCAGCTGCAAAGAGAAATGTGGTCTGCCAAGACTGAGCCCTGGTTCCTATAAACCCTGCCTACCTTCTCAGTGGTCAAGCCCTGCAGATTTCCTCTGATCCCTGTGAGGCAAGATCCAAATGGGCCTCCTGGGAAGGGCCCTGCCACGCTGGGGGTGCTGGATGTCCACTTTGGGCTCTTTTCCCCCCAGTGTAGAAACCATATGCCCAGGGGACTCCTCTTTTTTTTTTTTTTTTTTAATATATGAAATTTATTGTCAAATTGGTTTCCATACAACACTCAGTGTTCATCTCAAAAGATGCCCTCTTCAATACCCATCACCTACCCTCCCCACCTTCCACCTCCCATCAACCCTCAGTTTGTTCTCAGTTTTTAAGAGTCTCTTATGCTTTGGCTCTCTCCCAGGGGACTCTTCTTGGTATGGCATTGTGCTGTCCTGGGAAGGGGCAGTGTGGTCCGAGTGTAGCCACTCCTCTGAACCTTTGTAAGGTCATCCTTCTCAATCTTTGTTTTTCCAAGGGGGTGCTTTAGCCTCATCCCTGGGTCCTGAGATTTTCACAGAGCTGTCTTGTCTGTGGGTATTTGCCAGTTGGCCTTGTGAAGGGGAGTGGTCAGGAATGATCTGTGGCACCATCTTGATCCGTACTTGCCTGATTTTCAGTTCCCTGCTGCTACCAAATTGCTGTAGCTCTTCAAAAGAATTCCTCAAAAGCATTCCTTCCCCAAATGTAACTGGTTCTTAGAATCCCGTGATCAGCATGCGTAGAATAGAACCATGATTTCCTAATTTCCACTTGTCTGTTGTTTTCAAGTTACATGAAGCTCTAAAAGTTTTGCTTTGTTTTTATATTTAACTTACTCTTAGAGTCTTATGATTAAAAAAAATTACAGCAGTTTGATCTCAGTTGAAAAGAATGAAAATTTTTCCATTTTTAAAAATCCTCTCAAACCCACATTCCATTAGCGTGTAAAAAAACCCTAAGATGGTTTACATCCATTAGTAAAGGGTCATGGTTTCTACTCTGTATGTGTGATGTCACCAAAACACTAATTAAGCACCAAAGTACCTGAATAAAATGTATCCTTTCCTCTCCAGAAGTAAAAAGGGATCTTGACTTTCTTAACCATTTTGTTTTACTATGTATAATTGTGTTAGGAATTCATTACTTAATGTTAAAGTCAACCAGCACTGTACATCAAAGTAATATTTCTTTGAAAATAAAACTCTTTTAGGCTTATTTCAAAAGAGAATTGCTAAATTAATAGTTCCTTTATTATTCGGTTAGCAAATAGGAAAGTAAATTGACTACAGTTAATATGTTAGGTACATTTATTTCTAACAATAGGCTAGAGCTAGGAAAAACATTCTGATAATCTCAGAAGAGTCAATAAATGTTTAGCAGATAGCAAAAGAGCAAAATGTAATTTTAGGTATCTTTTTGGGAACTCTAAATAAAATTGCTAGCATACCTCAGCTATATTATGTGTTTGGTTCCAGACGACTGCAATAAAGCAAATATTGCAATGAAGTAATGCAAATGAATTTTTTGTTTCCCAGTGCATACAAAAGTTATGTTTATACTACAGTGTAGTCTATTAAGTGTGTAATAACATTATGTCAAAAAAACAATGTATAGACCTTCACTTAACAAATACTCTATTGCTAAAAAATACTAACCTTTTAGCAAGTCATAATCTTTTTGCTGGTGGAGGGTCTTAACCTTGATGTTGATGGCTGCTGACTGACTGTTCAGAATGGTGGTTGCTGAAGGCTGGGGTGGCTGGGGCAGTTTCTTAAAATAAGACAACAATGAAGTTTTGCCGCATCTATGGACTCTTCCTCTCATGAATGATTTCTCTGTTGCATGCGATGCTGTTTGATAGCATTGTACCCACAATAGAACTTCTTTCAGAATTGGAGTCAAACCTCTCAAACCCTGCCACTGCTTTGTCAGCTAAGTTTATGTCATCTTCTAAGTCCTTTGTTGTCATTTCAACAATCTTCACAGCATCTTCACTAGGAGTAGTAGATTCCATCTCTGGAAACCACTTTCTTTGCTCCTCCATAGAAGCAATTCCTCATCTGCTCAAGTTTTCTCATGAGATTGCAGCAATTCACTCCCATCTTCAGGCTCTACTTCTAATTCTAGTTAGTTCTCTTGCTGTTTTCATCACTTCTGCAGTTACTTCCCCCACTGAGCCCCTCAGAGTCATACTTGAGGGTTGGACTCAACTTCTTCCAAACTTTTGTTAATGTTGATACTGTGTTGTATCTCCATTGCAGCTAGCCTTTTAGAAATTTGTCAAGTTATGGTCGAATCAAAGACAAATATTTATAATTATCTGGAACAATGATTAAAATACTCCTTCATTTTCTAACTACATATCTCCGTGAGGCCAGAGTTTCTTCATATACTTGAATCAAAACAACATGTCGTGACAGATTCAGCCAGAAGCATATTTGAGAATTCAGTTGTCTGATATTAAGACATTAAAGAGATCATGAACATGTCAAACATTACTTCTTTTGTCACTAATTTTCTTTTGTTTTGGGAAATTTAGTTATTTTTCATTAAAATACGTTATGCTAACATTTATTGGGTTTACTGTGGTTACTTTTAAATGAATAAATATTTTTTAATTTCTTAGTTTTAATTTCTCGTGTGGTAAATATCAGTAGATGCAGCCTATATAAACCAAAGCTTCTTGGGGTCCTTAGTAATGGTTTTAAGAGCGTAAAGGGGTCCTGCGATTAAAAAGATTGAGACCTTAATGGCATAGAATATTTGAGCATTTGTGTTAGTAGGCAGCATGGAGGCAATCAAAGCATTACTGCATTGTGGCCTTGCTCAGTCCTCGCCAGCAGAGTGATGTCCCTGACTAGTTGAAGAAATGTTTATTTTCTGTGTTTTTTTTTTTTTTTTTATCGTTTAAGAAATCAAGAAAGCGAATATTTTCATTTTCAAGGTTTCTATCAAAAATGATTTGAACTTCGGGGCACCTCGGTGGCTCAGTCGATTAAGCTTCTGACTTCAGTTCAGGTCATGCTCTCGCTGTTCCTGGGTTCGAGCCCCGTGTCGGGCTCTGTGCTGACAGCTCAGGGCCTGGAGCCTGTTTCGGATTCTGTGTCTCCCTGTCTGTCTGCTCCTTCCCTGCTCGCGCTCTGTCACTCTCTCTCAAAAACAAATAAATATTTTTAAAAACTTTTTTTAAGCGATTCAAACCTCTTAGGATACTTTCAGCTCCAAATAACAGCATATCTGACTCAGCTGGTTTAAATGATAAGTTATAATTTCACCTCACTGAAAGATTGCAGATAGGGCAGGCTCCAGAGGTGTTGGTTGAGGAACTTCATAAGATCCTGAAGCGCCAGTTTCTTTCCATCTCTCTGTGCTCCCGTCCTCAGTGAAACCTCATCCTCAGACTGGCAGCAAGATGGCTACAGCAAGCAGGTCCACCATCAGACGTGATAGTGCCAGAGGGAGAACAGTGACATCTTCCCTATGTCTCCTCCTTAGAGGCAGGGGGTCCTGGGACTCCTTAGCAGATTTCTGATGCCTCAATGGCCAGGATGGGGTCACATCCAGTCCTTAAATGTGTCCCTGCCAAGGATTATGGGCTTACTGTGACTGGCTTAAAAATAATCATTTTGTGGGACCCAGATATGAGGAAATCATCCACAGTGATTTGGTTATTAAAAACAAAACAAAAAGTCCTGTGTGCCTATTCAGTTAACTGGAAATTCATTTGTACAGCTGCCTGGTAAGAGAGGCAGCATGAATCTTCAGCAAGTGTTCGGAGCCTAAGACCCAGGAGCACTGTGGTCTGGTCCTGCATGTGGCACTCCTCGGCTCTGACTCCCCTACGGCCATACTGCCTTGTCTGTAAAAGGAAGGCTCAGACTACAGCTCTAGTTCTGAGACCCTCTGGTTCACTGGTTTCTTCATTCACTCTCACTCTTTCATTCAATAGTATTTATAGAGTGCTTACTCCCTTATGAAAGTCACAGGGAAGGGTACAGATACGCACTAGAATGCTGCCTGTTTAACCACAACCATCTGTTCTTCCTCCTGTGCTACATACACACCGAAAGCCCAAAGGGGAGTAAGATCCAAACTGGTTTTTCCCTCATAGAATAAATTGTTTAATTCCCTTGGCAAAGAGCCCTTGCCACGAGGCTCATTAATGAATAGTGACATCACAAGAGTTCTCTCTCACCTTCTTAAAATGTAAAATTTGTCCAGAGATGAGACCATAGAGCCACAATTCTGTTCTGACCAAGATGGGTCTTTGTCTCGGAGAGGATGCTCCTGGGCCTGGCTGGCTGTGACTGCCGCGGTTCCCTCAGCACCGGGAAGGCCGTGATGCGGAGAAGCAGGCTGTTAAGACAACAGAAGGACAGTCATGAGAAATGAGGCCGTGTTCTCTGAACACTCAAGGGCACTCTCACGTTTTATTTTTCAGATAAGATGTCAGAAAGGTTTTGCTGTTTTAAAACCAAGTTGCTCAAATTTTGCAGGCCTTTCTCAGGTGCTGTGTTGGTTCATTTTTCATGTCACATAAAGCGTTATCTCGGAGAGGAGAAGTAGGACTCATGTGATCCCTCCCTCAAGTAATATTTGAGTCACTGTCAGGTGAAGCAGGGCTTTTTTAAGTTGCTTTCGGGACCAATATAAGTGGAACAGAGAGGGAGGAAGATTTAGGGTCACTGAAGAGAAAATCCTTCCAACACATAGTGCTGTCAGCAATGACATGTAAACATTCCATTATGGAAAATCGTGAGTTCTCCCATTACTGAGAGTACCCAAGCAGAGGCTGGATATACCCTCTGTCAGCAGTGTTGTGAAGAGGTTCTTCATTTGATCTGAGTGTGGACACAATGATTTGGAAGGAAGGTCATCTCTTAAATTCTGTGATTGTTATCATAGCCGTGAGACATCTGATGGCTTGAAATTGTTAGCAGTTTGAAACAGAAAGCAGGGGATTCATTTACTCACCAAGTATTTATGAAGCATCTACCATGTGTCAGGCACTGTTCTAGACACTGGAGACACAGTAAAGAACAAGACTGACAAGACACTCGGGGCACTTGTGTTCTAGGGGAGGCAGACAAGCGCTGAACTAATACGCAAATAAAGAAGACCGTTTCCTATTAAGATATGTGCTCTGAGGAACACACACCAGGGTGATGGGAGAGAAGGATTGGGGCAGGTAAGGGTGGGAATCTGTTTGAAATTAGGTTTTGAGGCAAAGTCTCTTTGAGAAGTTACCATGTGAGCTAAGACAGAACACAGAGGAAGTGTCTGCCCTGAGATGACTGGGGAAGAGCGTTTGAAGCAGAGAAGACCTGCCTGGAAGAGCAGGATGGGAACAAGCTTGGCAGGTTTGAGAAGTGAGCAGAAGGCTGAGTGAGAGGCCCAGAGGGACGCGTGTGGGGTGGAGTGGGCCTGGGTAGGGGCCAGATCTCACAGGACCTCCCCCAGGAGCTTAGCGTTACCCTGTCCAGTGAAGCCCCTGCAGGGCTTTCGGTTGAATGGCATGCTCTGGTTCACGTCTGTAGAAGATGACTGTGCATACTTTCTGGGGGATGAATCGTAGGGGCAAGGATGCAAGCAAAGAGGAGAAAAGGAAACTCCAGAGAAATGTGGTTTCACAGAAGCCAAGAGAAGAAAATGTCTCAAGAAGGAAAAAGTGGGCAGTAGTGTTGAAGACTGAGAAGTCAGTAGGAAAGTACCTGATGGCTTTGATGAGCAACTGTTTATGGGTGGTAGCTTGATAAACCCATTTACAGTGAGTTTAGGGGAAAATGGGGAGTAAGAGGACACGGGGAATAGAACCCATTCTTTCAGAACATGCTGGAAAAGAGTGCAAAGAATAGGAACGTATCCAGAGGGGAATAGGAAATCAAGGGACTGTTTCTAAGGTCGGGTTTTGCCAGCAACTTCTTTGTGCTGAAGGAAGGGCATCGACAGAGAGGCAGACGCTAGGGATGCTAGCCAAGGAGTGGGCTGTTGCAGAAGAGAGATCCTCGAAAGGACGCTGTGAATTGTTTTATGAAATTGAATTATTGAATTTCCATAATTGAATTATGGAAATGCATAATTTCATTATCTTTGATATTGATCAGTTTATTGTGATATTCTTGTGTTAGCTTGAACCATATGAAATTACCAGCATTCACACATTTTTGACCTACAAAAGCAGCACCATTATATAATTCTACCTACAGCAGAATTAGGATTTTCTCCCTTAGACACTTGAATTTGTGTCATCGGTTTTTATGATTCATGTACATTTTTAATGTGGAAACAACCTCAAACTTACCTAAAAGTTGCAATTACAGAAGAACATCCTCTCTCCCCAAACCATTTGAAAGTAAGTTTCAGACCTGATGTTCTCTCTCTCTCTCTCTCTCTCTCTCGCATTTGAGTGGGTATTTCCTGGAAATAAGAAGAACATTCTCCAACAAAATCACAATGCAATCTAGTAAAATCAGGAAATCAACATCAGTGCATTGCTACCAACGAATCCTCTAACCTCATTCAGGTTTTTGCCATTTGTCCCAATAATGTCCTTAATCACAAAAGGGTCTAGTTCAGTGCCGCCCGTTGTATTTAGTTGTCACTTTAATCTCTCCCGCTCTGGAACAGTTCCCTATTCTTCCTTGATTTTCATCTCCTTGCCCATGGATTTGGGTCTGTCATGATGATCTTCAGATTATGAGCCTCCAGCAGTGTGGTAGCCAGCCTTCAAATTGGGCCCCACCTCCTGTTATTCCCACCCTCGTGCAGTCTCCTCCCACGTGATACCACAGTTGATCTTTGTGACCCAGAGCATATAGAAGTGATTAAATTATGAAGTGATCCTGTTGCATCACTTGCTCTGTGGGAAGCCAGCTTCCATGTCATGAGCAGTTCTATGGATAGGCCAGCATGTCAACTGAAGCACCTAGCCAACAGCCAGTGAGAAACTGAGGACTGCCAACAATGTTGAATGAGCTTGGAAGTGGATTCTCCACCCCTAGTTAAACCTTGGGTTGACTGTCATCTTGGATGACTACTTCACTTCAATCTTGTTCAAGACCTTAAACCAGAATCACCTAATTAAGCCACTCCCAGATCCCTGACCCCCAGAAACTGTGACATAGTACACGTTTGTCGGCTTAAGGTACAAAATGAATATACACAGGAAGATCACAGAAGCGATGGTGGGTTCTTTCCATTGCATCCTAACAGATGGCACACAATTTCAATTTGTCCCATTACTGATGACCTTTATTTCCATCCCTTGGTTAAAAGAGGTATCTTTTGGACTTCTCCCCTGTGAAGTTGCTCTTTTTCCTTTTAATTGAGGAATATATTTGTGGAAGATACTTTCAAACTATGTACACTTCCCATTCTTTATCAAACTTACAATACAACTTTTTCAGTTATTTCTCTCAGTGTGAGATTGCAGCTTCCTAGTTTATTCATTGGGGAATAATCTGTTACACTCATTATTTATTTTGATGCTCAAATTGTCCCAAATTTCACCTGAGCCCCTTCAACCTGGCTCCTGTGTTCTTTTGACATGTCCTCATCATTCTTTGAACACGTCCCTTGATTTTTGGCACAAAATGTTCTAAGCTCATCATGTTCTTTGCCTGCCCCAGCCCTGAAAGCAGTCATTTCTCCAAGGATCCCTGGTTCTTTTTAGTGGAAAATGGTATTAAAGCCAAGGTCTGGGCACTAGGTGTGTCTGTTGCTATTGGGGGTGTTGCTGCTCCCAGGCCCACTCAAAAGACATGCACATATTTACATATGTATCTATGTAAATATGTATAGATAGACATATATGTATAAATACAGACTGCACAAATATACGTATGTGTATATATGAGCATATAGTACATATGTTTTTATGTATTAATCCAAATGCATATATTTGTAAATATAGCAAATTTAAATATACATATATTTAAATCTGTAAGTTCATACTGATATCTCTAATTGTAGGGTATCCAGAGTTTCTATCTTTTCTTCTCCCTTCCATGTTAGTGACTTCTTTCTTCAGTAGTGAGAAACTTGGCTTTTGTTACCCTTATTATATTTATTTATTTGATTAATCCCCTGATATCAGCCTTCCATCACCATTGCATTGCACCCCTCTCCCCACATGGATGCCCTCCATTCAGGCTCTGACTTCCATCGCAGAGGCACCCACCTCCATGAATACCCTCCTCATCCCCTTGGGCCCCAGGCCACCCCTCCGCGTGGATACCCACGCCTGCCTCTCCCTGCCCAGGCCCTGACATACTACCTCAGGCTGCCTCTGCACATGAATGCCCTCCTCACCCACTCAGGCCTTAACTCCCCTCTGTCTGTCCTCTGTAGGGACTTACCCTGCTTGGGCTCTGATTACCCTCTCCAAGCTGTCCCTCCCAGTGTGGGTGCCCTCTTTATGCCGCATGGGTTCAGACACCCCCCAGGCTGTTACAGGCTGCCTCTTCTTGCTCTGCCCCCTCTAATAGCTTTAAGGCTGACTTGTTCAACAGGGGAGGAAGGGGAAGAGTGGGGCTTTATGATTTTATAAAGGATGTCAGCTGAAAGGGCCATTCTGTTCTCCCACAGCTGAATTGTGAATTTCTTCTGTAGTAGTGGGTTCTAAATTTCTGATGACACCAGAATATCTTGGGAAACTTGTTGAAATACAAATCCCCAAGAAAACAAAAGACAACAATAAAAACAGGGAGCAACCAAAATGTCCCCAGAAAATGGTTAAATGACTATAGGGAGGCATTGGACTTTTAGTTACTCTTTAAATTTTCTACATACATACTTCTATTTATATTAATAATACTAACAGACTATGGGCCATGCATTATAATTTTGTATATTAAAAACATAATTAGCACTATTATTATTTTTTAAAAGATAAAAATTTCAGAATTTAAGACCCTGTTGGTAGAGATTCTGAGTCTGTACAACTGGGCTATGGCCTGAAAATCTATACTTTATGTAAAGTTCTCCATTTGGATGTAGTGATCAGCCAGGTTGGGGAGCCCCTGCTCCAGAGGAGTTCTCTCAGGAACTGTCTAAATATCCACTGGGCAGGTGCACCCAACACTCTGTCACAGATGAATATTGACAGAGATGAAGCCATAAGCCTGAGTCTTTCTAAAAACTCAGAACTGTTAGGTTTTCTTTTGAAGACTCATGATCCTACTGATACCTCCTTCCAAAACAACTCTGAAAAGATGTAGGTTAAGTATTCTTCAAAACTATCAAGGTCTGGGGTGCCTGGGTGTCTCAGGTTAAGTGTCCAACTCTTGACTTTGGTTCAGGTCATGATCTCAGGATTTGTGAGATCAAACCCCACCTCTGTGCTGATAGCACAGACCCTGCTTAGGATTCTCTCTCTCCCTCTCCCTTTGCCCCTCCCTCTCTCTCTTTATCTCTCTCAAAATAAATAAACTTAAAAAAAATTAAAAACTATTAAGGTCATCAAAGACAAGGAAAATCAACTGTCACTGCCACAAAGAACCTAAGGTAACATGACACCTAAATGTAATGTATCTTGAAAGGGACCTTAGAATAGAAAAGAGACATCAAGTAGAAACTAAGTATGGACTTTTAGTTAATAATAATGTGTCAAGATCAGTTCATTAATTGCAATAGATGTACCATACTAATGGAAGATGTTAATAGTAGGGGAAACTGGGTGTGGCTATGTTGGAACTCTTTGTATTCTGCACAATCATTGTACAAATTTGAAGAGGTTCTAAAATTAAAATTTTATTAGAGGAATGCCTTGGTGGCTTAGTTTGTTGAGCATCTAACTCTTGATTTTGGCTCAGGTCATGTTCTCACATTCCGTGGGGTTGAGCCCAGCATTGGGCTCTGCGCTGACAACATGGAGCCTGCTTGGGATTCTCTCTTCCTCTTTCTGCCCCTTCCCTGCTCACCAGCATGAGCTCGCTCTCTCTCTCTCTCTCTCTCTCTCTCTCAAAATAAATAAGCTCTAAAAAAAAAAGGTTTATTAGAGAAAAGATGCAGGATCAAAGAGATGTAACGATATGACATAGCAAACTCATTGATAGCATTTTGTAAATAGAAAAGGTAAAAATATCAGAGTGGGCGTGAAGAATAGAAGTTGGGTGTCATCACCTCTGTGAGGGAGAAAAGACACACGACCATTACTGTAACCCATTGGTCTGAGTTTCCAGGAGGGACCGGCCATTGCTGCTGCTCTTCTAGGAAACTTGAGGACAGAAGGGACAGATTGCTCTCAGAGGTCACGTAAGGTCAGATAGATGACTAGCTGCTCCAGAGTCTACACAGGCCGCACAAGGGAAAGGATGACTCTGGGAGGTGCAACTACACTCTTTGCCCTTTGAGAACAGCTGTTATGTTCTTAATGCGCAATCTGTCCCTTGTTAGCACAATAGCCTTAGTGCTGTGCAGGATAACCAGTCCCTGTTGCCTGTGGCTCAAAGCCAAGTGTCCTTTCATTATACAACTGAAACATTCAAGTTGTAGCCTGCAAAAACAATGCAGTCAAATACCGCCAGCCGCTCTTCCGATGTCTGAAACAGAAAAACTGCACTTCTTTTTATACTAAGATAGATAATATGCCCTACAAACAGGAGGGAAGCCATGCAGTTTATAAATTGCATCCTAAATTGGAAGCATCTTACCTATGTTAGGTCTGAAAATCATCCCGCTTCATTTCTCTAAACCCAAAAGTTCTTTGAAAAACACAAATGACATTTTTGTTTTATAGTTCTTGGAGAGAATGTACAGTGTTGTTCTGCCAGACCTCGGCCAATAAGAATATCGATGGCTGTGGCCGAAACATGAAAAGGACCACCATTGCCACTCACATATGTGCTTGTGGTAGACTGTTGCTTCTGTCTCCTCTGGTGGCAAACACGCATGCCCAACTATGTCCAACTGCTGGAAGCATCCCCTTCCTGCTAGGCCCTTCCAGGAATAGGGGTCACCTGGGAAGCCTGGCTGCCCGCCCCTTGGTAAAGCGAGAGAGAGCAGAGCCGCATGTGCTTTGCTCATTGGCTGGCTATGTTGGTCAGAGTTCAGGTGCAGAAAACATGATCCATTTTAGGTATATTAAACACAGAGTGATTCATTATAGGATTTTAAGTGACTTTCAGAATCACTGGAGGGCTGAAGAAGAAAACTCTAGACACAGCTTTTAGGAACAACTCCCCAAACCATATGGCAAACCCTCAGAATGGCTTCCACATTTGCCTTGATCAGGAAACTATCCCAAGTAGCTGCTGGGTGCAAAACCAGCCTCTTCAGCTCTAGTTAGGAAGCCATCACTGCTGTGGCCAGTCTGCAGAACCGATACCCTATGTCTTGTTTCCTTCCATATGCCCCCATTCTAAATCAAAGCCTCCTGTGAGTACAAGGTGGTGGGTAGAACCTAAATCACATTTTGAACCTGAACTGCAAGGGACTATGGGATTTATTTTCCCCCTGCTTTTCAGCCCCTGCACACTAGAAGGGGGTTTCAGGTAGATACTGGGGAATCTAAATGCTGTTATCTGCCACAGTCTGTCCCTGTAGCCACCCGTGGATCCATGCATACTCCTCTGTTATCAGCAGAACCCACTCCCTCCCCCACAAGTTACTGCATCTCATTCAAAGCCCAGGATCTCTGGGTTTTGTGCAGCTGTCTTCATCAGGTCCAGATAAGGCTTCTGTAATCTGCTGACCTATAAACAAAAAGACTACCTGTCTGTCCCAATATACAGTGCTTGCAAAGGAAAATAAAAAAACCCTCATTTAGAAAGGGAGAGCATTGGAAATGTCATTTTCACATTAGCAGTCATCACTCCCATCAGGCAAGAATGGTGAAGGCGCCTGGCTCAGGAAGCAGAGTGAGGTCCTTGGGCAGCCCTCTGGAAGGAATGCCTTGCCCGTTAAGCCCCATGACCCAAATCCAGCTGGGATACTAGCCTTCTCCCATCCACTGCAATGAAGTGTAGCTGATAGGCGGTGGTTTTTGATTGTCCTAACTCTGCTGGAACTACTGCTGCTATATAGGCACCGCCTAGGGAGCCAGCTGCAGATGAACCACAAGATTAAGGGTTCCGCCACCTGCTGCCGACTCCCCCTGAGTCTCTGCGTTGCTGAATAGCCTCCACATCTGGACATCTGCAGCATACAGCTGTCTCGGAGGAGACCGCGTCTTGATGGAGTAGATGCGGGCATCGAGCAGGAGTAGACTTTCCCCCAGAGCACAGCCCTAGGTGTCATGTCAGTGTCTACTTCAGCAGCAAGGACAGGATGGCCACGCAGGCAAGGACATACCAGATTTAGGGATCAGCCTCAGGGATAGATGAAAAATATTCTTTTTAAGATAACTATACCAAGTTGGTTCCAGGAAGAAGACAGCAACAACATAGTTTTAAACTCTCTGAATCCTCACAGAAAACAGAACAACTAGGTAGCAAGACCAAATACCCGTACGCATTTACCTCAAAACTATGTGATAAGGTGTCTCCAGAAATCCCTAAGTATAATAAGCAGGTGGTGGAGGTAACCCACCAACAGCCACCAGACCTGCATTATGTCAGCGTTTGTACAAGAGGAAGAAGTGGGGAGGGAACAGCAGGGTATCTGACACACCGGAATAGCCAACAGGAATGCACTGGAGAGGACTGCAGGCCCGTTTGAGCACAGCCGCTGAAAGCGGGATGTTTTACCCAGTTCAGTACTAGCTGAGTGCAGGGGCTTCTGGGTGGGTTCTGAAGGGAGCTGGGGCAGTCTGGGCTACATAAACCCTTGAAACCAAACAGCCAAAGGTCCCTCCCAGGGCAGGGGACCCATCTGACTCTCCAGGGACTCAAAATTGAGCAGGACCATGACAGACATGAAGGGAAGAGAGGAGGAGAGAAAGGAGAGAGGTGCGGGAGATCTCAGAAAGCAGTCTGCCGAGGTTTTAAATCCCTCACAAAGACAACCAAAGAAGTTCGGTCAAGTCAGTCAACCTCTCTTGAACCACACCTTCTAAAGGTTCAGGAAAACGAATTTTGTATAATGAGTATCAGAAAGGTATCAAGATCCAGTCCCATATGAAGTTACGAGGAGAACAGAAGAACACAGAGCAGGGATGTTTCCCTGCAGACCTTGCAGGAAGATGTCAGGAAAAGAGATTAAAACTGAAGCATGCTATTTCAAAATGATCTTAAAATACAAAACTTAAAAACTCAAAAAGAAATGAAGAAAAACAGGGGCGCCTGGGTGGCTCAGTCAGTTAAGTGTCTTTAGCTCAGGTCATGATCTCGTGATTCGTGAGTTCAAGCCCCATGTCAGGCTCTGTGCTGACAGCTCAGAGCCTGGAACCTGCTTGGGATTCTGTGTCTCCCTCTCTCTCTGACCCTCTCCCACTCGTACTCTGTCTCTCTCTCTAAAAAATGAATAAACATTAAAAAATTTTTTAAAAAAGAAATGAAGCAACACAAAGATTTAAGAGAAAGTGTCTATACTGGCAACAGGCAAAGATTTAACATGGATAATAGGAGTCCTGAAGAAGAAAAATAAAGCAAGAGAACAGAAAAAAAATACTAAAACTGTAATGGCAAAAAAGAACAAACCTTCTGAAATAAATAACTACTTAAAACTATATATTGAGAGAGCACACCATATACATGAGAATAGTAACCCAGAATGATACAATATAGTAAGTTAAACTAGACATTATTTTTTTTTAAGTATGAAATTTGTTGTCAAATTGGTTTCCATACAACACCCAGTGCTCATCCCAACAGGTGCCCTCCTTAATACCCATCACCCACCCTCCCCTCCCTCCCATCCCCCATCAACCCTCAGTTTGTTCTCAGTTTTTAAGAGTCTCTTATACTTTGGCTCCCTTCCCTCTCTAACCTCTTTTTTTTTCTTCCCCTCCCTCATGGGTTTCTGTTAAGTTTCTCAGGATCCACATAAGAGGGAAACCATATGGTATCTGTCTTTCTCTGTATGACTTATTTCACTTAGCATAACACTCTCCAGTTCCATCCATGTTGCTACAAAAGGCCAGATTTCATTCTTTCTCGTTGCCAGGTAGTATTCCATTGTGTATATAAACCACAATTTCTTTATCCATTCATCAGTTGATGGACATTTAGGCTCTTTCCATAATTTGGCTATTGTTGAGAGTGCTGCTATAAACATTGGGGTACAAGTGCCCTATGCATTAGCACTCTTGTATCCCTTGGGTAAATTCCTAGCAGTGCTATTGCTGGGTCATAGGGTAGATCTATTTTTACTTTTTTGAGGAAACTCCACACTGTTTTCCAGAGAGGCTGCACCAGTTTGCATTCCCACCAACAGTGCAAGAGGGTTCCCGTTTCTCCACATCCTCTCCAGCATCTATAGTCTCCTGATTTGTTCATTTTAGCCACTCTGACTGGCGTGAGGTGATATCTGAGTGTGGTTTTGATTTTAAACTAGACCTTAAAGGGGGAAAAAAAAAAAACCTTTAGACATCTAAATAAAAGGGAAGACTTCTAAGGGAAATAAAATTAGATTATCCTCATACTTTTTAGATGCAACACTTTATGTCAAAAAAATGGAGTAATATATTTAGGATTCTCAAGGAAAAAAAATGTGAACTGAGAATATTATTTTGAAATCTCTGAAGTATAAAAGCAGAGACAAA
This sequence comes from Panthera pardus, assembly GCF_024362965.1. NCBI lineage: Eukaryota > Metazoa > Chordata > Mammalia > Carnivora > Felidae > Panthera > Panthera pardus. The sequence continues at coordinate 52,618,133 of NW_026526732.1, read as the reverse complement.
GTGTTATCAACAAGTAAGAACTTGCTGTATGTACACATACAATGTTCCAGTAACAAGAAGAACCTCTAGTGCCCACTTTGTGGTCTTGAAATACCAGTTCATCACTAACAGGAACCAGGGCTCTGGGAGAAGTAGCTGATTCCAGGTCAGTGTACAAAAGGAATCTGGAACATGTTTGTCAATCCGGATAGCAAGAAAGCTATTAAAGATTACTGGGGTCATATCAAGAGGACTCAGGAGTGAACTTGAAGAGGCTCCCACTGGATAAAGATAGGATCATTTGAACTTCAATAATAATAATAATTGCAGTGGAATGGAACTCATCAAATATGTTTAAACTCATGAGTTTATAATTTTTTTTTTTTTTTTAATTCTGGTCACTTTGGAAGGATTATAGGGAACCATCATTATCTGGAAAACTAGAAAATAAAGGGAAAGAAGCATGTGACACTCTGAATCTTATGAATGGTACCACTGGATAACAAAATAAGAGGTGAGGGAAAGCATCCTTTAAAAAAAAAAAACAGTGTTAAATGAAAAAGAAATAGGATAATTAGCATTGGCAATCTCTAGTGAATTAACAGATGTAAGCATTTAGCATTATTGGCTGTTAACATGAAAAACGATAAACAGCTAGACAGTATGGGCCTCCTGATGAAACAACTCACCCACCTCCTATACTCTTGCCAAAGCAGATTCTCACCAAGCTTCTAGATGCAGTTGCTGACTTGCAGGAAATACAAAGGACAGAGGAACATTTTGAACTGCATTATGAATATGCAGTCAGCAAAATCCAGGCTGAGAGAAACCACAACCTGGATCCTTCAGCTAATTAATTGTTAGGAAAAGAAAGAGAATCTGTAGTTTAAAAATCATATCCCACTTTTGAAAACAGGCAAGATTAAACTATAGCCTAAGGCTGCCCATGTGAATGAAAAAGTCGTTTTTAAAAGTGCAAAGAAGTGATTGGTATAGAAGTCAGGGCAATGGCTGCTATGGTTGTGATAAAAATGGGGCACATGGAAGGAGCCCAGCTGCTGGAATTTCTGTTCCTTGACCTGGTGGTGTTCACCTTATAATATTGCTGTGTGTTTGTTTTGTGCAGTTTCCTGTATCTGTGTTTTATTTTACAATAAAAAGGTGAAATGCATTGATAATTCTGAAGCACAGTAGTTTGTCCATGGTAAATATTAGGGAAACATTGTTATTTTTTTATATTTAATTGACATTAATATATGGCAGTGATATAATGTAACCAAAAACTTTACCCTGACAAGCTTGTAAACAGCCTCTAAGGCCTTTATGTGTATTACATTGATTACTTTATATATAACAGTGTAAAAAGTCACACTTTAAGAGCAAGATGTTCCAACTGTATCTAAGAAGTAGTGTTTCGATATGTTGTCTAGATTTATTGGCTTCTTTACCCCAACCACTCATCAGCAATACTTTTGTTCCAGTATCTACACATTGTAAATGTCCACTAAATGGACACAGTAAAAATGAGTTCACATGGACTCATTTGAAGTACAAAACTTTGGATGGCGAGTAACTCGCTCTGTGAGTGTCGCACAAGATGAACAAATATTTCTAATACATTTCTAAACGAGTGGTGTCTTGCAATACGAGTCGTACACGACACTGAACGTAACACGATCACAACTGAGCCAGTGGTTCTTGACATTCACTTTGATATCCAAGTGCTTTGGATTACAGGCATGTTTCCAGAATGAATTATGCTCACAAACCGAGGTTTTACTGCATGTCATTTTATGGGGAGGGCCGAAATGTATGAATTGCCCTTTCCTCGGCATTATGTTTAAAGAATATATGTATATATATACATATATATGTATATATACACACACATATATGTATATATACACATATATATACATATATGTGTGTGTATATATATGTATATATATATACATACATATATATATTATATATTATATGTTATAATTATAATATATAATATATAATAGTTTAGTTAGTGTATATAAACATAAATATATATTGTATATAAGTATTTTATCTATATATGTAGCATGTCTGTGTGTAAACATACATTTGCTATTTTTTCATCTAGTGATCTGATGAGAAATGACAAATGAGTCTTCAAAACACAGGGTTTAGCAGCCTTAGACATTACACATGCATAACTTCCTTGAGATACATTAAGGTCATTGTGTTCTATAATTGTTCTGTGTTGTGGTTGCCTAAGCTTAGGCATAAAATCCTTCACTTTTGTGACACTGCAGTGCCCTTCTGGTTGGCCTGTCATTGTCATGGCTCCCTGACAGATTGAAGGCAGATGAGTGTCCGGGAAACACACAATAACAGTTTTACTGTCCTCGTGCTCTCTCCATTACCAAAATGCCACCTCCTTCTCTCCAATCACAACCTTAGTCTGCTCTGTGGAGTTGAGGTTCCTTATTGCTGAGCCTTTGAAGGGCCTCATTTACAGACAGCAGCCGGCATCTCTGGTTTGTGAGGTGGATACATCCTATGTTCCGCCATCACAGATTGTATTCTTCACTTCCTTCTCATCGCCCCTATTGCTTCTTCTATGGTGGGTTGTTTAGAGACTGGCATTATTGTCATCTTCTCTTGAAGGAATTTTAACCTGCCTGTGAGATTTCTAACCTCCCTTTCAGGGTTTCTGCTAAAGGACAGTCCAATCATCTTGTCATAATAGCACCTATTAAAAGGATTTGGAAATGTTTGTACATAAAGAAATCAGATTTGTTCACTATTCTGTGTCATGTTCATTAGCTGTCAATGGCATAGGCCGAAATGATTGGACTTTGTTAGGGATCATGTGTTAGAGTCATAGCATTTTGTGTGTTAATATAGACTTGCTGTCTTTTAGTAGGAATAAAAAGGAAATTAAGTTTTCTTTACCTTGATAATGGTTAGAATGTCACCAGCAGCTAATAACATGGTTTAATTTCCCAGTACATGGGTTAAGCGCTTGCCCCTGAAGCCTGTCACCTTTATTCTATCTACCCAAAGACATGTGAAAATGTCCTGGAGGGGCAAGGCAGCAGATAATGTGAGTGCTTACCTATATTTCCCATGTTGAACTTGGCATGACAGGTATGTCAAAGTGAGTATAGGCAGTGCCTGCTTTCTTGGATCCCAGACTACAGGGGTCTGTTTTGCTTTTTGTTTTATTAGAGGTGATTTGAAGATTGACACGTTCCTCTTGATTTCAGCCTAGTAACTTTGTTCATCTCTGAGTCACTGTTTCCTCACCTCTAAAGAAGAATAAGGACCCACCCCTTCTGCCTCACCAGTGTTTTTTGAGCAACTTGATAGCTTTATACCCCACTGGAAAGCACTCCAACTTCCTTTCAGTTTGTCCATTTATAGAGTATCTGAAGAAAGGAATTTAAGAGCAATCTTCTGATGGGAAATCTATCATTTCCCACCATCCTGTCAAATGACAGCTTCCCTATCATTTCAGATAATTCAAAACACACTAAATTCATGTTCTGAACTTAGAAACCCAAGGTAAAATCTGATTCCGTAACCAGACATCATTCATTCATTCAATGAATAATTATTGAGCACTTACTGTATGCCAGGTGCTCTTCTGGGCATTGAAATTAAAGAGGTGATCAAAATGGGGGTTACATTCCTAGTAAGTATATAAATATATAAATAAAAGATCAGAAAGTGATAAATGCTATAGATATATTAGGATAATGGGCTTAGAAAGACATAAAAGAACCCAAAATTCATGAGGAAAAATAGGAAAGAGATTCTAAAACAGTCTGACCAAAAGAACTTTCTGTGGTGATGGAAATAATTCTATATCTGCGCTATGTAAAACAGTGGCCATTAGCTGCATGTGGCTATCAGGCACTTGAAATGTGACCAGTGCTACTAAGGAACTACTTTTAAAGTTTATTTAATTTCAATTAAGTTTAAGTAGCCACATGTGGCTAACGGCCGCCATATTGGACAGGTGCAGTTCGAGAGCTATGTTTTGGAGTTAGGTGTCTATACTTAAGCACAGAATGTGGTGTCTGTACTTATGCACAGAATGTGAGCAATATGCAATGTTCTCTAGATTTTTAATGTGATAAAGCAAACACATTCTCACTCTATCATTTTGGTAAAATAGATTCATGACTAGGCTTCAATATATGAGTACTTTACTGGAAAGATACAAGCAATCTAATAAGACAGCTAAAGAGAAGCAATGGACGATTATATATATATATATATATATATATATATATATATATATTTATATATTTGTGGATATATATGTGTGGATGCCATATATAGATATATCTAGATATATCTATATATGGCATCCACACACTGAAGGCTAAAGGCTCTGAGGAGTATTAAAGGCTATAAAGAGAGATTTATTTCACGGTGATGTGTACTATAGACCCCTCTGCTGGTTATGTGATAAAGGCTAGTATTTTCTAATAGAAATTCTAAAACCTGCAGAAAGACAAATAGACCAATAATCAAGGGCTGGTACTATTAAGGCATTTGCTGAGGTTTTGTTCCTCTGAGACCAGAGCATCTGATCAATTTTGAATCTGCTCTTGTTATGGTTTTCCTCAGAAAGCAGAGGAAATTATGAAAGAAATGACCTAATGCCCATTATCTGTAAGTAAAGGGGTTGGTCAAGATCTTTTGTAAGGTCCTCTTTAGATCTAGTAGTCTTTTGATACTGTGACTCAGTTATGACCAACAAAGAATCATTTGGTAATGTGAAAGAAAGAACCTTGGGGGAAAAAATCTTGAAGTTTGTGGTAGCAACAGAAGGGAAAGATACTTTGTGACCAGAACCATTACTAAATTTTCTGGAAATGTCAGATGGTGTTTGATGTATGCCAGAATGCTAATCATATGCAAAAGTATCACATATATAATACTATTTAAATTATACAAATGCTGTCCAGTTTTTCAATCACCAGCCACAAATTATCATGACATCACTAAATTCAGAAGATGTTTCCATCTGACCAATTAAATGTTTTCTTGTCAGATCAACATGTTTATTGACTATTCAATATGTGTTAGAAAAAAGCCTCAACAGGAATTGAACTTTAAAAGGGACTTAGGGGCACCTGGGTGGTTTAGTTGGTTAAGCGTCCAACTTGGGGTCAGGTTCGAGCCCTGCATCAGGCTCTGTGCTGACAGCTCAGAGCCTGGAGCCTGCTTCGGATTCTGTGTCCCTCTCTTGTTCTGCCCTCTCCCACTCATTCTCTCTCTCTCTCTCTCTCTCTCTCTCTTTCAATCTCTCTCTCTCTCTCTCTCTCTCTCTCAAGAATAAATAAAATTTAAAAAAAAATTTAAGGGACTCAAACATTAGTTCTGCATGCAAGTGTAAGATACAGTTGTTATCAGACATGGTCGTATTATAACCAAGCAAGTAATACAACATTTAAGAAAGAGCATGAGGGCGCCTGCGTGGCTCAGTCGGTTACGTGGCCGACTTCGGCTCAGATCATGATCTCAAGGTTCGTGAGTTCGAGCCCCACGTTGGGCTCTTTGCTGACCGCTTGGAGCCTGCTTTGGATTCTGTTTCTCCCTTTCTCTCTGCCCCTACCCCACTTGCAATCTCTCTCTCTCCCACTCTCTCTCTCAAACATAAATAAACATTAATTTTTTTTTTAGAAAGAGTATTAAAGGGCACCAAAGAAAGCATTTTCCTTAAAAACACGTGGTGTGTCTTATGAACTTCTGCCTGAAGTGTTTCTCTTCTGTGAATGGGAACTGCAGTTAAGGCTAAATGTCATCAATCCTTGGTGTTTGAGCGCACTGAGCAATGTGGGTTAAGTAGCCCACAAATGAACGGGCAAATATATTATTTTAAATAAGACTTTAACATTCCTTGAGGGGAAATACAGAGCTTTTCTTGAGGATGGAACTAGGTCCTGTAGATAAAAAGAAATGAGCCTGCAAATTTGTAATTATAATATTTTATCTCCAGAAATACTGCTGGCATTTGAATTAGGGGCAGTAGGTTTTATCCCTTTGGGGGCTGTGAGGAGAAGTTGAAAAAAAAAATTCCCTGTGTTTATGGCCAGGAGGGAAAAGTGGAACCATTTTCTCCACCATGAAAATGCAATAAAAGGCCAACTCTCTCTACTGGAATGAATAAAAGAAAGTAGTTTCACAATTTCCACATCATTTGGTGTTTAAATACTGGTCTTTTCATCTAGAAACAGATGGCATCGAAGCTAATAAAAAGACTATTCTGTGTAGTATTGAGAGCATTATTGGGTATTCTGTCTCTTTCCAGTACCCTCAGAGACAAGGTGCTGATCGGCAGCCCCTTGTGAGGGTCTTGGAGGTTTTTATATTTCTTTCCCACCTTGGAAATGTGTAAGCCAATGGTGAAATCAGACGTGTTCCTCATCAGGAAATGTGTGGTGCATCTGATATTACTGCTTGTATCTTGCAATTAGACGTCAAATTAGGGTTCTCGATGGAAGGTTAGCACGGTATATATTTGAAAGGAGAATTCTTGTTTAAACGTGTTCAGTACTGCTGACCGACCACAAGTAAGATCTTATTTAGCATTTTAGATCCATTCTGGTCTCCTTAGACCAGAGTCTCAAACTTTAGTGAGTGTCAGAATCCCTGGAAGGCTTGTTAAACATCTTTGCTAGGCCCCACCTTCGGAGATTCTGATTCAGTAGGTCTGGAGGAGGACGTGAGAGTTTGTATCTCTAACAAGTTCCCAGATGATGCTAGTGCTCCTGGTCTGGGGACCACACTTGGAGAACCACTGCCTTAAGACCATGGGGAGCTTCTTGAGACTGGCTTCTTGATGGCCAAGTAAAATGAAGAAACAAAAGTGTTTTGTGTGTTTCTGTTTCTCCTTCCTCATTTTTCTGATTATGCCAACAATATTGGGTATGTCTTAAGCTTCTTCATTATCATTTTGTTGGGGTTTTTTTCCACCATTTTGGCCTTGTATTTTATTATTTAGAAATTTCCAGCAGAACTATCATTAACTATCTTTGTCAGGAGATGCCTATGAGAATCTAAATTGGAAACAGGGACAGGCAGGCCTGTCAGCTCTTCCTACAAAACCACACAACACAGGAACAATAACCAGCCAGGCCTCGAGGTACAAGGTGATCAACCACCCAAGGTATAGTCCAGTAGCCTCCATGTGCTGATTTAGGTAAACAACAAAAACTTTGCAGATGTAGATTTTTTTTAAAAAAAATTTTTTAATGTTTGTTTATTTTTGAAAGACACAGAATCTAAGCAACCTCCAGGCTCTGAGCTGTCAACACAGAGCCCGATGTGGGGTTCAAACTCACGAACCATGAGATCATGACCTGAGCTAAAGTCAGACGCTTAACCTACTGAGCCACCCAGGTGCCCCGTAAATCCAATTTCGTGTACTCGTCCACAGCAGCCAAGCTACCAGGCACTTTGACTAGTTATGAGCTAGGAAATGGACTGAATTCAGTTTGAAACAATTCAACAGACCCTACGGGGGGGGGGGGGGGGGGGGGTTGGGACTGGCAGGGGTGGGAGGGACTTGACTGGGGTCAAGTCCTTGAGGACGCCCTTCCCTCACTGGGACGTCTTCAGTGTTTCCTTGTCCCTGCTGTCACCAACAGGGGACGATGTGTGTAAAGGCTCAATCAAGCCCTTGCTAGAGAGCAGTTGTTGGCTAACAGCAGGATGGATCCACATGTCAGCAAGCAGAATCCGTCCACATGACTGGGACAGGCTGTACCCTGTGTCCCTGAAGTCCAGATGGGGGTCCCAGCCTAAGCATGCTTGAAAGGACCCTTCACCCCCAAAACCCTCACTACCTGTTGCTCTATGTGCAAAGTCCTCACTACCTGGTACATGCTCCCAAGTGGAGATTTGGTTCAGCTTGGAGCCTGGCTCACACCCGCTCTTCCCCTGCAGGACCCTTTGACCACGACCGTAGCCCCCAGGACCTGTCACAACCTAGCCTGACATCCAGTCCAGCCTCCCATGCTACTGCATTCACCATTCTTGTCTAAGAGACAGGCTGTCTGCCTGCAGGCCAGAAGGGTGGGCCCTGTCTGTGCCTCCAGTAGGCTTCCAGGCTCTCCTATTTGAGGAACTAGATTTCCATACCACTCATGGTTTTATTTCACAGATCATGGTGGTGAGTTTAGGATTTCTAGTCCTTGCATGGTTACCATACATGTCCTGACACCTTCTTGTTTTTTCAGGTCCGAAACATCTCCCCCGACATACCCTGGTTGTTTTAAACCCTAAATGACCCTTCTAAGAGCAACAGTGGATTCAGAGGATGCGGGCCACATGTGCTGAGCAAGTCCCCACTACTTTGGTTGCTTCAAAAAAACAGGGCTTCGGGGCACCTGGGTGGCTCAGTCGGTTAGGTGTACGACTTCAGCTCAGGTCATGATCTCGCAGTCTGTGGGTTCGGGCCCTGCACTGGGCACTATGCTGACAGCTTAGAGCCTAGAGCCTGCTTCAGTTTCTGTGTCTCCTCCTCTCTCTGCCCCTCCCATGCTCGCACTGTGTCTCTCTATCTCTTTTAAAGGTAAATAAACATCAAAAACAAACAAACAAAAAACAGGGGTTCTACGATATCCCCAATTCACTTTTACTCAGAAGAGAAGTGTCCCCAGCATCAAGGCACAAAGACAGCAGTCACTTGGGGCCAAATGACAATGAGAATGACCAGCGACCTTCATGAGGTCTGAGGCAGAGTCACTGGGGAAGACAAATTCATTTTGGCATGGACAGGCATCAGAAGGAAGGCTCAATACCGGGATCTCCCTTTGGGCCCTAGCAGTCCTCAGAATAGAAAGAGACTTTGAATCTAGAAGCACAAAAAAGACAAAGGCAATAGTTAATGCATTTTCTGACTCCCTACTTGTTTTGACACCAGAGTGAGGTAGCGTTGGAGCCCTAAACCCACGTGCCACTCAATCTGATACCATTTCAGGCTGATGTTTGGCATTTCATATTGAGTGTTTGTAATAGTGCCCATTACTCTATGCTGCAGTGAAGCAGTGTACCAAGAAGTAGGGTGAGGACTCCTGACCGATTTACTGGCAAGAAAGCAAAGGCACTGGGTAGAAGTGGCTGGTCTGTGACCCTTATCACAGTTGTCCGGGCCCTACATCCATGGGCAGTTGGCAGGCCCTGGTGCTGTTACCTCCCACAGCCTGCCCACCTGTATATTCAGCTGAGGCCTCTGAAGGATAAAACAATTACTTGGTCACTTGGCATGTCCCCTTTCTCTCTCTCTTTTTTTTAATATGAAATTTATTGGCAAATTGGTTTCCATACAACACCCAGTGCTCATCCCAATAGGTGCCCTCCTCAGTGCCCATCACCCACTTTCCCCTTCCTCCCACCCCCCATCAACCTTCAGTTTATTCTCAGTCTTTAAGAGTCTCTTAAGGTTTGCCTCCTTCCCTCTTTGTAACTTGCTTTCCCCTTCTCCTCCCCCATGGTCTTCTGTTAAGTTTCTCAGGATCCACATAAGAGTGAAAACATATGGTATCTGTCTTTCTCTGTATGACTTATTTCACTTAGCATAACACTCTCCATTTCCATCCATGTTGCTACAAAGAGCCATATTTCATTATTTCTCATTGCCAAGTAGTATTTCATTGTGTATATAAACCACAATTTCTTCATACATCTGTTGATGGACATTTAGGCTCTTTCCATCATTTGCCTATTGTTGAAAGTGCTGCTATAAACATTGGGGTACAAGTGCCCCTATGCATCAGCACTCCGTATCCCTTGGGTAAATTCCTAGCAGTGCTATTGCTGGGTCATAGGGTAGATCTATTTTTAATTTTTTGAGGAACCTCCACACTGTTTTCCAGAGTGGCTGCACCAGTTTGCATTCCCACCAACAGTGCAAGAGGGTTCCCACCCTTTCTCAACTCATTAAGGTTTAGTGCTCAGACTAGGGATGTCTGGTGTGATTCCTGCCAGAGAGGTGTTTGTTAATGCACAAAGGGTTCTGGGCAAAGATCCGGCTTCAAAGACAGGACAGAAACCAGTAGTCCCATTTTTAAATTGACTTTAAGCATTTCATCTTAAAATGGAGAGTATAATCCCAATGCTTCCTGCCTTCCAGGATGAGTGTGAAAATTAAGATTTGAGAAGAGAAAGAGACTAGACAGGTATAGATGGTGTGGTTCAAGAGTAGTTGCTGTGGCTGGTGCTTTGATGACAATCTCTAGAAACCCTGGTGGAGTCTCCATTTTTAAAATGGTTCAGGTTTAAAAGGTTTGACCCTGAATATTATCACCCACTAAAGAATTGTAGCATTTCAGTTTGACTTATGTAAATGACTGTAGAGTTGCTGTGCTTTTGTGAGGGAAGATTGAGGAGAATAGTTCACATATTAATCATCCTAATTGTTCATCATTGTAATATGTTATCCACAGACATTAGAAGAACTGTAATTTGTGTATTTTGAAGAACGCACTGAAACCAGGCTGGAGGACAGATTGAGATTCAGATGTCTCAGGACTCTTTCACCTTGGTCTTTCATTTTTTTAACTTTGTGTAAAGCATTTTCCTTTGGTTTTTACTTCAATAAGGTTACGTTCTAAGATTGTGTGAAATTATTTAAGTGCTTTGAAAAAAGGGGAGTGTTTGACAAATGATATACCAGATTTGAATTGAAATACATTTACCTTGAAGTGAAAACCATTGAGGTTGGCTTCCAGAAAGAATATTCCACCTCCAGTTATATTTTATTTTAATGTAATTTAATGCATCTCCAGCCGTGGCAGTATGTGTAAAGGCAAAGCACAGTGAGCTTTGCTTTCTGGGTAAGAAAGACCCACATTTGATTGAAATGTATCCTTTGAGGATGGGGGCATTACAGTACAGCTCCTGTCTTCCACTGTGTCTGCACTTCCAAATGTCTCTTGAAATGCTGACGTTCCTAGTACAGACCTAGCTGGGGCTGAGGCCCAATTCTGCTTCTGATGGTAGGGAATCTCCCCCCTGCTTCAGGGGTCCCAGCTAACGCATCCAGGATGCCTTCCTGATGCCTCTGCTACAAGGAGTAAGGCTAGGTCCCAGCCCAGCACAGTAGATTCTTCAGATCTTGTCTCTGTGTTATTTTGGTTCCCTGGCAGAAGAAGTACCCCCCACCCCACAGGGCCAGCCCTGGGCTAAGTCCCTCACAACAACATTTTAGGTTTTTTTTTTTCAATGTTTATTTATTCTGAGAGAGAGAGGGGGCGTGGAGGGGAGAGAGAGGGAGGGACACAGAATCCGAAGCAGGCTCCAGGCTCTGAGCTGTCAGCATAGAGCCCGATGTGGGGCCCAAACCCACGAACTGCAAGATTATGACCAGAGCTGAACTTGGGCGTTTAACCGACTGAGCCACCCAGATGCCCCAACAACATTTTAGTTTACTATCGTCCCCATCAGTAGCCCCCTTCTTGACCTTTCTTTCACACTCTACACACATGCTCACTCTGCATCACACCTGACTTGGTTGACTCATCCTTTGAGGGCCTGCTCTCAGCTAAGGATGCAATGACTAGTGGGTGCTCAGCCTTCAATGAGTAAAGGTTGTGTCAGATACCACGCTGCATTTTGACAAGGCTTTTCTGGAGACAGCACCTTCCCCAATGGATAGATGGAAATTTCAAGCATTAAGTTAGGCTAGGTGGATGGGAATGGAGGGATATTTTTGGATGAAGAGATTCTTGTGTGCTTTTCCATGCCCCAGAAAGGAAGGAAGCTGCCTGTTACAGATCCAAAATCTCTCATCAGAAGCCTGAGGCCAGATGTGTTTCAGAATTCAGAATTTTGGACTTGTTAGCATAACAAGATGGTACATCCCCAGTGTGATCTGAGGACTTGTCTGATAATTAAACACATTAATATTCACATGAAGTGGGATCAGTATTGTTGGTTCAGGTTAGATGTGCCACCAAATGAATTTCAATTGGGTCAAGTTTTACCACCAACGTGACATTTGGTTATTAAAACTTGTAGGATTTCAGAATTGCAGATAAGGAATTACTATGCACCTGTAACCATTAACAATAGTTCACATTTACTGAGCACTTACAGTTTGCCAGGCATTATGCTAAGTGAGCACATTATACATATAAACTTATTTGCTCTTCTTATCAATGTAAGGAAGAAATTAGTATCCCTTTACTGATTCCTACTAAATCTTCCTTTAAAAACTGTTGATGACTGTTAGAACAAATAAATGAACTCAATAAAGTTTCAGGGTTACAAAATTAATATACAAAAAAAAAAGTTCGGTTCCTATCGTGTGTCAAGGAACAAAAAATTTATAGCCCCCACCTAAAGTTACTCTAGTCGAGTGAAGGAGGCAGATGGGTGCACAGACATAGGTGTACCTGGGGCACAGGAACAGAGAAAGGTACCCATCTAGCCTGCGCTTCAGGGAAGGCTCCCTGGGCAAGCTCTGGCCCAGCTCTGTCCTCTGGGCAAGGGAGGAAGCCAGCCCAGGGGAGGGGACAGGGGAGATCACCACCACCACTTATTATTAAGTCTGCATGTTCAAGGTCAGTGGCTCTTGAATGCTTTGTAGTCATAGCTCCCTGTGGTTCCTTTATTTTCTTTAATGTAGCCATGTCTCCTCTTCTCTTCTATAGAACACCTATCTCAGCTTTCTCACAAGACAACATCTATGAAGTACAGCCTCCAAGGGTAGACAGAAAATCTACAGAGATCTTCCAAGCCCACATCCAGGCCAGTCAAGGTATCATGCAGCCTCTTGGAAAGGAAGATACTTCCATGTACCGAGAATACATCAGGAACCGCTACCTGTGAAGAGAAAACAGGTCCCCCCATGAATTTGCCTACATTGTAATCTGTTTTATCTCCTCTTAAAACATTAATTTCCCGGGAGTCCTTTACATCTGAAAGTTTTTCCTCTTTTTGTAACTGGTGAACTACAAATTACAGGAAATAAAGAAATGCTTAAATATTTTGCTGTCAATGCCTTTGCTTTATTTTAGAAATACTTCTATAAATGCAGTCAATATAGGGACACCTGGGTGTCTCAGTCGATTGAGCGTCCAACTTGGGCCAGGTCATGATCTCACATTTACGGGTTCAAGCCCCATAGTCGGCCCTGTGCTGCCAGCTCAGAGCCTGGAGCCTGCTTTGGATTCTGTGTCTCCCTGTCTCTCTGCCTTCCCCCTGCTTGAGCTCTCTCTGTCTCTCAAAAAATAAAATAAAAAATGTTAAAAAATTTTTCTTTAAATAATAAAAAAATTAAAAAAAAAAAAGAAATGCAGTCAATATAGTATCACACCATAATTAAGAAATTAACAGGTATTTGTTGAGTATCTGCTGTGTGCTAGGCACTATGGTAGAGTCTGGGAGTATCACAGTAAGGAAAACAGGCCAAAAAACCCATCTCTCATGTAAAATGAGGTCAGATTATTTTTCTTTGTAGTTAACATATTTTTTTATGTATTCTGACTTTGTTAGCTTTGTGTTTTGATAAAAAAATTGTATGTTAACTTTGTGTTTTTTGAAAGCTCTTGTCCTTAGGAACTAAACAGTGAAATATTTATGGATAAAGGGACAGGATGTCAACAAAGTGCCCTCCAATGGTTCAGGAAAAAAGAACAAATGGAGCAAAATCTTAACAATCAGTGAATCTGGGAAAGAGTAAATGGCATTTTTTGAACAATTCCTGTAATTTTTCCATAAATATGAAATGATATCCAAATAAAACATTAAAAATGAGTTTCCCTGCATAACTTTTGTGGTGTGCAGTTGTGTTGCCCAGTGTGACCTTTGGTGTCCAGTCGGGTGACTTGTCACGTGCACATGGCTTGTTCTCTGTATAGTCAAACGTAACATGGACAACTTCCTGCATTTTCCGACAGTTTAACACAAATGGTGTGATCTCATTACACCTATGCTTGGTTGATAAGTTGTCTCAGTTCTCCCTTCTCATAAATAAAATAGGGAAGAAAACCAAGCTGTCTAATGAGAGAAGGAAAACTGACTGTCTAAATGACTTTTAAGGTGTCTCCAACCCTGAGATGCTGGAATTCTGTGGAAGGTTCTACACTGCAGGGAAAAAGCCCCTAACTAGCAGACACTTTGAGTCGATGTCATCATAAAACCAGGATTAGAGAGTGACAACAGGCAACAGAAAATTTGTATTGGCGTAGTTTTATTACCTACCCCGATAGCTTGCTGCTGCATGTAGGAGGTCACCTGAGTCTTCCCAAGTCAAAAAATATTACCAAATTCCTTAAGAAATGTAAAGTTCAACCACTGACCTTAATTTTTAACATGACTTCTTGGAGATCTATCTCCTTATGATGAGAATACAGTCCTCGTGAAGATCTGGAATCAAAGTCTTCTTTCCTAACCTTCTTTAGCTGTGAAGTAAGGCTAAGAATGCCTACTTTGTCGATGTGGAGTTTAGAGGTAATGTATGTGAAGCATGTAGCCACGGTTCCTGGCCTGTAAATGAGGCTCAGTAAATGGATAGTTGCTGTGATGCAGTAGGGGTGGCTGGTGATGGTGGCCGTGCAGACAGTGTTCTCAGCGTAAGGCAGCTGCTTAAACATGATTAACATGATTTTTAACATAACAGATTAACATTATTTTGACATAACAAAGACGGTACCGAACTATTGATTTTGACATTAATTCAGATTACTTCAACTCTAGCTGTACAAGGGAGACCTTACAAATTGATAGCAAAGTAGACGTAACATTAAACCTCTGGAAAGAGGTTCATGACCCCAAGGAGCACGTAAATGAAGTGAACACACATACGGAGACACTAAAAAGCTAATATGTGAAAGAAAGTGTAGTGGCTGCTCTAATTTTTAGACCCAAAGAAAAGAAACACATACTGGTGAAGAGCATGAGCTGTGACTCCTATCACTTATAAGTAATCCCCAAGCCTCAATGTTGTCATCTAGTATAGAGCGTGGTTGAAAGAAATAAGAGAATACCTATAAAGCATTGGGCGTAGTATCTATCACATGGTAAATGTTCAGTAAATGTAGCTTGATAAGATCACTGATAATGTGTATTCGCCACCACCTGCCAACCTGGTGGCCGAGCATCCTCTCAGAGCGAGACCATGTATCCACTCTCCCCATGCCATAGTCACTAAGACAGGAGAAGCCTTCCTACTTCCGCCTGGCATTGTCGATTTTAATTCTTTAAATCAAGCAGTATGAATGAGCCTTGAAACACAGTAGATCATAAATTGAAATATCAGCAAAGAATGATGACATTCTATGAAATAAAATCTTGTTGACCGTATTATCCCACCCAAGAGCAAACCAAAAACATTCACATTAAAATTCAGTGTGAACTTCTTAGGAGTGGTAGCGGGAGACATGCTCTCTTAAAGCCACTTTGTATCCGTCTAGACACCACAGTAGTGGAAGCTATGTCTTACTTTGTCAAACTGAGAGATGCTTTTGATCTTGGTTGAGCTTTTCCAGCTTATATGGCTGCTGTCGTGCTGTTGAGAAGGCTGGAAGCATCAACTGCAAAAATGATCCAGCATGAAAAATCATTCTTTCATCGTGAGGCAAAATCCCTCTGACTGTTACCTGTCCTCAGAAGAGTATGATTTTAGATGTTGTGGATCCAAATTGAAATTATATTATGTGACTTCCATTTCTCCATAAAAAAAAAAAACAAAAAAACAACTGTCAGAATTCAAATAGATTTTATTCTTCTCTTATATGTGAATAAATCAGTTGCCACTCGAAGATGAGATTCCAACTTTGTTGGATTTCGGCAGGTGGAGAGTTTGAAAATCATACTGTATCTTATTATATGTTTCACAGTTAAGCTTTTGTCCCCAACTCCGTGAGTTTTCTCCTTCCTAGAATTTGCCGCATACTGAGTCAGAAGTGTTTTCTCCTTTTGGGAAACGATGTGCCTTACAGTCGTCCTCACACGTGCCGTTGGGGCTGGCTGGTCAGAATAAATTGCTCAGAGTAGCCAGCGAAGGCAAAGCTGGCCTCTCATCCCAACCATGTTTTTCTTGCAAGTCACGTTTTGCTTTTTTAAAATCGATCTAAAGATTCATTCCCTTTTTTCTGGTTTGCCCCCCTGGCATGTTTTATTTGTTCTTGCTGAGATCTGTACTGCCTCTCAGAATCTCTCCTGCCTGACAAACAATGGGGCTAACTGATTATTATTATGGCTAAATGAATCCTTTACTGAAGGAAAAATGATCTATTTTTACCTCTTTATTGAGACTTAATTCACTCCCATTGCAAGAGGTGATGGATCACTCTGGAAACTGCACGTGTTCTAACGTGCTCCTAGTGAAGATCAGGTCTGCACGCACAAGAGCAGCTTTCTCCAAAACACTCTTGAGTCCCCTTTTCATTTTCACAAGCTGGAGGGTCATTTACTAACAAAGAACAGTAAGCTACCATTTAACTCTTGCTACCCACACACAAAATATTTTGTGGGTTCATTTCTTTAGTCCGTTCATCTGAGTGGACTCCAATGTAATTGCCATCCAACTGATAAATAAAAACTAGTTCTGAACTGATTCTCTGTAATTGAAGAAGACTTTTCATAAATAAAATCACAAAACTAAACCACTTGTATTAGTTTATAGAGAAAAAAAAAAAAGGACTCAGTAAATGTAGGATTTGCTAAACTAGGCAGCAGCCAAGATGCTGATCAAAGCAAGAGAAACATGGCATGATTGTTGGTGGGAATGCAAGCTGGCACAGCCACTCTGGAAAACAGTATGGAGGTTCCTCAAAAAATTAAAAATAGAACTACCCTACGACCCAGCAATTGCACTACTAGGCATTTATCCAAGGGATACAGGTGTGCTGTTTCAAAGGGGCACGTGCACCCCAATGTTTATAGCAGCACTATCAACAATAGCCAAAGTATGGAAAGAGCCCAAATGTCCACCGATGGATGAATGGATAAAGAAGATGTGGTATATACATACAATGGAGTATTATTTGGCAATCAAAAGGAATGAAATCTTGCCATTTGCAACTACGTGGATGGAACTGGAGGGTATTATGCTAAGCGAAATTAGAGAAAGACAAATATCATATGACATCAATCACATGAGGACTTTAAGAGACAAAACAGATGAACATAAGGAAGGGAAACAAAAATAATAAAAACAGGGAGGGGACAAAACAGAAGAGACTCATAAATATGGAGAACAAACTGAGGGTTACTGGAGGGGGTGTGGGAGGGGGGATGGGCTTAATGGGTAAGGGACATTAAGGAATCTCCTCCTGAAATCATTGTTGCACTATATGCTAATTTAAATTTAAAAAAATTAAATTAAAAAAAAAAAAGAAACATGGCATGGCTGACCAGAAGAAGGTCACAAATCCTGTTGCCCCAAGGTTAGTTACAGAAACAAGGGAAGTGCCACCATCTGCACTTTCTTTGCTGCTGAAAGGTAAATCATTTCAGCACTCCCCCCAGTAACCATTTTTCCTTTTACAGTGGGAATTATAATTTAAATACAAAATTGTCTTCTCTTCCCTTGTCCCTCTCCTCACCCATCAATCATTATACTTAGGAGGTGATTAGGCTGATGATAAAATTTACCATCTCATCCCAAAGTGGCAGATTATCTAAGATGGGCATATCCCAAAGATCCAGCAGTCAGGGAACAGTAGTGTCATGACATCATCTCTGGTGACTATAGTTGGATGGGATTCTGGATGATTTCCCCTGGGGAGGGAATATGTAGGGATCTCTAGCTTATGTTAGAAGACACTTCCGGAAGTGTATAGGGGGAGGAAGAAGGTGTGTGTGTGTGCTGGACAGCTAGGGTTCAAGTGTGTGCCTATTTATACCCTCTTCTGTGGAGTGCCTTTCCACTCCTCCCACTATGATCCTTCCCTCTGACCCAGAGTCGTCGGGGCAGGGCAGGAGAGTAAGAAGAAATTGCTCTCCTCTGCTCCTTTTTTTCTTGAATTTGTTGAGCATCAGTAGTATGCTTGGAACCAAGCTAGCTGCTGGAGTTTAATGAGTTAAGGGTGAAGAAGATTGTTCCTTGCCCTGAGGAGCCTGCAGCATAGAGGGAAAGACAGACGCCTAAACAATCTCATACAAAATGATTTCTCAAGATCACTGCTCTGCGCAAAGCCCCTGGTGATTAGCTTTGCAAGATAGTAAGGGGATTTTTTTTTTTTTTTTTTTCAGAGAGAGAGAGAGAGAGAGAATCCTAAGCAGGTGGGAAGAGGAAGAGAGAAAGAGAGATAATCCTAAGCAGGCTCCAAGCTGAGGGCAGAGCCCAACTCAGGGCTAGATCCCACAACCCTGAGATCATGACCTGAGCCAAAAGCAAGAGGCAATGCTCAACCAACTGAGCTACCCAGGTGCCCCAATGAGGGAAATTTTTATTGAACCTGATTTTTTTAAGTTTATTTATTTATTTTGAGAGAGAGTGAGTGGGAGGAGGGGCAGAGAAAGAGGGAGAAAGAATCCCAAGCAGGCTCTCACCAGTGGGGGCTCGAACCCAACAAACCATGAGGTCATGACCTGAGCCAAAATCCAGAGTCAGACACCTAACCGAATGAGTCACTCAGGTGCTCTTTACTGAACTTGATTTTAAATGAATGAGTAGAAACCTGACAAGAAAGGATAGCAGAGAGGGCATTCAAAAGAACAGTAGGAGCAAGGAGAGCAGCCTCTTTGGGGGACCAGAAAGTCATTTGGCATTGCTGGACAGAGGGATGGTGGTGGAAGGAAAGGAAGGTGACGGAGAGGGAAAGGTCAGGAAAAAGGTTGGAAAGATACATCAGGTGAGATTGTGAAGGGCCTGATAGGCTAATAGCAGTGGTTCTCAAACTTTTTATTCTCAGAACCCCATTACAATCCTAAAAATTATTCAAGACCTCCAAAGAGCTTTTATTTATATGGGTCCTATCTACCAGTATTTACCACATTCAGAAACTGTTAATTCTTATATGTTTATGAATTCATTAAAAATTGCAATAGGAGTGCCTGGGTGGCTCAGTCAGTTAAGCATCTGACTTTGGCTCAGGTCATGATCTCACAGCTCACGAGTTCAAGCCTGCATTGGACTCTGTGCTGATGGCTCAGAGCCTGAGGCCTACTTCGGATTCTGTGTCCTACTCTCTCCCTTCCGCTCCCCCCACTCATGATCTGTCTCTCCCTCTCTCTGAAAAATAAATAAATAAATAAATAAATAAATAAATAAATAAATAAATAAATAAACATTTAAAAAATAGCAATAATAGAACCATCCCATGGTAACATAGATAGTATATTTTTAATAAAAAATAACCTTTCCAAAACAAAACAAAAAAAATTAACCCATCACATATCAACAGAAATGTCTTTTTGTGTGTGTGAAAATTAACTTTTCCAAAAAAACAATTTTAATAAAGATTGGCATTGTTTTACATTTTCAAATCTTTTTAATGTCTGGCTTAATGAAAGACAGCTGGGGTCTACTACCTTCTACATTGAGTCTGTTTTAATATGTTGTTTTGGTTAAAGCATATGAAGAAAATCCATCCTCACACAGACACAAAGTTGACAAAAGGAAAAGTAGTTTAATAATAGTCCTTTGGGATTATTGTGGATATTCTTTCTTACTATTCCCAAACTCAGTAAGTGGTAGTTTCTTAAAGGTTAGTTGTATTGTGAAATCTGAAACTACATCAAGGAACTTTTTCATTGTCTGTGACATTAAAATTGGTATATCTTAGAATGGATCTTTCACCCAAGCTTGATTTTGTGACATCATGCATTGGTCATTTGGAAAATTTTGGTTCACTGAGATAGGCGGATCTTCCAAATGTTGACATTCCGCTGTGTTCCGTAGACTGTGGTAGGTGTCTATCTCCCCAAGAAGATGGAGTGCTGGGAGAGCAGAGCTGAGACACATTCCTCTGCATCTCCCAGCCCAGAGTCCCTCTGGCTGTCACTCAGTGCACACTGTCAAGTGAATGCTTGAGGGCGACTCTGGCAACCATATGACACAGTGGAGGCTCAGGACCAGCTCAGAACCAGCAGGAGACCTGAATCATCCTCTTGTCTTCGAGTGTCTAACCCATGAAAACAATGTTAATTCATTCCCCTTTAAAAGACGTCCAAGAGAGATTTGACTATATCTTCCTTTAAGCCCTCACTCCCTAACCTGTTACATGCCTCTATCTGCTACCACCAGGGGTGTGCTGTGTATGGACCATAAGTCTTGTCTTTCTGGAGAAAAGGGATTTATGTGAATACAGATTTTAATTTTATTTATCACATCCAAAAGAGTCAGCCAGTGCTGAACCCTAACTTTGTTGGTTAAGGTCATTGTAACAGTAACAGTATTGATAAAGTTGAAAAATCTTCACTGTATATGTTTTTATCCTAGGTATTTACTTTTGATGGCTTTTTAGCAGCGAATGTACTCTAGAGATTATATTAGTGTGCTTTTTTAAAAACTATTCACTGAACTATGGAGAATTATATCATAACTTTCCACTTCCAGATGAACTGTAAAGGTCTGGGTTTTTCCAAGAGATATGGATAATAATTTTGTTACATTTGGCATTGCCTCAATAAAGTCTAATGCCTCTGAAAAACCAATTTGAGAAAAGATACCACATGTTGGCAAATCACGTGTGATAAAAGCTTTTATGAATCTCTCTTCCCTGATTATGAAGTCATCTTTAATTCAGTTCAATAAAACATTTAATTTTGTCCGTATCTTCAGAGAGAGAAATTCACAGGTCAGCTTGTTCACAGAAAACATTTAGTAAATGGAAGTATATGACCTTTCTAATCATCATTTTAGGTCAATTAAGGTTATGTAAAAAAATCTATTTTATCTTTTCCTTATGAAATCTTGGGGACAGGGATTGAAATCTTTGGGATAATGGAATTAAATTTCTCTATAAATCCTCAGTCTTCTGCATTAAAAAAAAAAATTGTCTATTCAGGAAACTCAAATTACTACCTGCATTAAGGATTTCTCTTTTACATACTTATCAGGGTGAACTTAAGATTTTTTTTTTTTTAACAAAATCAACTTGTAGGGGTTGGCAGTGCTGTGAAAGGACTCGTCTAAATCTGAATCAGACCTGCTGTAAGTGGAAATGTCCCACTCAACACTTACCCGGGAGCCTTCCTGTACTCCAAGGGGCTGGGACCAATCCAGGACAAATAGGAAACTACTCTTTCCTTTAATAGTGGCACTAATCTCCTTTTTATGCCCAGGGGTGCGGTATTTTTGATTCATGATCTTGGCTCATGGGGAGGGAGCCATTGTAAGGGTTTCCACTCAGCCATGCTTACTCTGAGTATTCTTTTTTTTCTTTTTAATATTTATTTATTTTGGGGACACTGCAAGTGAGGGAGGGGCAGAAAGACGGGGACAGAGGATCCAAAGAGGGCTCTGCACTGACAGGCTGACAGCAGTGAGCCTGATGTGGGGCTTGAAATTACAAACTATGAGATCGTGACCTGAGCCGAAGTCGGACGCTCAACCGACTGAACCACCCAGGCACCCCTCTGAGAATTCTTACCCTGGAGTCCAAGGATCCAGTGTGGAGATTACTCCAGCTGCCAAGTATATCAGTTCCAATTACACACTCAAGGTCTGGGGAAGTGGCCACCGCAGATCCAGTGGGATCACAAGGTGAGCTGGACTATATTGTAGTCTGCATTTATTACCTGGCCTCTGTGAGGGGCTACTCACTCTAACGGGGGAGGGGGGGGGCAAGGGGGCGGGGGAACGATGACAGTTTGCATCTCCAGATGTCAGTGTCAACCCAGCTCCTGGTCTGAGAGTCATTGGAATGTCTGGGTCACTCTCTTTCCCCGGTGTCTTGTCATGCAACCACACGGCCATAGGTGACTTTGAGGGAAGTCAGGAGGAACTGCCATGGAATGTACATGCTGTGTGTGTCAGTGCCCTTGTCTCTGCAGATGCAGCCACGTCCTCAGTCAGTGGGTCCTAGAAATGAAGTCACTCAGGTCTGGGAACTGAGCAAGGGATTGTGGCTTTTTATTTTTACTGTGACCTTTTTTTTTTATTGGGGTGTCCTCAGCCTCCTGCTCCTTCACTCTTTCTCTGCTTGTTAAGTAGCATCCTTGCTGGCCGCCCATCTACTTTTCCCCCAAGGACGTCATGCTTTCTCACCTTTACCTCGTGGGGCGAGCCCCTTAGCTGCTGGTCCCACTTTATTGATCATCGCAGCAATCGTGGCCTCCTGGCTCGGGCAGGTAAGGGCTGCCTGCTGACCCCCACCAACCCCCTGGTTATCAGCAAGCTCAGCTCTGCGACCACTTCTCCTACCTATGTGAAGTCCCAGCCTGCCATAGGAGGCCTCTACAGCACTTCTCAGCAATGCCAGTGTCCTTCTCACCAGCCCATTCCCGATGGCCTTGCTGACGGGTATGTCTTCTGGCCTCACAAAATAATAAATCCATTCCAGGATTTCCATTTCCTTGAGTCTCTTTATTCCTTCCTCTAATAACTACCAGGGCAATTCAAGCATTTCCACTTTGCTCAGCATGGATCATCACTCTCCCTGGGCTTCTAATAGCCATCCTAGCGGCCATTTTGCCTCATCCTATAGGCTCCCTGCCAGGGAACTAAATCCTGTATCCTGAGAAAGAGTCCCCAAGTCAGTGTATTCTTGCTTACCTAGTCTTACATTCTGGCCTATTGATCAAGCCCCTCGATAGATACAATGATTTAGGCATCAAAATCCAGTTCCAACGCACTCTCCTGGCTCCTACCACCCACTCTGACTATTATAGCTCCTTTGGTGTAGAGTCCCTCTTATCCCTCTGCCTAGCACATCCCCAACCAGGTTATACTGGGATTTAACCCTGATTATAGGCCCGGTGACCAGGCCAGAAGCTGTAAGGGCAACTCCTGAGGGGTCGCCTGTTGCCTTGATAGGAACAGGCCTCTGCAGAACGTTCTAGCATGAGGGAAGTGCTAGCTCTTCCTAACAAGAATTTTGCAAGCCCTGAGAGTTCAGGAGGTCTACAGAGCCAGTATCCACCCAGAGGCATCCATCTCGATGTTTCTTTCCCATATTTCAGAGTCCCAGAGTTTCTCAACCAAGGAGCATAACCAACCTGCCTTGACTGAGCATTTAAGCATTTCTGGAGCTCTGTGACTCAACTCTTTAAACCTCACTATGCTGCTTGGCTGTGTCTGCTCTTCCATTGTTGAAGGGAAAGGCCACTCTTCGGCAACCCAAGAGGCCCTCTGGCTCTCACATTCAGCTTTTCGCTGGTTGTTCCTGGCTTGCAATTTCTCATTATCCCTTGTAGAGCGTCAGTTCCACCCGGCAGTAACCAGCCATCCCCACTGTTCTTGTGGGCACTCTTCTAGCCATGTCTTCCCTGTGCCTACGTCACCACACCCGCGTGGGCTTTCACCTCTACCAGGACATTTTCCCCAGGTCACCACCGATGAAATCTTCAGCATTTGTGCACCGCTCGGGTATATGGAGCACAACATCCCCTTTACCCACCAGGATGTGTGTGAATTTATCTTAATGCCCGTTTTCTTGAGTTATTCCTGGCGAGGGTTTCCAGAGAAAATACCAAACACTCAGTTAAATTTGGATTTCAGGTTAACAGTGAATGTTATTAGCATAACTGTATTCCATGCAAAATTTGAGACATACTTACGCTTTAAAAATGTCTTATTAATCTAAAACTCAAGTGTCACAGGTTATCCTGTATTTTCATTTGCTAAACCTGACAACCGTCCTCCCAGTACTGCTTATGTTAGTTCGGGTCTCCAAGAAGCAGAATAGGTTTACTGGGGATGTGTCTGTGAAGGATAAAGGAGATGGACCCAGAGAAGTCTCTGACACCTGTGAAGGGGAAGAGGGACGGAAAAAGGATTGCGTAAGAAGAGTCCCAGACTCCTGCACGGTTCAAGGAGGATTTGGCCAGGCTGCTGGGGAGTCCTCAAGCCAAAATCACCCATCAGAGGGGTTCTGCATCACCCCCCCCCCCCCCCCCCCCCGCCGACCTTGTTCAGTGTATCTGGAAGCAGCCAGTAGGAATGTGGCCTTGGCAAATTGCAATGGTGATCCCAGAGGGACGGTAGCTGAGGCTGTCAATCAACTATGCTCCCCGTGGAAGGAGATCTGAACAGCCTCAGACTGGTCACTGTGTGTAGCAGGATTCTCGTAAAAAAGAGTCCTGACACTGAGGCTTTTCTTTCCAGGAAGCAACTTTATTCCTGCCAGCAACGATCCGTTGGGTTCGTCCCCAAACATCTGAGCCCCAAACGCCGTGTAGTGTAGTTTTTTAATATATATTTTTTTACTTGTGTCCCGTATACGGTAACACAAACATGTAGTCTGATTCAAGTGATCTCATGTTACAAGGTTGTGAGGGATGTTGTCACATGTGCATATAGCCAGGTTGCCTTGAAGTTTTTTTTCTTTCCTTAGGGAGGGGACCCTGCCACACTGTCAGTTCAGGTCCTTAAGGCAGCAGTACCAAGTGAG
The DNA here is from genome assembly GCF_024362965.1 of Panthera pardus. Lineage (NCBI taxonomy): Eukaryota > Metazoa > Chordata > Mammalia > Carnivora > Felidae > Panthera > Panthera pardus. The sequence continues at coordinate 52,593,654 of NW_026526732.1, read as the reverse complement.
GAATGTGAGAGGTTTATTGGAGGCAAGGCTGTGACAGATTGAAGGACAGAAAGCAAAACTGGGCAGTGAAAGCCTTCAGACTGCAACGTCAATCTGACCTCCATGCGAGGAAACAGTGAAGGAAGCAGAATTTGGCAGAGACTATGACCGTGATGCAGGTATGACAAAGTTCCGTCCAACCCGAAGGGGAGTTCCAGAGAAAGATTGCCCAGGAAGGAGCCCCATGTTGAAAAGAGATGACTAGACCCTAGTACCTTCACCAGCCCCATCATTGACTAGAGACTGTCCACAAAGAGCATCTCAGCTCCAACGATGTGCAGCTGCAGCTAAGGGCTGTCAGCCAACTGCACTCCTCACAGCTAGACAGCAAATTCTCGAAGGTAGATCTGAATGGTGACCTGCATGGTGACCACAGTCACCACTACACAGAGTTCTGCACCATTTATTAAGTACCCGTGACTGTATCCACGCAGGGACTACCACCATGAGTAAGACCTGGTAACATCCCTGTCCTCAGGAGCTTATGGTTAGCTGGGCAGGGAGGAAAACAGAAGGAAATAATTCTAATACAATGTAGGAAGGTAGCGGTGCTGACATACTATAATTTCAGGATATGTTATTGGCCCAGGCTCAGCCATTAGGTTGCTGACGACTTTCAAAAGGTATGATTACTTCTCTGAGGCAGCGTACATAGTGGTTAGGGTATAGGATTTAGAGTCAGAGATCCTGGGTTCAAATCCCTGGTCCCGTGCTTAGGGAACTGCGACTTTGGACAGTGTTCAACCTCTGTGGGCCTAGTTTTCTGTTTCTATTACATGGCGTAGGAAGACTTTTACAATAGCATGAACCTAATTTTCTTTACCATAAGGATTACATGAGACATTTCATATAAAGAGTTTAGAATTCCTGGCCTATAACAAGCACTTTAAATATTAGTATCATTACTAGGAAACTCAAGGCCATCGGACATCCTACAGCTGGGGAATACTTAGCTGAAAGTTTGAGAAGTCTACAAAGATTAGGCAGTCCTCTACAGCTCCGAACCCAGTTCCACTCTGATTTAAAGATGAGATGTGCAGTGGGAGGTGGTGAGAGGTGAAGCAGCTGATCTCAAGAAAGTTTCTGACAACAGTGTGAACACACAGGTGCTGAGGAGCAGGGGTCCAGACTCAGACATCCACCCATCCCTCCCTCCCTCCATCCATCCACCCATCCATCCACCTATTGTTCCATCCCTCCACCCATCCCTCCATCCATATACCCATCCACCCACCCATCTATCCATCCACCCATCCCTCCCTCCCTCCCCCCCTACATCCCTCCCTCCCACCATGGGTGTCACTAAACTTCTGCCGATTGACAGTGCTCTTGTCGAGTGGATATATATCCAAGAAAAGTGGGGCCTAGAATGGTTCTTTCATCCATACAAGCCCCCCAGACTCTTTTCTGGACTAGGAATATTTGCAAAAGTAAAGGGTACAGAACTGCCAAGACTGGGATTTGGGGAAAATGTTACGGGCTCAGAAGGATAGCCTGAACTAGATGGGAGGCAACCTGTCCTTGCAGGGAGGGCATGATTGGTTGGCTTTATCCATATGCATAGAGCAAAGTGGAGCATTTTTATTCACTGCAGTTCCAGGGGGCAAATTCTCATGAGGAAAATCGCCAGAAGAAGATTATATACATGCTGGGAGCAGGGAATGCATGAGCAGTGAGGCGTGGTGGGGAAGCAAACACAGAGCACATAATGGCAAGAGAAGTCTTCACTGGGGGATGGCGTGCAGGGAAGGAAGGCTGAGGTCGAGACTGATAGAAGAGTCTTAAAAGGATTGTCAACAAATGAGTTCAAGAAGGGATTTCACCAGGTTTTAAGTGTATGTGTATTTTTTAAAATAAGCCTATTTTACAAAAAAATATATCTGGTACTACTTTTTTTTTGTTTAATTTTATTTTGGAGAGAGAGGGAGAGCATGAGTGAGGGAGAGGGGCAGAGGGAGAGGGAAGGAGATAGAGATAGAGAGAGAGAGGGAGAGAGAGAGAAAGTCTTAACCAGGTTCCACACCAACATGGGGCTCGATTCCATGACCCTGGGATCATGACCTGAGCGAAAATCAAGAGTCAAACACTTAACTGACTGAGCCACCCAGGCACCCCTGGGGCCACCCAGGCGCCCCTCACTGAGACTGGTCCTAGAGGTAACCAAGTTGTATTTGGGTTACGCACAGCTTCCCCAAAAGCTGGCACAGTGACAGGGGCTGACGCCTTGGGTTAGAACCTGTTTCTGCAGGGCTGCGGGGGGGGGGAGGGGCGGGCAGCGGTGGTGACAGCAACCCAGTCTCTCCTTAGCCAGGCTGCAGACTTGGTGCTGTCCTCCTGGGCCACAGCACTGTGAAGCACAGCTGAGACTGCTTCTCTGACCAGACATGCAGCACCTTCCAGAACCACAGGAGTTAGACATTCTGGTGGCTGGACTGCACAGTTCAGGACAAATGACCCCAAGACTTTCCCTCCACTTAAAGCACACAGATAAGGATGGGACAGGATGCTTTCCAGCCTTTTGGATACAGTCCACCCCTTGGGCCCTCTCCACCAAGAACTTCTCTGGGAGAAGGGAACAAATAGAATAAGCCCCTAACCTCAGCTTAGGAACGTCGGCATTCCAACTCCTCGGGATGGCATGTGTTTATGAAAGAAAGGGGGAGGTTTCTCTTTATTGGGGGTGGGGGCAGGGCAAGCCAGGCCCTGAGTAACTGGAGGAGGCCAACAGGACCAAGTTGCTCACTATGGCAGGCCAAGCTTAGAACAGCATATGCCAGTGAGGGCAGCAAAACTCCTCACCAGGGGTTGGATGCTTCCCTTAACACTTCAAAGAGACCATTTCCTTTTCATTTTAAGAAGTCATTCTGTTAAGGTCATGGAAACCCTATATGTGAACATTCTTAGGTCATTTTAAAATTATATATTCCTTTTTAAGAAACTGGAATCTGCCCAAATGGGAGGGTCTACCTCCAATTCTACAAACATTTTTTGAGTACGTATCAGGTGCCAGACATGTGCTGAGGGGCAGATCTTGAAATGCAGTTTGAGGCCCAATTCTGACTAGAAGCTGCTCATTGTTAGAGGAGCCAGAGCAGCCTGGTCTGTCTGACATGCAATATGGGACTCTGAGGAGAGTCGAATTAGGGCTCTTGGTTGCCCCAGTTTTGTGACTGTCCCGTTTAGTACATGTCAACTCCATGGGTTTTGAATGAAAACGGGCTATGAGGCAGTTACTTTGTACGTAACAGTGCACTGAGGTCATTTTCAAATTTAAAAGTGCCTACATATTTGAAAAAATGGATATGCATTCTTCAACATGAGAAGGCTTTCTGAATGGAACTTCTGAGGCCAACAGTGTTAGCTGTTTCTTTGGGAAATAGGTCATGATACAGCATGTGGAACTTGGAGTGTGACAGACATTTCTTGTGGAGAAATACGTAGGAGGACTCCCTTCTTCTGTTGGAAAGCAGCATTCTCTGGGGCCCATGTGGAATGGAGAGTTCTGCCCAGCTTCATGGGGTGGGGGTTGCCCGCCAAAGAGCATGAAAGGAGGAACACTGCGGGAAGGTGGAGCCATGGTGCCCAATCTGGCTGATGGGAGCCCCAGTACCTGGGAGGTAGCCCAACTAGCCAAACCTGAACCCTGAATAACTCCTCAGCCTTAGGAGTGAGCCACAAATCTCCCCTTCCAGACACACTTCCAGAGATAAGCATTCCCAGGGGCTTCTGAGCCAGATGCTTCTGGGCATTGGCCCTTCCCACCCCCTATCACACAGCCACCAGCCTTCTATGTGACTCTTCCTGTCTTAGGAGGTCCCCATCCTCCTCCAACTGAGGCCCCTAAAGACTATGAGAAGATGGCTGCCTTAGTAACATGAGTGCATCTATCACTTCTTAGCTTAAACACACCTCTAGCTAATTCATTCACCACTTTTTTTTTTTTTTTTTTTTTTTTTTTTGATGTATCTGCTATGTGCTACACTGAATGGAAGCAAAGACTGTAGCATTAGGGACCAGGCCTCTCCCAGTGTGTTTCCCAGTTCCCAAAAGGAAAAGGCAGCTCTTGCCATGTGGCACACGGTAGGACCATTAATTACAGGATTAGACCTGAACACCTACTATGCGCGAAGCTCTTTGCTAGAGACTGGGAATACAATGGCAAGCCAAACATCGCTTTCCTCAAGGCGTCTACGGTCTGACAGGGAAGACAGGTGAGGAAAGGGCAAGTGCCAAACATCATAATATCTGCTAAGTACAGGGCATCAGGGGAGAGCACGCAGGAGGGCACCCAGGCCAGCACAATTTTGCTGTAGGTAGAGATTAATACTTAAAACAAGGCTTTGTGTGGACACATTATCCAGATGTGCAGGAATCCCTTCACAAATGTGCTGTTGGTTTTCACGCGGTGCGTAGAACTCATTTAATGACCGCTGAGTGTTCATACAGCAGGGCTGTGTTGTTAGAAGGGGAGCTGGGCTGATTGGGCCCGGGTGATGTGGAGCAGGTACCTCTGCTGCACAGGTAAGAGGTGAGAAGTGGAGCACAGTCAAGACCCCTCCGCAGAGAGGACTCCGCCTACTGGACCGCAAGAGAACTTGGCCCCAGAGCACTTGAGCTGTGTTGTGGTCAAAGTTGTGTTGCAAAGGTTGTTGTTGACTGGTGTTGTATTTGTTGTCATCTTTCAACACCTTCGCCTATATCACCAAAGATTTTGGTGTCAGAATGTTGTGATCACACACACACACACACACACACACACACACACACACACATACAGTTGAGAATTACCACATTGCAGTCTAAACCACAGAGAGGCAAACGTGTCACATTTTCTGCTTCCAACATCAGTGAACAACCAACAACCCAGTCTGAGCTCATTACACGCCTCTTCCTTGCTCTGAGAGGGTAAACCGCTCACCCAATAGAAGGATTTAGGCAAACTGTGGCCATAAATGACCAATTTCTCCACGCACTTTTTTTGAAAAATTGTTTTCATGATGAGAGTTTGACTTTACTCCCACTTTCTGAAGAGAGGGCAGAGGAGATATTAACTGACTCTTTGTCACTGCAGGCAACAGATTATCCACAGGATTTTCCAAGGCAGGAGCCGAGTGCAAACACAAACAGCAGCCGTGTACTTCCTGTAGGCCGGCCCACCTGGGGAGGGGGAAGGGGGTTGCATATATTCTGAGCCTTATTGCCCTCAGGTGTGGTATCTAGCAGTAACCTCACAGGCTGGAACGCTTTGAAGCCTCCGCTCTTGGGGGACCGAGACGCTGAATTTGAAAAAGCACCACTCACCGCTAAGCCAAATGCCCCCCAAAGCGGGCTTCCCTGTCAGCTCGCACAGACGGTCTAGTCTGAAATGAGGAGCTGCCAGGGTGACTCTCGGGGCTCTGGGAAGCCGGTGAGTGGAATGGACTCTGAGAGCCGGAGAGGCAGTTTAGAGCCATAAAGGGCCTTAGGAAATAGCATTTCCCTCTCCAGATGCTCTTGAAGGACTACTTATGAGTCTCTACCATCAAGTCCAAGTTGATATTAATTCACTCTCCTCAAGTCAACCCTGCTCAGCAGCAGCAGCAGCAGCAGCAGCTCCGCTCCTGGGCCATGCCCTGCGTGGGGTTGTCTCTGCAGGGAAAGGGCAGACAGGTTCAAGTTCAAGTTTGATTGCCAGGGCCTTGCGTGTGTTCTCACTTAAATTTCTTACAAGTCTCTGAGATCCTTTTTATTTTCCTTGTGGTGGGAGAATCTCTGCAGAGATACCCTCTTGTACTCTCTCTCTCTCTCTCTCTCTCTCTCTCTCTCCTCACAGCCAGGTCATTTAGGGACCACAGCCATTGATTGCAAAGGGAACAAGAGGAGCATTTCTGTGTTGGTTTCCACGAGCCAGTGACAGAAGCAAAAAGAGAGGACTACTAGAATCACCAAAATGTTTGAGGATTAAAAAAAAAGAGGAATCCTTTTTGCACCCTTCTCCCACCCCCTCACCCCCCACATACTAGAAAAAGATGATGGAGAAACAAGAAGAGAACTTGGAAGGTCCTGGAGGGGCCGTGGCAGGTTACAGTTTCCAAAGATGGTCACAACAATGTCCCCCATTCCACATGCTTTCCCTACAATGTGACCGTGACAGTCTTCTCAAAGACAAATGGGGTCTATGCCCCCTCTCCTTGAGTCTGGGCAAGCTGGAGGCTGCGACGGCAGTAGCATTATGGGGGTTCTGAGAGTCATCTTAAAAGGCCATGAAGTTCTGTTTGGGAGGCAAGATACTTACCTGTGGAGCCCTGAGCAGCCATGCTGTGAGGAACCCCAGATCACAGGGAGGTGCCATGGAGATGTGTTCTGGCCAGCAGCCCCACCTGAGGTCCCCTCTGCCATCCACAACCACACATGTGAGGGAAGAAACCTCCAGATGATTCCAGCTCCCAGGTGTCAAGTTGGGAGGCCTCAGACATCAGAGCAGAGAGAGGTAAGGTGTCCCTATATAGACTCCATGAACATAATACAATGGCTTCTTTAAGGCACTAAGTTTTGGGGTAATTTGTTATGCAGAAATAACCAGAACAGGGCCCAGCATTCTTTTTCCAGGGCTGAGGAAAGTCTGAGATCCTATTGGTGAGTTAGAGGATTCCAGAACCAAGGATCTGTGCTTCCTGAGAGCTTTGGGGGTAAGATTTCAGAGACAGATGGCTGCATGGTGGTAGATAGGGCTTTGGGAAGCCTCTCAGATTCTAGAACTTAGCATGCTCTGGAATTAGCAGGACAATTCAATTCCTCTACCCTCGAGGATGGCATGGATGGGAAGAGATGGAAAGAAATGGTCACCTGTGAGGTCAGATGACCAAGGTAAGACAGGGTTGTTCAGAAAAAGTCCTTGTGGACAGAGGCCATGTGGTGAGAAGACCAAATGCTGCTCTCTGCTGCAGCCCCACCAAATGCTTGGCAACATGTAAACCTCTCAGAACTGAGGCACAACTAAGAATCCTTGGCTTTGCTGCTCACACAGCACAAACCCCTTCTGGATTCCCAAGATTAGAGACTAGCAACAAAATCTTAGTCCCAGGGGAGAACCATTGTGCTGAGAAAAGGTAGAAACATTTTATATTTCCGTATCCAGCAGTCATCAGGATAGTAGCTCCTAGTTGGAGGTGATGCAAACATTCTTCTTTGGCTTTGCTTGTAGGAAAACCAAGAGTCTCGTGGTGGGCCATACCCATAAAGAGCCCACAGGAGGCCAAGGTGGGCTCAGGAGGAGTTATCTTGGACACAAGAAGGAACAAAGGTGGGAATTCTGAGTCTCCGTGAGTGTGGGCTCAGCCAGGGCTCACTTTCTTCCCTGCAGTAGGCTACCAGGACCTGGAAGGAAAAGGCTGATGGGATGCATATGGAGTGTCCTCAATAGAAGGCCTAGAAGGGAAATGGCTACATGGTCTGCTTAGGCAGATTGGCCTTTTGACTTCCCCAGGGAGATTCCTGAACTCTGTTCTAGCAAGTCCCAAGTTAAGAGAGACTTAGAAGTCACAAACTGCCAATGGATGTGGACAGCTTGCAGAAAGGAATGGGAGAGTCTTAGCGGTGACTTGTGCCAACCAATGGCTGATCACAGAGGGTGTGACAGATGTTCTAGCACATTGAGAACCAAGTAGGACCTTCCCCAGCACATTGACCCACATGTTCCCCAGTAAAATGTGGGCAAGGACACAATTCTGGAAAATATGATTGGGCAAAGACACTGGAAGGGATCAGAACTTGCCACCCCAAAATATGCCACTTTGGCATACTGGTAATTTTGACCTGAAGACAGCTGAGAAACATCAGAGGCAGGAACGGCTCTCTGACCTCCCCACTTGTACCTAAAAGCAGGGCATAAATTTCCTGACCTCCTGGACCTCCTGGTGAGGTGAGTGACCTCCTGGTATTAGGAAGGGAAGAACATTCTTATCATTGGAAAATGGGGAGTCAAAGCAGAGATGAATTTGCATAAACAAGCCCACTTAAATAACCTTAATCTTCCATTAATTTCCCCCATATGTTTCCAAGTCATTTTCGCACAATTTCGTGCCCCAGCCCTTGTCTTTTTCCCTTGTCTTGTCAGCTCCACAAAGTGTTGTTCTTTGTTAAAATGGTATAGAAGCTCTTAGGCCTACTTACTTCTTTTAGGTCTTCATTTCTTGTACATGAAGGTCGCCATGGACATATAAAAATATTAACATCAAATAAAACTAGTGTGCTTTTCTCCTGTTAATCTGTCTTTTGTCAGTTTAATTCTCAGGTCCAGTCACAGAACTTAAGAGGGTAGAGGAAGTCATTCCTCCCTTACAACACGAAGTGTTGGAAAGCAAGTTTTCAACAACTCAAAGGGATATGGGGACGAAATATAGAAATGGAGTTACAGGGAAACAAAGAGATCTGTTCCATACACACTTGAGTTTGTGGTCCAAGATCTGTACCATCACAAGCTGCCTCCCCAAAGCCCCTCAAGAGTATCTGTTGATAAAATGAAGCTGAATTTATCTTTAACACAGTAGGAGAGAACACTAACTCCACACTGGTGGTGTCTCAGATGAGGGAAAGGTAAGGTCAGAATTTATTGAGAATTAGAAATTTGGCTTAAGATGGGTCTTACAATGTAGGAGCTGATTAGGACTGGGTAAGAATCATGATATGATAGCCCAGGATTGGTGGAAACAGCAAGGTGAGAATCTGGAGAAGAGGGCTTCAAGGGATCTTTTCTGTTGATGCTTTCCACTGAAGAGTTGATGAGTCTTACAGGAAGTTCCTGTAATGCGCTGTCAAACTTTGCCTGAGCAGGAGGGTCCTTAAAAAGTAAAGTCATGCTAACGAAGACATGCTCAAGATTTGGCAATGAAGACAGCAGACTTACGTTAACTAGACAGTAAGGGTGGTTTCCGTTCTGGGTGTGTGGGCTGAGTGTGGGAGTGGATTGTTCCGTTCTCACCACCATAGAATATACCTGTTTGACAGTTAGGAAATCTTGGGTTTAGAGAGGCTTAAGTAACTTACCCAAATTCACAAAGTAAGCAAGACTTAATAGTATAGTGGCTAAGAGGACAGGCTCTGAAATTAAACTGTGTGGGATCATACACAAGTTTAGAAAGTTACTTAGCTTCCCTGTACCTCAGTGTTATCATCTGTGAAATGAAGGCACTAATGGTAACTAGCACAGCGTTAAAGTGATGTCTGGAAAGCACTGGAAAGCAGTGCTCAGTAAATAATAGCTAGCAGTAGTAATAGTTGCACAAATAGTAAGAAGGGTAATAGTAATAACAAGAAGTGCAGATCAGAGTTCAAACAAGTTCTGATTCCAGAGCAGAATTGGTTCTGTAACTTACCCAGTGCAAAATTAGTAAGAATTTCCAGGCAGAGACAATAGCACATTAGACCTAGCCCGGGGCCCTCGTAAGAGTCAGGCTCTGGGTGCTCGCACAGGTCCCACACCCATGAAGCTGGCTCTGCTCCAGAGCTCAGTTGATGTAAATCTATCTTTTTAACTAGCACTGTGTTGTACCAACTAGTTTTTCCCACATGATGGCTACCAACTGAAAAGTTTGGAACCTCAGGGCAAGGCTGCCTTCCTGCAAAGCATCTAGCTGTTTTACCAGTGCAAATCTTGCAAAGCCTGACGTTCCCGCACCAGATTAAGTGGCCTCAAGAAGCAAGTGTCCATGGCCTTTTGGACACTCTTCTGTAGAAAGGAAGGTAAAAGAGAGACTGGGAATATTCCTAGCACCTACCCACATTCTGCCAAAGCACACCAAGCTCAGACTTCAAGTGTGCTTCACTAAATCTTTCATTTGAAAATCAGATTATGCCTGCCTCTGATTAGAGGAACTGTGGGTGAATCCGTTTTGAGATGAACTTGGTGAGATTGTCAAGTTCTGTTTGGGACAAAGCCGAGGGGAGTGCTTATTGGGTCAAAGCCATTAGCAAGAGGAAGCAAAGCAAAACAACCACGGTAGAAGGTAGCCCCAAAAATTCGGTGTTTGACTCTGGCATGAAACTGCTCCCAGGGCATCTAAGACTTATGTAATGACTTTCCAACCCTGGCTTCACTGGGAAAGAAAATTTCAACTGTTACTTTACGACATTAGATC